>NW_023270389.1:14467805-14622740 GCF_011800145.1 Mirounga leonina
GAGTTACACTATTTTGGTGCTGTTTTTAGCTTTCATTTCTATTGAAATATACTAAATTAGTAGCATTTTTTGATTCCTGATTTAGCTCTTTTAATAAGAAGCAGAAGCTAAAAACAGCCCAAGCAAGCAGTTGAAGTCTTATCACAAGCCAGTAAGATCAATAGCTAAAAAAAGTATGAAAAGTTTTTGAGTGACAGCTTAAAAATGGAAAATTTAAATATATATCACTGCCTTCTGCTCCATTGTGTAATGCATAAAGCCCACTTTGACAGTATGTTTTTAAGCAGTCAAGAAAGTGATTTATTGTTATCACTGGATTTGTGTTTATGTTCCGTGCTGTAAACTATGCTTACAGCAATATATCTGTATTAAGGCATTAATACTAGGAGTGCTACCTACGCTTAACATTACTAATATTGTTCAAAGTGAAGTTTATTGGGCTATAAATAGTAACATCAGTACTGACACTTGCTGCATCATCTAAGTGCCTGGGTAGCCGTGTCTGATGCTAAATGACCATGCTGCTGACAGTATATAAAACATAAATAGTGGCTACGAGTGATATTTCATGGCTACTGCTGGTGTTTCTACTCTCCTCTGGTCTGCAGATAAGGAGATCTATGTATGCCGAGACCTTGCTAGATTTTTCCTGTGTTTGCCAGAGGGAGATGATTAGAGGAAATCGCGTCTTGATTTTAAATATTCTTGTTTCCCAGGACCACTGATGTTTTGTCACAAATACAAATAAATAATCATGGTTCACAGTAATGGAAGGATAGTTAGCAAATCAGG
Organism: Mirounga leonina; assembly: GCF_011800145.1. Lineage (NCBI taxonomy): Eukaryota > Metazoa > Chordata > Mammalia > Carnivora > Phocidae > Mirounga > Mirounga leonina. The sequence continues at coordinate 14,468,598 of NW_023270389.1, forward strand.
ATTCGAGTTTGGTGTAATCTATGCTCAGGCAGGGTCTTTATCTTGATAGGAAGCCGACGATTGTTTAGTCATTCATTGGACAAGTTTTAATGGAGGGTTGACTACTCTCTTAGTCCATTTGGGCTGCTATAACAAAATACCATAAACTGGGGAGCTTCTAAATAACAGAAATTTACTTGTTAAAGTTTTGGAGACTGGGGATTCCAAGATCATGGTCCAGCACAGTGGATGTCTGGTGCGGTCTCCTTCCTACGAACGCTCTCTTTTCTCTGTAACTTCACATAGCAGAAGGGGCAAGGGATCTCTCTTGGGCCTGTATGGTAAGGGCACCAATCCCACCATGAGGGGGGGTTCACCCTCATGACCAAATCACCTCCCAAAGTCCCCACCTCCAAACGACCATGACATGGTGCGTTATAGTTCAATGTAAGAATTTGGCTGATGGGCACAAATATTCAATCCATAACAACTACCCTGTGGTGGCCGCTGGTGCCATGGACAAGCATATGTGCTAAGCTTGATTTCTTTTGTTGATAGTCAAGACAGTATTTCAAGTCTGTTTGAATTTTACCAGATACACTCTTCTTTATTCAAGGCTCTAAACAATGGAACCGCCCTTTCTTAAAGGTTGCCTTCAGGAGGCAAAACAGCCACATAAATCATGAATATGCTAATTTATCAAGGTGCTTTAACTTTACTTTGTAAAGGCTAATGATGTATGTTAAATTAAGCTTTGAGTTCATTGCGGTTGGAAGAGAAGAGCCCTATCTAGCAATTCATTCCTTCATTCATTCACCGTACTTTCATGGAGCGCCTGCCATGTGCTAGAAACTACATGGCCCTCTGGAGACTTAACAGTAAACGGAACACATCCCTTATCCTAAAGACACGGTCAAATGAGACCATGTTTTGCTGAGTTAATCCAAAGGAATTATGAAAAAGTTATTTTTTACCCCCGAACTAATAAAAGAGGTGAATTAAACGCATGAAATGATAATGATCAAGCACATTTTTGTTAGCTTGTAATTTCTTGCTAGTTTGTTAGAGAATATGATAGAGGCAGGCTCATTGAGATGCTAAGATATTCATGTACTGCCTTTTTCACCTCAGATACCTTATTTCTTGGAACTGACAGGACAGTGACAAGAAAGATACTGATTTGGGTAACCCGGAAAGGATAGAGAGCTTATGATGTAAGGTATTAATGCTAGGTGTGCCGACCATGCTCGTCATTGTTAATCTTCTTAAAAATGAAGTTAAGCAAGCACTGATTGCCTTCTTTCCATTGAAAGAAGGTAAGTGCCAGAGTAGACGGCGAGCCGGGAGAAGGGGATTTTTCTCATCCAGAAAACAGGGAATACACTCTCATCTTTTCAAAGCCATGCAAGTTTGTGCCTTCATGCAACCTTTCATTCTCCCTTAAGGAAACTTTAGTATTATTTGACTTACTTTGCAGTAAATAAACCTGCATCCTTTGCGTGCATGCAGATAGCAACTGTGTGGTTAATGGGTAGGAAACAAAGAATGGGGGACTCGCCACGAAAGGTTTCTTTCTCTTTTTTCATCCACATCCAGAAGGAGGGAGCAGGAGGTGGATGTGGCTGGTCAAAACAGTACAGTTCAAGAAGCCGGTGGAAACAGGACACATTAAATTCTTGAGTTTCAGGATGGGGAAGGTGTTGGGAAAGCAGGGGTGCTCTGTTCTTTTCTAGTTGGTTTACCAACAGCTTTCAGAACAGCGTTGGGTCCACATTAGACACCTTTCTCCTCCAAAGACTGGCAGAGTTCCATAAAGAACTCAAAGCACATTAGGTGTATGTTATTGTTTCTTGGGCCCTAAATGCAGCCTTGTAAAAGTGCACGAAGTGATGGCAGCGTGAAGGCTAGCAGCCCAAGGACCTATGAAATCCAGTGCTTTCTCATTGATTCCTCATTGCTTCCTTTGTTCGTTGAAATATTCAGCTTGGGTCTAAAAACAGCTAAAAACCTTATGCAAAGAGCTTGTAAACAAACACCCACTTGAACCATCTGGTCTTGTAACACATACAAGTGATTAAGCTTCAGAGCTATGATTGTTAAAGTTTTAAAAACACAACAATCCCAAACACCCCCAAATAGACTCCTTATACAAGTTTATAGGGAGGAAAACATGGAATGCTTTCTATAGTAAATAATCCGGAGGGATTAAACAATCTTTTGATTTCCCTACTTCATTCCCTCCCTCCCTTTCTTTCCTCATCATAAGTGTTATAGAATGAGAAAGACTTAAGATACAAATGTATAGATAGACTAAAAATACATTTATAATTCCACTATACTGAGTCTACATGGTCAATGTCTTAGGATAGTTGCTTATCTTTACCTTCATGATTATTTTTGCCCTTGCTAGAGAAATACATGTGCTGGAATGTGTGTGTCTGCGTGTGCACGGAGGGGGGTGTCTTCGTTCCTTCTAGAATATATTAAGCGATCCAGGCTATTTGCAAAGAATGAATTCATACTTTTTGTCCATAATGATTGAAGAAAGTCAGGTCAGGGGGAAATTAAATATGTTAAGAGCTCTCATTTTAATTGTTGATTATCAATACTGTCTTTAGAGTTAATTTCCTTGACAAGTTGTAGGGCCTATGGATTGGATTCTTCATATATTTCTAACATGGAAATGATTCTAAACTGCAACATTTCATTTAGGTGACATCATGGAAGTGAAAAAGAATTAGCTGCACACTCTACCACAAGCATATGGAAATAACACAGCTTTCTAGTGGATCACTGTTGAAAGGAATAACACAGAGAACCAAAAACTCTCAAGTGAAATACAAGCTCTAAGTGAGAAATTAATAACATATTAGGCCCTCTGTTTCTGTCTTCTCAATCTTGACCAGCCCTCATCCATAGATTTAGCTAGATTTATTCTATCAGCTGGAAGGAGGAAAGACAATAATTGAAAGAAGAGAAAGAGTGTTTAGTTATGGCAGTAATGACTGGTGTAACCAACAAACCACCGAAGAGTAAATGGTTTAAGCATAAGTCCATTTAATCCACAGTGGGTATTCCTGATTGAGGTGAGTCTCTTTCATGTGGTGATTTGAAGGCTTAGTTGAAAGGGAAATGCTACAGTGTGTGGGGGGGTTTTATGGACTACCTACTGGGAAGCTTCTGTCACTTCTGTTCTGTTTCCATGGAGGAAAGCTCAGTCTCATGACCACACCTAACTGCAAGGGTGGCCGGGGAATATGGTCCCGCCACGTGCGAAGGAATAAGAGATGAGTTTGGTGAATTGCTGGCTAGTCTCCACCATAAGAGGAAAAGAGGGAAAGATAGGTGCTGATGCAGGACACTTTATAGTATTTTTTAATTTTTTTTTTAAGATTTTATTTATTTATTTGACAGAGAGAGATACAGCGAGAGAGAGGGAACACAAGCAGGGGGAGTGGGAGAGGGAGAAACAGGCCTCCTGCTGAGCAGGGATTCCCGATTCGGGACTCGATCCCAGGACTCTGGGATCATGACCTGAGCCTAAGGCAGACGCTTAACCACTGAGCCACCCAGGCACCCCATTTTTCTATTTGTTAAGAAGGAAACAAATGAAAGCCTTTTTTCACATCAGTGATGTGGTGGTAATCTGTCTCTCTGGAGGGTAAAAAAAAAAAAATACCCACCTGATTTGTAATTTATAATGTTTGCTGATTTCCATGGTGTAAATATTCCCATAATGGCTGACTTCAGGCTACCAACGTGAAGTCACTCAACATGGATCTGAGAAGAGATTCACAGAGTCAGTTCTAGCAAGCTGGAACAAGCCACTCTAGCACCACATTTTACTAATGAATTCTAAGAAGACACCTCTGAGGCAGCCCATTTGTGAGCAGGTAGTGAATGTGCATTTTCCCTTTTGTGTCTGACCTAAGAAAGATTCATTTCAGAATGGATTCTTTATCACTTAAAAAACCATCAATATCCAGGTGATGTATAGAATTGTTGAATCACTGTACTATACACCTGAAACTAATATAACACTGTTAACTAACTAGAATTAAAATAAAAACTTTGGGAAAAAAACTAAAAAATTAAAAACCATCAGGACGCTTGGGTGGCTTAGTTGGTTGAGTGTCCAACTCTTGATTTCAGCTCAAGTTGTGATCTCAGGGTTGTAGGATTGAGCCCTCCATCGGGCTCCATGCTCAGCAGGGAATCTGTTTGAGATTCTCTCCTCCCTCCCCCCCCACCTCCGAGCTCTCTCTCTCTCTCTCAAATAAATAAATAAACCTTTAAAAAATTAAAAAACATCAAAATGATATGCTCATATCAACAATAGATGGGGGTATACAGTTTTTGAGTCAGAGAAAAATAGCTCCAAGGGTACAAGGAGTCAAGCTGCCCATCTGTACTGAATCCTGGGTCACTCTCAGGAAAGATTTAAAGCCTCTAGAACAAGTTTCCAAAGAGTCTACCAAGAAGTCAGATGTCACTTCTGGAATTTCATATGATTGTTCCCGTAATTGTTTTCCCAAAAGAGGGAAGGATTTGGAGATGGAATGGATAATGGTGATGAGAAAAAAGAGATGCCAAGGAAGATTCCTTTGTTTCTGTCTGTACAATGAGTTGGATGGTGGTGTCATTCCCTGTGAGAGAAGCAAAGAAGTGATGGGAGCTGGTCTGTGTTTAAACAACAACAACAAACCTCTGAAATTCAAATGGGTCCTCAGATCTCAATTGGTGAATTACTTAAGATTGTTATTAATAGACCAATGGCTGTATAGTCTTCTAAAATCTCCACTATTCCTTGTCTACCTCTTTTCAAAGAGTCAGCCATGTAATGATCAGTTGGAGTCACTCTTAACCATTCTGTTTGATCCATGCAGATGCGGTGCTCTTGAATCAGAGTGTGGTAGTCCAGATGGGCGACCAAGGCGTGTGATGCACTTGGCTTAGCCCTGTGGTTTTTGTTGTGTGTGGTTTTGTTTTCAAGTGTTAGAGTGCTTCAGGTGTTAAAGATGTAGCACCTCTTGAACTGATGGTGTGGTCTGAGTCCACACTGTAAAGGCTCAGGGTTTCCTATTCGGTGCTTGTCACTTTGTGTAATTCTGAGGGTTAGAAAAACATCAGCAAGATTCCAGTCCGTACTTTCTGTTTGGAACACCAGCTGAGGCCGATCAAAACCTAAGAATGAATGAAATCTGTAATGCATTCGTTGTAATCCGTTACTGGTTTGTCTGAGGCTGATGGCTATTTTGGGAAAGTACTAAAACTGGTAATGACAGACTCAAACACTGAGGTTTCTCAAAAAGTTAATCCGTTCACTTAGTAAATAATGGGCTGTTCTGGGGAACAGCTCTCCTCCTCTCATATTTTTTAATGATGGTGAAAATTAAGCTGCTCCGAAAACTAACTTTCTTCATGCCAACCTGCCCTATTTTTTTTTTTTTTCCTTAACTGCGATCTGCCAAAAAACCAGAACTAGGGCTTGGCACACCAGTTTTGATCAGACCAACCATCGGAATCATAATGTCCTAAGTACAAAGCTCACTAATTGAATTTCATTCACTGGATTGAAATATAGCAGCCAAGACGGAGAACACTGTCGGCTGTTTTTTATGAGGTCCAGAGTCTAAAGTCATTTTAAAAATGTGAGTGATGCAATTTCTTGTATCTTTCATTTAAAATGCTACTTGGTAAACAGTGTTTCAGATTAGTGTATTTGTAATTTAAATGAAGACAGTACATCAAGCTGAATCTGAAAAGAAAGAAGTTTAGGAAATGATTCATTCCTCTTTTTGTGTGAGCTACTGTAGAAAATAATAAATAAATAGGTAAGGAGAGGAAAAAAAAAAAAAGGTTTGTGGCTTTTAAGAGACAAAACTGAACTATTTCTAAAACAGAGTCAGTCCCAACAGCTAAGTCTTTGTTTTCTTCAAGCAGACTAATACATTCTGCCTAATTCATTTTTTATTTTCTCTCGGGGTCCTCTTGCAGGTTTGCTTCAACAAAGGAAGCATCATGTTACATCTTTTAAATAATTGATGGCTCTCAGTCCAAGCCAGCTTGAAGGAAATTCTGAAAATAGGTACTGATTGAGCAAATGCCTCCTTCCTCCTCCCCATTCCCTTTTTGAACACTCCTCACTCATCTCTTCCCTCCCCTGTTTGCTGCTTTGCCTCCTTCTTGACTGGTACAGGATGATGATCTCATTTGAACTTAGGTTTTATCTACCACTTGGTATCCCTCATTTGTTTCATATCATTCTATATATTTTATTAAAGATGGGGGATCTGTTAATTATAAGCTGACTGATGTAATGAAGAGTTCTTAATTAATCACCAGAAATGTTATGTCATAATCACCACCAGAGATGGTTTGTTAGGACTATAAAAAAAATGAGGCTTAGAGCTTGTCCCTCTAAATTCAAAGTATGCTGTCACCAAGGGTCAGGTTGCCCCAAAAGCTGGGTTGGCTGGGCCTTGCCAGCCCCATCTGTTCTACAAGTTCAAATACTGTAACTAACCTGTGTTTTCCCCCCCAGAGAGAGAAAGGCACCTCCATCTTACTTCACTGTTGAGTCATTAGCAATTGTCTACAGCTTGGAAAAACCATCCCTGTTTTAAGGCAGGTGTGGTCGGTAGGAACTTGGGCTGGTTCGCCATGAACCTGGCTTCTGGTCATGACTTTGTAAGTCACTTTGCCTTGCAAGGCCTCCCTTTCGTCACTGGTGAAATGCGGCTTTTGGAGAGGATTATCTCCAGCATCTAGCCAGCACTGGTGTTCCTGCATCCTCCAGAGAGGAGGATGAACCACAAGGAAATTGCGCTCCATTTGAGAGCATTAATGTATTCCAATTTGGAGTGAGTGGACTGTGTGCTCGCTCATGGTTCATCTTCCTCTTTCTTTCCCTTATTTGTCTTTTCTTTTAGTCTGTTACTTACTTCTTCTCTTCTGCTACTTATCCCCTTTCCTTTCCTTTCCTGACCTTCCACACTACCAGGGTCAGAGTGGAAGGGAAATGATTGGCGATGTGTTAGAGTCAAGGATCTCAGCCTCTTATTTTTAAAATATCCTGCCTTCACAGAAGAGCTTCCTCCATCAGAAATTGTATCTGAAGGTAGCCAATATTACTGAATTTGGGAAGACTAGCTATAAAGTGGCAACTACTGGGAGATCTAAATCTGGAATTCTAAGTTGGAGCTCAGTTTAACTGGGGGAAAGCTTTACATTGTATCCATCACTGAAAAAACTGTATCGAAATTGATGGATTATTGTCCACTCTCAAAACGGTATCACAGACTGTGATCTACTCTCCCTTTCAAGGGACATTTTAAAATATCATGTTGCTTACACTGTTCCATTTTTCTCTCTTATTATGGCAAGCTTGGTGAGGGGTGGGGAGCTAAAACCATCTTTGCCCCAAATCTTCCCCATAACCAGTAGCTTGTTTGGATATCCCATGCCGGCCTGGGAAAATCTTTTCTGATCGCCTCTACTGAAATCTTAGGAAAAAATCTTCAAATAATCAAACCTATTTAGAACCACACAAAAAACATATGGCAGGGAATCTAGAAAGTTGAGGAATTTCTTCTGTGTATCTTCTACTATCTGACTGTATTCTAAAATTTTATTCAGAAGGATTAGAGGGACTATTTGTGTTTTCCTTTTTAAAAACCTACTGTTACCTATTCATTTTTTAGACTATATTATGCACAGGCTTTTGTATCTCTATGTAAGTAGATTAGAGGTAATGCCTCCTGGTAAGATATACTCCTAAGGTTTTGGAATTCAAAATGTGCTTTTCGCCAAGGATAGCAGTGCGGTTAATAGTTGGATTCTACCATAGTGCTAATACATTTCAGGAACATTCTGTGCTAAGTGGCTTCTCTTTTTATTGGAATATCCATTCTTAGTTCCATTTTGGGACCTGAAGAACAGAACTTTCTCCCTCTGAAGGTAGGGAGGTAATTCCCTGTCATCTAAGGAGCTGACTGCAACAACCTAGAGACTGTTGATGGTGAGGGTAGGGGTGGTGCAAGTCCTGTTGCCTTGGGGTCAGTGACTTTGAGTGAAGGGACCCTAGTCATTCAGTTCCCTGGATTTGCTCTAAAAATATCCTCTGGGGGGCACCTGGGTGGCTCATTCAGTTGGGCATCCTACTCATGATTTTGGCTCAGGTCATAATCTCATGGGCCATGAGATCGAGCCTTGCACTGGACTCTGGAGCACTCAGCTGGGAGTCTGCTTCTCTCCCTCTCTCTCTCCCCCACCCTCTACCCCTTCCCCTGCTTGCGGGTGTGTGCACTCGCTCTCCCTCTCTCTCTCTCTCTCAAATAAATAACTAAATCTTTTAAAAATTCCTCTGGAATAGGGAAGGGGATCCAGATGCTTCTTCCCCTAACCCCGTGCTATGCAAACATAGTGGGGTAGCACCATTCACATTGTAATCTGTTTATAGGATGCCCCCTCAAGTTGTGCAATGCAAAATCCATGTGAACATGTCTGGTAGTTTTTAATCCTGGAATTAATTTTTTTTGTTAGTTCAAGTTGTCCAATCTCAATAATTAGTTGAGTATAGGCAGTTCCTAGTTTACAAAATGGTAGTGTTCCCATGTACATTTTAAAACTGGTTGTTTGTAATTCAGAATATTTCCAGACAGAAAAATTACATAAGGAGTAGTGAATTTCTAGATCACACACAAAAATCTTGCTCACTCATACTGTAACTGAACTTCTAGAAGTTGGCAACAGTTTTGTTTTCTATTCTTCATTAAATTGCCTGCAGTATTGAGTAAGAAATCTTCCACCTGGGTCGGTTGTCACCATTTAAAATGGGGTTAATCTGGGGAAATGTATATTGCATTTTGTAGTAAGAGGAGATCATTGAGGTAATGGGAATAAATTCCCATACCCTTTAAGTGCCCATCTGTCTTCCCTCACCCAGGACCCTTGAATGGAACAGAACATGAAATGGAGTCTAAGATGTATGTAGTAAAAATACGCAGACACTGGAGTTGGGGGAGAGTAGTCAAAGAGCTAGATTCTAATTCATCCTCCCCCCCCCCGCCCCGCCGCCAACCTCCCAAGAATTCCCAAATAACAGGATCCCAGTTGCCCATGGGACAACTAGTTTATGTATCTTTGGTCCCAGAAGACTCCAATTATTTTTAGAAAGCGCTGTGCATCCATCTTTTCTCTCCTTGCAGCAATTCCTGAACACCTTGCATGTGACTGAAAGGGAGTTTAGTAACGTAGTAATTCTTCCTCCCCAAGACTCTGAGAGCAGGATGTTGCTGATGGCTGATGTGGGCTGCCTCCTGTATGTATGGGAGATCCCAAATAACATGATCCTGAGTGGAATGTCTCTGCTCAGACATAAGCTCTGTGTGTGGGATCAAAAGGAGAACTCATTCCAAAAACTGTTATCATAATGTGAACATTATTTTGAATTTTCATTAATTTCAGTGATGGGCTTTGACAAGTTGTTTATTTTAAATGTTAACTTGAAATCACAGCCACATCGATCATGACCTTTGGCAACATCACATGGACAGCAACATCTTGTCTCATGAAATCAGCACCCAGAGGATTTTTGATCCTTTGAATCCTTCTTTTGTAAGATATACCTCATTTTATTGCAGTTTGCTTTCTTGGACTTTCAGATACTGGGTTTTTTACAGATTGAAGTTTTCTGGCCACCCTGCATCAAGCAAGTCTATTGGTGTCATTTTTTTTCCAACACTGTTTACTCTATGTCACATTTAGCTAATTCTCACAATATATCAAACTTTTTTGTTATTATTATATTTGTTATGGTGATTGGTGATTGGTGATCTTTGATGTTACGCTTGTAATTGTTTTGGGGGGGGCACAAACTGCATTCACTGAAGACAATGACCTTGATCGATAAATGTTGTATGTGTTCTGACTGCTTCACCAACTGGCCATTGCCCTTCTCTCTCTCCCCTCTGGCCTCCCCATTCCCTGAGACACAGCAATATGAGGCCAATTAATAAGCCTACAATGGCCTCCAAGTGTTCAAGTAAAAGGAAGAGTTGCACGTCTTTCACTTCACTTCAAAAGCTACAAATGATTAAGTGTAGGGAGGAAAGCGTGTCAAAAACTGAGACAGACCAGAAGCTAAGCCTCTTGCACCAAACAGTTAGCTAAATTGTAATGCAAAGGAAACATTCCTGAAGGAAATTAAAGGTACTATTCCCAGTGAACACAGGAATGATAAGAAAGTGAGACACCTATTGTTGATATGGAGAAAGTTTTAGAAGTCTGGATAGAAGATCAAACCAGCCACATAATTCTCTTAAGCCAAAGCCTAATCCAGAACAAGGCCCTAACTCTTCAATCCTATGAAGGCTGAGAGAGGTAAGGAGGCTGCAGAAGAAAAGTATGAAGCTAGCGGAGGTTGGTTCATGAGGTTTAAGGAAAGAAGCTGCCCTTAGAACATCAAAGGACAAAGTGAAGCAGCAGGTGCTGATGTAGGAACTGAAGCAAGTGATCCAGAAGATCTATGATAATTTGTGAAGGTGGCTACACTAAACTGCAGATTTTTAATGTAGATAAAACAGCTTTCTGTTAGAAGAAAATGCCATCTAGGGCTTTCATAGCTAGAGAGGAGAAATCAATGCCTGGTTTCATAGGTTCAAAGGACATGCTGGCCCTCTTGCTAGGGCTCATGCAGCTGGTGACTTGAAGTTGAAGCCAATGCTCATTTACCATTCTGAAAATCCTAGGGCTCTTAAGAAATATACCTAGTCTACTCTGCCTATGCTCTATAAATGGGACAGTAAAGCCCAGATGACAGCACATCTTTTTACAACATGGTTTACTGAATATTTTTAAGCACACTGTTGTGACCTACTGCTCTGGAAAAAAGATTTGTTCACAGTATGACTGTTTATTGACTATGCACCTGGTCACCCAAGAGCTCTGCTGGAGATGGACAAGATTAATGTTGTTTTCATGCCTGCTAACACAATATCCATTCTGCAGCTCATGGGTCAAGGACTAATTTTGACTTTCAACTCTTATTATTTAACAAATACATTTTATGGGGTGTCTGGGTGGCTCAGTCAGTTAAGCCTCTGACTTTTGATTTTGGCTCAGGTCATGACTCTTGATTTTGGCTCAGGTCATGATCTCAGGGTCATGAGATTGAGCCCTGTGTCGGACTCCACACTGAGTATGGAGCCTGCTTAAGATTCTCTCTCTCCCTCTCCCTCTGCCCCTACTGGCGCCCACCTCCCTCCCGCTCAGGCTCTGTCTCTCTCTTAAAAAAAAGGAAAGAAATACATTTTATAAGGCTACAGCTGTCATAAATAATGATTCCTCTGATTGATCTGGCAAAATAAATTGAAACCTTTGGAAAGGATTCACCATTCTAGATGCCATTAAGAACATTTGTAATTCATGGGAAAAGGTCAAAATGCCACTATTAACAAGTGTTTGGAGGAAGTTGATTCCAGCTCTCGTGGATGACTTTGAGAAGTTCAAGTCTTCAGTGGAAGAAGTACCTGCAGATCTGGTAGAAGTAGCAAGAGAACCAGAATTAGAAGTGGAGCCTGAAAATGGGACTGAATTGTGTAACCTCATGATAAAACTTTAACAGATGAGGAGTTGCTTCTTGTGTCTGAGCAAAGAAGATGGTTTCTTGACATGGAATCTACTCCTGGTAAAGATGCTGAAGAAACTGAAGATTTGAAATGAAAACAAAGGGTTTAGAATATAAGCTTAGCTGATAAAGCAGAGGCAGGTTGTGGGAAGATTGACTCCAATTTTGAAAGAAGTTCTACTGTGGGTAAAACGCCATCAAACAGCATCATATGCCACAGAGAGATCATTCATGAAAGGAAGAGTCAGTTGATTTGGCAGACTTCATTGGCTTATTTTAAGCAATTGTCTCAGCCACCCCAGCTTTTAGCCACCACCGCCCTGACCAGTCGGCAGCCATCAACACTGAGGCAGGACCCTCTACCACAAAGAAATGATGACCTGCTAAAAACTCAGATGATGGCTAGCATTTTTTAGCAATAAGGTATTTTTATAAAAGGGGATGTACATTGTTTTTTAGACATGATGCTATTATACACTTAATAGATGACGTATAGTGTAAACATAACTTTTATATGCACGGGGAAACTGAAAAATTCCTTTGACTCGCTTCCTTCAATTCTTGCTCATTGTCGGGGTCTGGAATTCACCGGCAGTATCTCCAAGGTGTGCCTGTACTTCTTGAGTTGTAAGCTTTCTTAAAAAAAAAAAAAAAAAGTAACGACCTAAATTAGTTCCCCTCAGACTTCTTACCCTGTAGTGTCCATTGGGTGGGTTCTCTCTTCATGTTTCCTTAGACTTACACAAATTACAGCTTTTTAACAGGCCTCCTATGTTCACAGTCCCAGGAAATAAATAGGGTTGAATTCCCACATTTGTGTCATCTTGCCTTCTTTCTCGCTTTTTGAGTGTCCTGGAAACATCCTCCTATTTTTATTTGCAGAGCAGCTTTCTTTCCTGGTTCTAGACTCTGCCAACCTCCAGTCTCCACTGGAAACCTTCTTGGTCTCTGGGCTTAGTAGATCTTGAGCTCTCACTGTCTACAAGAATTTATTTACAAAATATCCCTTTGTCTTTCAGTAGTCAAGTCCTTCCTCTTCAGCATGAGAGCAAATGATCAAAGTTTGATTCCAGTTGCTTTTTTGTAGTCTGGGGGTATTAAGGTGTAGCTGGAATTAAAACCTCAACTTGCTTAATTGTCAAGCATTTTACTTTTAACTTCTTCAAAGTAGAGGGCAAAAGCTGTGGATGTGAATGGTGTCTTCAGTGCATGTGATTTAGGGCCTCTCTGAGACTCTCCTCATCATGATTCAGGCATCTCTTTGACATGTTCACTCCCCAAAGTCTACAGCTACCACATTCCGTGCCTCAAGGGGCATGACAGAAAATGGCCTGGATGCCACCTGATGAATGAGTTTCTGCACTGGAGTGTATACCGAAGAAATCGTTAGAGTTGTCCATTGCTCACAAACTTCTTCTCTTCTCCTCCCCCCTTCCCTGGGCTGCAAGCCCACATTGAATTCAACTGGATGTTCCAGGGGTCGTGTTGTTCCTCTGAAGAGTTGTCTTTTAGCGGAGGGTAAAGATGGGAGAGATGTTCATTTAAATCACATGGAATTGCCATGTTTGTCCGTCAAGATTGGTAGAACATTGGTAGTTTCATGAGGGTCCACCTAAGAATTTCTCCTGATGAACGTCTACCTCGAACAGAAGTGTGTTTTGAACGGCATGCTTGGCTAAAACCCACTGTGGAGTTATTTAAAACAGAAGCTTCACGTTTTTCCCGTCAGGAAACTCATGCTTCTCTACCTGTTCTCTTTTATCTTTTCTCAGGGTCAGAGAAATGAGAGACCAAACCCTCATATTTGGAGAAATTCATATATTTTTAGTCTAATGTGAAATAAGTAGACAATCCTTTGGTCCCTGTGATAGAATTTTTTTCTGGAAGTTATAAATGGGAGTTATCACGGAAACTGCTTTGAAACCTTAACCAGAGCATACACTATAAATAAGAGTGGAGCCGAAGATTAGTAAATCTGATAAAGCTGAGATAGAAGAAAACTTAAAATAAGAAATGAGGACTGTACCTTAGTTGGGGGTGTTAAGACGGCTCTGAGTATATATATAGGAAAATCAAAGACTTGCTAAAGTCAGGGTGTGTGAACCCATAGCTATTAATGTGTACTTAACTCTATTGCCTGGGAGATTTTATTAAATGCAGCGGCCAAGGAAATTGACCTCACTTTTTTTTTTTCCTTTTTTGGGTTGGATCCTTGCTCACGTCACATAAATGAATAGAGCTGACAATTTACTGGCTCATCAATGAAACAATATTAAATTATGAAGACGTAAGGAAAAAAATCCTACGCTAACATTGTTGCAGTTTGAAAGGTAAGCTGTCCCCTACAAGAGTAGGAGATATTAATGTTCATTTTGAAACCTATATAACATAATGCCAGGTAGTGCCCATTATAGGGTTAAGTGGCCTCTTGATAGCTTTGATTCACTGTGGTCCTAGCATGTATCTCATTAGCAACGCAATGAAGAGGCTCCCATATTTCTCTCATTCTGTCTTTTAAAATGCAAAAATGTCATTTTTCGTGCTTTTAGAGTGTTTTATTTTATGAGATATTCTGACAAATTAGACTTCACTGAGTGTGTGTTGTGGTGATCGGGGGGTTCCTTTTGAAAGGAACCTGTTTTTATTGATTTGCTATTTTGAAGCCTGGCTGTTGGGGTCAGACTGTTTCTTAATTCTGGTCTTTGGGGATGCACCAGAAGCAAAATACAGTATTTTTCTTTATGTCTTGTCCAGTGCTTACGATAGGAAGCCTTCTCTTCCTAATTCAGTCTTCTGTGAACTTACTGAAAGTACTTGGTATGCCGCCTATTACCAATTGAATACCTAGTATTTCCCCAGTATACCTAGACATCAAGTCTTTTTCACTTCATGTTTGAAGGAAAATCATCCTCCTGTTCTTGGCTACCATCAGTTACTCAGTTGGTCAACTAGACCCAGGTCTGCCTCTTGCGTTTACAAGCCCCATTATAATGACGGTCCGACAGGATCAGCATGTGGAGGGGTTCTTTCAGTGCAAAGAGTCCCCGCTTCCATCTGACTCTCAAATGAGTCCACAACTTGGGAAAGGTGGCAAACCCCCGCCCTAAATGGTCAGCTCTTTGGGGGTAGTATCAGTGATTTATTTGCCCCTTCCGCCCCTTCTCCCCCCCGCCCGTACCGCTGCAGAGGCTGGTAGGTGTGCAGGAAATCAGTGCGCCCTTGCTGCCCATGATGTCTCTCCATCCTGCTCGGGACTGAACCCTCTGCAGCAAGTCAGATTTTTCTGAACAGCATTCGGCAGATTTTTGCTTCAATGTGGAAAATGGCACTTTAGAAGTCAAATTACCTTTTTCATGGCACCCAAGTTGCTTAATTTGCAAATTGAGAATAATTTAGGCAATGGGAGAATATGTTTCCATGTGTGAAGTGGATTGAAATGAGTTTGGTGTTCTCTGCTCCTTCAGCTCAAACTATCATAAAATGGAGTTCTGGCCAAAAATCATTCAGTTGTGTGATTCCGGGATATCATCTGTTGTTTTGTGTGACATCAGTTTAGTTTTAATTAGTGGTGATACTTAAATATGTGTTTCTGATGAACTGCAAGTATGCCCTGCTTTAAGGACCCGGAATGGGTTTCAAACTCATGCTTACGGTGCCTTTGCGTGAAGGGACAGTTATTTGCACTCTAAAAATACCTTGGCTTTATAAAATAATTTATCATAAGATTCCTTTAAATAACCAACTCTCTTAGAGCTTTCAAAATATGATTTGATTTGAAAAATCAATGTCCACTCACTCAACTTTTCAAGAACACATCTGCTTTGTAATGTGAGGCAGGTGAAGGGAGAAAAACCAAGCGACAAGGAATGAGGGTCTTAAGTGAGCTGAATAGGAATTAATTTTAATTTAGAAAAGAATTTACCTTTCTAGAGTTTCCCAGGGAAAACACCTTCACCTTTATCACCTCCAAAGTACATAAGGAAAAAAAACAAAACAAAAACAGGCCAATTTGAGTTTGGAGAAGATAAATCTATTTCTTTGGTGGGTCGCATTCTGCATTATGCATGTGCGTAAAAGTGAGGTTTGCTTTGATCCTGACTATTAAAAGTTTATTTTTAAACTCAGACTGGGCAGGAATCCAGCGATGCTCTTTCCCCCTGTAGCACATCCTGGTTTCAGGTCCTCAGCCTGGCGAATGCAACTAAGCCTCAGGAAGTAGTTGAAAAGTATGGAGACTTGATGAGTGTTGAGGGTTTTTTTTTCCCCCCTTCTTCCCCTCCATTTTTGAAATTCAAATTGAATGCAATTTTCAGCTCATTTGAGCCAGAATATACTGTTGCTGAGCTTCAGTGGCTCTTAAATTCAAACTCACAGGAGAAAACAGATATCATCTGTCACAGAGGGTGGGAGAGAGAACACTCCCTGCATTTTATTCATGGGAGGCAGAGTCCTGGTAACTAATTCAAACCTTTCTGACTAATCGACTAATCATTCACCAGCAAACTTAACAACTAATCAATGAAACCTTTAAGACACTCATCTTCAGAAGTCGGGAGCAATTGTCCCCCTCCCTTAAAAAAAAAAAAAAGTCATTGTTCAAGTCTATTTTTGTATTGTTGGGATTTTAATACCTTTTTTGTAAACTGAGACAGAATATCATGGCAATTTTTTTCCTGCCCTTCCTGACAATTTTATTGTTTCCATCTTTAATGTCTTTGTCAATGCTCTTTATTTATGACTGAGGAATAGCAGAGAGCTTACTGCTGGCTAAGTGAGGCCAAAAATTTTGAGTTTTTTCCTCACTAAACAGACTGCCTGAAAATTAGTCTTCTTTCTTGGGGCAAATATAAATACCAATTAGAAGAGGAAGACCCGCTCGTACAGCCCTTGAGTTTGCAAGTGCGTCTTCTCTTCAGGGTGGTTGCCTCAGCGAGGCTTGAGAATGCCTCTCGGGAAACTTCTCTGCCACTGGATATGTGCCCAGGGAATGCAAATGATTTGAACAAATGATAATCTGAAATCCCTACTCTAATTTCAGAAAGGATGTGATGTTGCAATTCTGGTCCTGAAATATAGGTTTTATGCCTTACCGCTGGTGCTTATCTTTGACTGTTTTAATGTCATCCAAAATTTCCATGGGAACATGAAGTCCATTAGCCTTCTCTCTCTCTCTCTTTTTTTTTTTGTCGAGGTCTGTGAGAGACAGTTATGATGTTATTTCAAAGTAAGCAGGAGAAAAACAATTTGCTCCCTAAATATTATCTCTAATGCAATTAGCTCCTACCCATCCCATTTGGAGTTTAAAAATGCTTTGCAGTGAGTATATGATCAAGCCATATATATTTATACTTATGTGTGTATGTGTCTACATGTCCCCAAGGTGTCCGAGAAGGGGACAGCAGGAATTTCTAAACAGTCATTTTCACATTAATAAAGGCATCGATGACTTGATCCCCTAAGCAGTAATGTGCTTGTGCATTTGCCCCCTGGTCACAGACATTTATTTTATTGCCTTTATTAAAAAGAATACCCTAACTTATTAACCTGTTTTCTCACTATTATACCTTAAGACTGTATTGTTGTTTCTTTGACTTCAATATAAGAAGCCAAAAACCTAGCTTGACAAGGAATCCACCTTTTTAGCCAGTCACTAAGTTACTTAATAGAATTTTAACTTTTCTACTAAAATGTCAGATTGCTTCAATAGACAAGTAATTACAGAGTGCTTGCTACGTGCTAGACATTCATTGTGCTAAGATTTGTAACATACAAAATAGTCGCTTTCTAAACCCAAGTGAGGTAGACATGGGAGATGAAGTATCAGCCTCAATTAGGCAGCAGAAGGTGAAACTTGAGAAGCCCCCAGGTTCTCAAATGATTCTCAAATATGCAGTCCCTCTCCTTTTCCTCAAGCGGTAACCACTGGTCTGAAACAAATATGATCTAAGTCGGAGATGGGAGAAAGGATGATACACAAATAATCAGTGAAAGGGATAAGAAATACACATACTTAGGTGCTAAGTGTATCCTATTCCTCAAAAAATGCTGATATCACCAGGTAAGGGAAGGCAAGTGGGGGGCTGTAATCCTGCATTGTAAAGTGGGTAGGCCAGGGGTCAGTGGAGGGAAATGAGGAGAGCCCCGTTCAGGAGGGATGTAAAGCTGGAGTGGAAGGGAGAATGTTTGAGGTGGGGGCTCAGTGGTGTGCTGGAGCTTGCTCATACCCCGAGGGCCAATCGTTAAATTTCTAGAAATTCAATGAGCCAGCTTTTATGACATATGATTAAAAATTAAATTACATAAAACTTACAATAAATCCATCCTATTAAAAACAAAAGTAATGAATACTGAAAACTTATCACTTCCTAATTATTTCCCCTCATGCATTGCAATCAATCACGTATGCTCCTGGGGCGTGTCTGTCATATCTAGATGGTAAAAATCTGTGCTGTTCTCATTTGCTGCCCATCTCCTCCCCACGGCATGTACCAGGATGCCATGTAGGTGACTTGACCTCAGCCATGGTAAGAGTATTTACTCCACAGAAATTCGGGCTTTTTTTCATTTGAGAGCCGATTATTAAATATTTTTTTTTAATTTTAAAAATTTTATTTATTTATTTATTTATTTATTAAAGATTTTATTTATTTATTTGAGAGAGAGAGACTGAGAGAGGGAGCACATGAGAGGGGGGAGGGTTGGGAGGATCAGAGGGAGAAGCAGACTCCCTGCCGAGCAGGGAGCCCGATGCGGGACTCGATCCAGAGACTCCAGGATCATGACCTGAGCCGAAGGCAGTCGCCTAACCAACTGAGCCACCCAGGCGCCCCAAAATTTTATTTATTTTTGAGAGAGAGAGAATGACAGAGAGAGAGAGAATGAGAGGGGTGAGGGTCAGAGGGAGAAGCAGACTCCCTGCCGAGCAGGGAGCCCGATGTGGGACTCGATCCTGGGACTCCAGGATCATGACCTGAGCCGAAGGCAGTCGCTTAACCAACTGAGCCACCCACGTGCCCCTGAGAGCCGATTATTAAAGACAAACCAGACAAACATAAGGAGTAGTGGCGGGAGCGGGGCTAAAGATCCGGAAGGCGTGAGAGGACAGAAGCCAGAGGGCAGGGCTACACCAGGACCATGGTTTTCTCTTATTGAAGAGCAGGGCATTATGTTAGGCACACGGCTCCCAGTGATTTAAAAATCACTGGGAGCCATTGGCTATTTTTAACACATTTTATTATTATTCTAATACATGTTCACGATAGAAAACTTGAAAGAGAATAATAGCTTACACTTCTATAATTCTTGGTATGTGCCCCATACTTTTTAAGTGCTTCAGATATAATAAATCATTTAATCCTGAAAGTAGCCCCATCAAATGGTTGCTGTTATCCCATTTTATTTATTTATTTTTAGATTTTGTTTATTTGAGAGAGAGAGTGAGCAAGTGAGAGAGAGAGAGGAGAGAGCACGAGCAGGGGGAAAGGGAGAAGGAGGCTCTTCACTGAGTAGGGAGTCCAATGCGGGGCTGAATCCCAGGACCCTGGGATCCTGACCTGAGCCGAAGGCAGATGCTTAACGACTTATCCCATTTTTAAATGGGGAGACTGGGTACAGAGAAGTGTAGGAGTCCAGCCAAGTAAAGGAGTATGATTTGAATGCAGGCGGTTCCACCGAGGAGCTCAATCTGCTCTGTTGCTGTTCTACACAGACATGACATCCGGTGAGGACCCACCACCGGGAGCATTTCTGAGAAACTGAACTAATAGCAGGAGCATTTAGGAGAGAGAAGGGCACTCCTTCCATTGTAGACAATTAAAATTTGGGGTGTGGAGAATCTAAGCGATGAGTCTCCCCTAGCAAATCAGCTTAAAGAAGGAGTCCAAGCCCAAAATAGAGAAAACCCCTGTGCGTGGATGTGCGAAAATATTCATCATCACATGGATTAAGCAGAGAAAGAAGAGCTTTTGGGAAAAAGTAAGTGTTAGGGAGAACAACAAGAAAAAGAATCCATGACGGAGAGGATGAGCAATTAGAAAGGGAAGAGAAATATGGGAGGGCATGATGTAACAGTGTCATGAAGATAAGGTAGGAAGAGTTTGGGGAAGGAGTTGCTAATCAACACCACCAATGGCTTCTGTGAGATTTTCAATGGTAACCATATAATTTCTCATCCCAATTGATCACTTTGGGAGTGAAGGGGGTGCTATTAATAATTTGGCCAGGAAACAAACATAACAAGTCAACAGTGATGTATGGCCTCACTAGGTGTACAAATGGATGAAATTGATAGATTTCTAAGAATTCATGATCATCTGGAAACTATTTCTCTTTGACCAACATTTGCTGAGCATTTACTGTGAGGAATGCAAAGTGCTAAAGATAAAGATACATATGGCAAAGTTAAAAAAAATATTTTGTTGGGGGGAAAACAGAGAAAATTGGTGGATGAAGCATAATCTTCCTTTGCCACACACACCCAGAAGTAGTCACTCTTCACAGTGTATTAATAGCTTTTTCTACATATTCCAATGGTTATAGAGATATCTATCTAACTAGTTTTGTTTCCAACTAAAACAATGAAACATGCACATATAAGCCTACAATTTACTTGTTAAACATATATACATCTTTTCAGGTGAGTAAATATTTAGTATCCTCTTAAATGAACATACCATATTTGCCTATTTTCTTATTGATGGACATTTAGCCCTTTTTGGCACCATTTCAATAACGCTATGTACTTCTTTAATTCTTGTGTTCTTATTTACGTAGGAGAGATAGCTAGAGTAGGATTGCTGAGCCAGAGTAATTTTACAATAAACTGTCAGTGGGTTGTTTAAAAATTGTATAAAATAGCACTTCCACCAGCCTTCTATGAACACCCATTTCCTAATTAGCCATACTTATATCAGACTCAAATTTTTGGCCAATCTATTATTGGATAGTGGTGTTTTCTAGTTATTTTAACTTGCATTTTAAAAATTATTAATGAAGCTGAACATCTTAATTTTTATTGGTTATTTGTATCTTTTTTTAGTGAATTTGCATTTTTTTATTCTCTTACCAGTTTTTTTCTGTTGAAATAGTCATCATTTTCCTTATTTTTTGAAACCTCTTGCACACTAAGAACACTAAGCCCTTTTCTCTTCAATGTTACAGAAATCTTTCCCCATTTTAATTTTACGTTTTCATTTTGTTTTTGATTGTCATCAAGAAGTGGATGAATATTTTTTTGTTTTATTTTTTGTGGCTTCACATTTTTCTGTCTTGCTTAGTTTGATCCTTCTCCCTCAAAAGAAGGAAAAGCAATTTTAATTTTATTCTAAATCTTTTACATGTTTTTTACACATAATACTTGATTCCCCATAGCTCAGAGACTAGTTGTGAAGATGACTGCAGAGTGGGTATTTCCATTTCATTTGGCTAGAGCTCTCACTGAGGGGTACTCCCAGAGCCATGAGAACCCCAAGGAGGGCACTTGGATCAGTGGGGTGGGGGGGAAAGAGGGGTGCAACTGGGTTTTCTGACTGGTTGACATCTGAGCTGAACCTTTAAGGCTGAGGTAGCAGGAGTAGATGGGGTTCCCAGTTGAGGGAAATGGCAAGTTAAGGAGACTTGGAAACTTTGGGATGCAGTATGTTTTACAGGACAGGGAAAGAAGGGCCATGTGGTTTCATGGGGTGGGTCAAGGGAAAGCATTTTTAGTATCAGGGGAGAGCTATTTTTCTGAACTTTAAAATTTCCACAAAGAGTGGGTATTACTTTATGGTCAGAAAAAGTAATTCTAAGCTGAAGGAAATGAAACCTCTGAGTGTGGGATTAAAGAAGTTAAATCATAAGTCAGTAAGGGTAGGAAACACCTTGACCTACAAGATTAGGGATGGGACAAAGAGGGACAGGAATCGGTGTTTGAGGATTGGGAGGAATGTGCATGCCATCTTTAATATCCATGTGCCTTCCTCCAGTTATTCTGGGGCCAGATGGTGACAGGTCCCTGCTAACTGAACTTGGCCTTCAGCGTTTCAACTTTCAAGCTTCACTGCAGGCCACTCCAGAGTAATATCCCATTATCTATAATGAGGTCCTTTCTGACTAACATGGCAGTGAATTCTCCACAACCTTTTCTCATCACACACTTCTAGTTTTCACACACTATCGTATTCTTCTGCTCTTCACTAAGAAAACACAGAACCACTGTGGGACCTTGTGTGTTTAACCTACATGCTTCACACTTGCAGTTCCTTCTCTCTGGGAGAGAGAAATCTTTGTCAGGCCTACTGGAATCCCACTTATCCTTCAAGACCAGCTTACACATCGTCTCTTCCTGCAGCCTTCCCTGACTTCTTCAGTGAGAAGAAACCTAGATATTGAAATATTCCCTGGCACCATTTAAGACTTATCCTAAGGCAACAAAGTATAATAGTGTGTTTTATAACGATATACAGTGATATATGTTATAATGATATAGATAGTGATATATAATATATATTCTAGTTATGTGTTCATCCTAAAACAACAAAGTATATAGGGATCATGTTCCTAACTAGGTTGAAATTTCTAGAAGGGCAAGAACCATGTTCTACCTCTTGGCCATATTCCACTTTAATACAGAGAAGTCCCATCCTCCCTAAAAAAGACTGGAAGACAACGCCCATTTGTAGAAACAGACCCATGGACAGCAAGGACAGGAGAAGGCAAGGGATGAGAGAATGCACAAAATAAATCAAATATAAAGTCATTTCCTTAAAATAAGGGGATAGGAGCTTGAGGAGAGTGTAATTCTAAATAAACCTCTGAAGGAAGTGAGCCTGGGAGAGCACCGGGCATGAATAAGTGGATCACCTCATACTCGTGGCAGAGGGCCCAGATGAAGTTAGACAGAGTGAATTGGAAATGGGCCACATTCACATGTTTCTCAGCATTTGGTGGCCGAAGAGCAATACAGATGCAGAAGAGACCTGAGAATATCTGAATCAGAAAGAAAGAATAAGAAGAGAGATTAAAGTGGCAGGAGAAGAAGAAGGATATTTGTGAAGAGGGAGAAGTGAGTCAGAGAAAGGTTCTTCAGAGGGGATGTGAGTCAGCAAGGAAGATTACATAATCAACTTGGCAGAATGTCTGTGAAGTGAGGACAGTGGTGAGGACGTCAATCCTGGACGTAGACAGGAGAGAGATCCAAAGAAGCCATGAGGGGCCTAATAATTGGGGTGAGGTAAGAGCGACAGGGTGTGGGTGGGGGTGAGGGGTATTCTGGGGTGGGGGGAATCAGGCATAGTTTCTGTGAGGACACAGGGAGGATGGCGGCCTAGCAGGCAAGACAATTGTGCTTGGAAAGGGATCACACTTAGCATCTTTATAGTTGAATGGCATCCTACACCAGGAAGAGACCGGGAGGTCTGGTTCAGTATTCTCATCTGGCATTCAGGGAAAAGTCTGAAGAGTTTAATGTCATCTCTGGGCAGGCCTCATTGCTCTCTGCTCTCCCTTTACCCCAGCCAAGCCAAACTGCTTTACATTCCCCACATCTGGTTGTTCTTTCTCATTCACACCTGCAGTTCATGGTCTGGAATGTTCTTCTATACACTCTTTGTTATTTGCCTAACTCCTATTCAAATTCTAGATCTGTGCTCAAAAACCATTTATTTAAAGCATCCACTCCTTGGGAAGGATTACATGTTCCCAAACATTTGTCTGTTTCTTAACTTATATGGGACATAGAGTTGCTTCTTGACTGTTGCTTTCTAGATTGGAAATTCTTTTTTACTTTTACTTTTTTTTTTTTTTTTTTTAGAGAGAGAGAGAGTGTGTGAACAAGTGGGTGGGGAGGGGCAGAGGGAGAGGGAAAGAGAGATACTTAAGCCTGGAGCTTGAGGTGGGGCTGAGTCTCACAACCCTGAGATTATGACCTGAGGTGAAACCAAGAGTTGGATGCTTAACCGACTGAGCCATCCAGGCACCCCTTGGATATTCTGTTCGGTCCCATCTTCGATTACTATACTGTACTAGTGACTGCCTGGGAAGTATCTCTTGAAGGAGGGAGGGAGTGAGGGAGGGAGGGAAGGAAGGAGAAGGAAGGAAAGAAGGAAGGAGAAGGAAGGAAGGTAGGTAAATTTTAAAGTTTCACCCCCAATTGTTGACAGAGCCTGCCGTGCTTTTTCTGAAACTAAGTACAGTCAGGCTTGATTTAGGTGTGACTTGAGCATTCATATACAGATTTGGGTGGTTGGGTTTTTTTCCCTAGAATTTTAACCATTGCTAAGCATACATCTCAGTTGCATTAAGTACATACACGTTGTTTTGCGGCCATCCATCCTCACCATCACCCATTTCCAGAACTTTTTCATCAGCTCAAACAGAAACTCTGTACCTATTAAACAATGATTCCTCACTCCCCCCGCCACTCCAGCCTCTAGCATCCACCATGCTACTTTCTGACTCTGAAATTTGATTACTCAAGGTACCTCATAAGTGGAACCATACAATATTTGTCCTTTTGAGTCTGGCTTATTCATTCAGCATAATGTGTTCAAAGTCCATGTTGTAGCATATATCAGAATCTTACCCCTTTCTTAAGCTGAATAATGGTCCATTGTATGTATATTTCACATCTTGTTTTTCCATTCATTAATTGATGAATATCCAGTGAGGGGAGCTGTTTTCACAGGAGACCAGTATTTTAAGTCCTAGATACAAAATCTGTCATGTAATCTAGTACCTGGGGCTGGTCAGTGGTGCCACGGCTGGTAGATTCAAGCAGCAAAAACAAGAGTAGATTGAGGAATCATCCATGTGCATAGCAAAGTCAACAAAAATATCCAAGCACATGGAGACTAGACAGGAGGGAGAGGAAATGCCCCCACTGGGCCATGGCAGCCCTCAGGTGAAGAGGGTAATGAAGATGTATGCTATGAATTTCACATGGTAGTAAATTTTGAGAAGTAGTTGGAGAGAAACTCATTTTTTCCCCCTTCCCTTGTTATCAAAATGGCGGAGGGGGATGAGAATGAGAAGGGGCAGAACAAAATGAGACATTATCTAGGAGAAGGAGGGGAGAGCCGGATAGAAGATGAAGGGGACTTTGGCTCCCCAGTGCCCTGTGGAGCCAGTAAAGTCTTAATTCAAAGCTGTTCGACAATTTTCATGTAGGAAGAGCCCTCCGTGCTATGAGATCAATGGATATCTATTCTATAGTTCATCACAGTCCAAAGAAAGAGATTCCACAGCCACGATGAGGCACCGCATGAGGATGTTCAAGACTTTCTTTTCTTCAGCTAGACTAGTTTGGGCCCTTTTCTTCTCCTTGACTTTTCAGTAGTTGGAAAATAATTATTCATACTCATTCCATCAAAATCCCTTACATGCCTGAGTTCTTTCTCAGTTAAAGATTGGAACTGGATTAAAATCTTTTCCCTTAACGACTTCTCAGTTACAGTTTTCCTAAGCCTTTAATGCCCTTTGAATTGTCTGCCCTAGGGTCTCTTGGGTTAAAGAATAGTCAGATTTTGCCACATCCTGTTTGAAGCTAGTGTTCTCCTTACTGATCTGCTAACTCCATTTTCGTCGTGCCATTGTCCAATGTGTCTAGTGTGGTGCTGGCCTTGCCGCTGAGGGAAAGAGTGCCATTATTTTTCTGGAAGCAGCTTGACGAGAGGGGCTCATTAGGGGCCCTACCCATCAAGCTCAACCTCCCAGCCTAGAGCAGAGCAAGTCACTTTCCAAGAGACTGCTGGCCCTGAGATTGTGTTACCTTTTCCGAGGTGTTATTTTTGTCTTTCTACTTCAGAAGTCGAGCTCGTTGGCCCATTTCAAGTTGCCGCTGATCTTTAACTGCTGCTCCTCAGCCCCTTGAATCCATCCTTGGGGAGGCTTTCACTGGTCACTTTGCAGAGTCCCCTCAGGCCAAGAAAGCCTCCCTCACTTTGTTTCTACTTAACCCTTGCCCTCCATGGTGGTGAGGGGCCATCTCTGGGCCCCCTCCCTTGTAGTCTGTTATTATTTGCAGGTGATTAGCAGGTGGCTTCTAAGCAGAAAGGAACATTGCCCCAGGCTCTGCTCTCCCATAGGCTCTTGCCATTTTGCTACAAAAGAGAAAAACCGAGCCTTTGAACAGTGTATATATACTATTCATGTCCTTAGAAAGAGAGCAATGTCTATAAAA
Organism: Mirounga leonina; assembly: GCF_011800145.1. Lineage (NCBI taxonomy): Eukaryota > Metazoa > Chordata > Mammalia > Carnivora > Phocidae > Mirounga > Mirounga leonina. The sequence continues at coordinate 14,494,364 of NW_023270389.1, forward strand.
TTTCAGGAACAGTATTAGATTTTACTCCGTTATCAGAGGGCAGGACTACTGGTTATGGTGCGGATTGCTTTTGGAATTAAAAAGAAGCAGTTGCCTTAGCTAGGCGTCTGGTCTTTTAGTAAAAGCTTATTTGAGAATTTCTCTCCAGACACTAATCCCCCAACAAGTTGTATTCCAGTGAGATGGAGTGTCCATGAGTTATCGTAATTGGGGCTGTGGTGAGCTATTCTTCTTGCAGGGGGAGCCCGCTTGGGTGACAGCAACTGCATTCAGCATTCGCCGGGCTCTCGGGCTACTCATTTGGCCAGATGAAAGCTCTCTTCTCTACCTCCGTCCTCCAGCCTTTTTTGTCACGTACCCTGCTACGTGAAGCTATTATATGCTTCTTTCAACATCTTGAGCTACTGTCCCTGGCATTAAGTGAAACATTATACTTTTCTTTTTTTTCTGGATCTCTGAACTATTGCTGTGAGGTGCGGTGTCCCGCTCAGCTCCGATGCCACCCCCCCCCCGCCCCCGCCAAAGGAGCCAGTTCATTCACCTGAGTTGTGAATTGCTAGTTTCTCTCCTATTACTTTCAGTTAAAAAATAAAATTAGAAGCCCAACAGAACTTCCCTCTCCTCCCCTCCTGTGCCAAATAAACATGACCTACCCATTCGCTCTTTGGATTTGATATTTGCAGGAACCACGCGAACGTACGTGGAATAATTCTTTTCCATGGATGTTCTCAGTTTGCCTGGGTGGGAAGCTGGTTGTGTCCAAGTAGCTGAGTGTGTAGCAGAATGGGCCAGAAAACAGTTCCTCAGGTTCTTCGACTCTGGATTTAATTCTTTACTCCTTGATGGAGGGGCCGTGTGTCCCTCAGAGCACTGGCCAATGTCATCGACTTCGATGTTTCCCAGAGGTGGAGCCAGAGGAGGAGCCTGGCACTCTGTATTTTAACAAGTGCCTGAGGTGCCCCTCTGGGTCTGACAAGGCTGGGAAACACTGTTCCGTTCATTCCTGGGTTTTGCTTACGGAGGTGTACTGGATTTCGGGGTTGCTGGAGAGGGTGTGGGTTGTTTGGCTGGCCTTGTTCTCTTGCTTGGTTCAGAGTCTTCTGACGCAAGGAGATCATGAACATTGACGAGCAGGCCCATTTTAAACCAGGAAAAGAGGGAGCCTGCTTAAAACAAAACAAAACAAAACAAAACCCGAAACAACAACAAAAGAAACCCCGAAAACAAAAACTGAGGGGTGTGTTCTCTTTTATTTGAGAATAACCTCAGGAGGTACATAGTTGAAATAGTCCTCAGGGCGACGGCTGCTGTCTTGCTGGTCTCAACATGTTTTGTATGACAACAGTAATAAAGGCTGGTTGCACCGTCCTGTTTAAATCACAAAACGAAGTGGATTCTTTGTTTCCCAGCATGAGAACTGCATGTGGTTCCTAGTCCCTGATAAAGTGGCTCAGAAAAGTGACCTGTTGCGATGACCTGGAAATCTTCTTGAGTATAATCCTCTAGATAGTGGTAGATGATAGAGAAGAAAATCAGGAAGCTTTGCCATGTGCTGGGGAGAGCTGCCGGATGTAAATATACATAAGGAAGACAGTGCACTTTTATTATCTATTGAATAAGGCAGGCTGGGGACCGAGGGACAATTGAAGACAGTATCTTGGGTACATAATTGAGTTTCAGATTTTCTCACCTTGCCCGGTGTGGCTCTGCTGTTTGCCCAAGTCACATCTCTGCCCTGCCATCAATAAACCCAGGCTGGGGCTACAAACTGTATCAACAACAAAAAAGCCACAACAGGAGCCTTTCATGTATTCGCCGCCCCCTTTGGGTTGCCATGGCAACAATAGTTTTAATTATGGAGAGCCAAAATGATAACTTGTGTATCAGATGTGGCTCACTTTTCCCTGTGGACAAAACTCTGATTCGAGAGCAGCTTTGTATGTGGATTTTCCTTCTAGGCTGGATTTTATTATCTGCTCTAACAGACAGCTCTTTTGCTCATGGAATGAACCAGAGGAAGCTGAAGGACTTGGCAGGAGGGGCTGGTGGACAGAGACCCTGGGGGAGGCGAGCTGGACCTTTTTGTCTTAGAGGCAGCCTGATGCCCTCATCCCTTGTGAATCTCAGAACCAAGCAAACTGGCTCTCAAGGGCTGCTTTGGCTTCCCCTGTTGACCAGTGGAAAACCACGCGTTAGGACAGAGACTTGTATGAAGTACTATCTGGTAATCATCCTTGACAACGTTCAGGATTATGCTGGGGGTGCTGACAGATAATTCCATTGCAGTGGCAGCCATGGGAATGCAGTTCTCCAATCAAGCTGCGGAGGGAAGAAGCAGGAGAGAACCCCTCTTCCTAGGCACGTGCCCCGCCCCTCGCCACCTTTGTTCCTGGATCTGCTTGCCCATTCTTTGAACCTCTCCTCAGGCTTGGAGAGGCACCCACACCATATCTAAATATTTCTGGGCTTCCTCGTTCTGAAAGCTCTTACAAAGCTAAATAATCTTCCCCTTAGGTAAACATAAATCATTGTCTACCTTCTTTGCTCCTCGAGAAGACCTTTTGATACATTCATTAATTATGGCCGTTGCCTGGTGGCACAGGGATGGCTGAGTCACCGCTGTGAGCATCTTTCCTGGAACGCCCCCATTTCTGACACTGAGCCCTAAAACCCCATTCGGTGTTAAAGAGGCCATTCTTTGCAATGGACAGCTGGATGGTGGCGAGTGAAAGACACATGCCTGCAAAAGGCAGCAGTGTGGTCTCAGGAGTGAGGGGAGGAGAGGGAGGACACAGGGGACGTTGATGGAATGATGTTGTCCTTAAACAGGCTGCAGCTGTTTCTAATCTCTGGCAACCCCGGAATAAGACCTTGATCCTTTGCTCAGTAGATTTGCAGCCTCCATCGATAGGCCAGTTCATCACAATCCCAGCTTTGGGAGGCCAGAATGCCCATGCAGAACTGTTTAGAAATAGGCACCATGGTTCTGCTTTCTAATCCTTTACCACATTATTAAAAAAAAAAAAAGTCCCGATTTTTGGTAAATCTTGCTTAACTAATGACACAGTCTCTGTTTTGCTTCCACATTCAGGAAGCTTTGAGGCTATGATTTTGATTGTGGAGTTTAGGCATGTTAATTAAACCTTTGTTTGAAAGCAGAGGGGTTCTGTTTCTTGTTTGTTAGTTTAATAAGATTTTGTGTTAAGAATGGCACTGAGAATCTGTCAGAATTAGCTTGGCTGCATATGTGTAGCTCAGTGCTTTGAGACTCTTGAAATGTCTGTTTTTAGGACATCAGCAGGGGGCTAATGAAAAGGCTTTGTTGATTTTAACGAATTGCAAGCCACTGTAGCCAAAATAAATATAATCTGCTTTTTGGATTAGTTGTCACAGATGATTTTACCTACTAACAGTGATTAAGGAACCCGAATGGACCAGAAACATAGCAGCTCTCCAGTGACTCCTGCTAAAATAGCAATAAACAGAAGTAAATAAAGACTTAGGGCATTAGTTATCTTTAATAAACAGTGACACCAAATATACTGCATGCAGGCGTGAAGAGGTGGGAGTGAGGGTTTAGGGAAGATCGGGGTGTCAAATACCTGCAAGGCACCCTATCGTTTAAAAAATAAAAACTAGAGTGCTTGCTGGTAATGTTCATCCCTTGTAGTTGTACCTCATTAGGAAGTGGTTAGAAACCCAGAGCCATCTCCCGGTTGCCCAGCCCCCTCTCAACACCAATCCCAGTCATTGTCATTCTGCTCTCTTCTTCCCTGGGACTCTGGGACCAAAGTTGAAATCCTGCAACTATAGGATTAGAGTATGAAAATCAAGGACATGTTAATTACTTGTGTAATTGTTAACCTCCTTGCTGCAGTGATGCTACCCAGTTAGTGAAGAGGAGACTAGCACTGTATCCTTCCCTGTATTTTTCTACCCTGATGAAAAGAAGGACTTACTCCAATGGGCAAATGTGATTCTCAGATTTCCCCAGTAAAGTCTGATTGTGTTTTCCCTCATTGCTGCTTGATCTAAAGAAGAGGTTGTAGCTAAAACCCTCTTAGGTGGGATGTGTGAGTGCCAGCCGAAAGATGCCTTTGGTAGGCAGAAACATCATAGTATTTTTTTCTGATTTTTAATCCTTTTTCTAAAATTTTTTTATTTAAATTCAATTAGCCAACATAGAGTACATCTTTAGTTTCACATGTAGTGTTCAATAATTTATCAGTTGGGTATAATACCCAGTGCTCATCACAACACTTGCCCTCCTTAATGCCCGTCACCCAGTTACCCCACCCACCTCCCCTCCAGCAACCCTCAGTTTGTTTCCCAGAATTAGGGGTCTCTCATGGTTTTTCTCCCTCTCTGATGACTTCCCTTTCAGTTTTCCGTCCCTTCCCCTATAATCCTCTGTGCTGTTTCTTATATTCCACATATGAGTGAAACCATATGATAATTATCTTTCTCTGATTAACTTACTTCGTTCAGCAAAATACCCTCCAGTTCCATCCACGTCGATGTAAATGGTAAATACTCATCCTTTCTGATGGCTGAGTGATATTCTATTGTCTATATATACCACATCTTCTTTGTCCATTCATCCGTGGATGGACATCTCGGCTCTTTCCACGGTTTGGCTATTGTGGACATTACTATGAACATTGGGGTGCAGATGCCCCTTCGGATCAGGACATTTTCTGGTTTTTAATCTTATCGAATGTTTTAAATCATTCTGGGGATACTTTTACCTTAGATCGCAGAGCAAGTGACAAACAGAGCTTTCCCTAGCTTCTTTCTCCCTGGGGGGTAGATACTGTTGTATTTGTTTACAGATGCAGAAACTGGGGTGCTCAAGGCCTGCAAATGAGTCACGGCAAGGCCCAACAATAGAACAGTGGCCTTCTAGTACCCTGGGGAAACCCAGGTGTTAGTTGCATCACTGACTGGCCAAAAGCAGTGCATATGCCCACTCAGGGTTCCAAAGACTATAATCTTACCCTTGCTTACCACCCTCCAGAACGAATAGCTATCGTTTATTAAGTTCTTACCGTGTGCCAGGCACTGTGCTAAGTGCTTTGCAGATGACGTGCTATCTGATGCCTTACAACAAATCTCTTCATTCTGTAGATATTTATTGAGCCGTCCCTAGTACCCCGCTCTGCTGCAGAGATACAGCAGGGAATAAAATCGATACAAATTCCTGCCCTCTTGAAGTCTTTGCTCCAGTGTAGGGAGTTAAGACAACAGGATACATTTAAAAATAGTGATTACATTAGAAGGTGGTAAGTGCTGTGGAGGGAACGCAGGGGCAGGGAAGAGCTGCAGTTCTAGATGAGGTGAGTAGGAAAGGTGAGCAGGTGCCCTTTGAGCAAAGACTTGACTTGATGGAGGTGAGGTGGCAGCCACGTGGGTCCCTGAGGGGTGGGTGTGTGGAGAAGAAGTGTCCCCACCCTGAGAAAGGAGCCAGCCTGGAGTGTTCTAGGGAAGGAAAGGAAGAAGGGGGGGAGGTCAGAGTGCGTAAGAGGTCAGGTCTGTAGGAATTTGCAGCCCCTGTAAGGACTCTGTCTTTTACCCAGAGGAAGATGGGAAGCCCCTGGGAGTTTTAGGCAGAGGAGGGACATGCTGTGTCTGACATTTTCAGACCCGGAGAGGCAGGTTGCATTTCCTCATTGCACTGATGGAATGCAGGGTGCAGAGTAAGCTCAGGGAAGTACTTGTGAGAAGTCACCGTGTGACTAAGACGCGGAGAGCCAGCCGCTTACTGCCCAGCCCTACAGCTGTGCTCGGCCTCCGGCTCAAAGACAGGCCTGGTGTCTCCGTGATGTTTTTCTTTCCATCCAACAGGAAAGCTCTTGTAAATGTTATTTTTTGATGATCGCTTTTGAATATCTGGAGTCAAAGGCTTGTGGAACCAGACCACTCAGGATAACATTAGCCTCATTAAATTCATTTTCCAAACAAGAGAGCAGAGTAGAGTCAAATCTGTAAATGGGGTAAAACTGCTGTAGGTCATGTAAGCAGGAATTCAGATCTGGGATTTGAATCTGGTTCTGCTGCCTGACATGCCCTGTTCTCATGCCCTGCTTAGGCCATCATGCTGCCTGGACTGCAGGTTTATCACGGTAGGCGCTAAGATGCATTCAACATACACAGGGAATGAGGTGTTCTCTGCTTGCATGGAGCGAATGCCTGTAATAGTGACCTTTCTATGTGGTTCCTTCTTTTCACCACTCCTTCCATACTCCAGGACAGATCTTTGGGTAGATGTCCAATTACCAGATGAGCAGGGATTGAAATCTGGTATGGAGGGAAGGCAGCGTTGTTCTAAGTGCCATTATGGTGCATAAAGTGGTCAACTGGGGACTGTCCCTAGACTTCCTTTGCCATAACCCAAAAATTTCTTTTCCAAAGCCTATAAACCGTCACTAAGCGATAATAGATCTCACTGGACATCAGTGAAGGTCTGTTCTTTCATGGGGAATTTGAAAAGTAAATAGGCATCATTAAACATTCAAACTGATCCTGAGGTGAGAGGATATGACGTGTCAGTCAAATTCAGGCACACCGCTGTGCATAGTGACAAACAGACACACACATGCACACCCACACACAGCCAGACTTTTCTGTTTTCTAGGTCTTCTGTGCAACTTTGACGGGTGTTCGTTATCCTGAGCACATCTTTTGTAAGATTTAAATAATCTCGCGCTCTTCTGCGAGGAGCCATGCCTTGCTATGTCAAGGCCAAGTTCTGGGTATGGCTTTTAAAGGAGATCTTATTACATCTAAAATCTTTAGCATTTTGAGGGACTAAACAATAGCTTTGTAGCAGGAGCAGAGCATTGCTAGTTTCTTTCTCTAAGTAACCTTGGATTTCGACCTCGTCTGTTTTACCAAGGAAGCACTGCTAACATGAATGAATGATATACAATTTCATCGTGCTTCTTGCAGAAGTTTTCCCTGGGAATATTTCTGGAGTCATCACACACTGTCGTTCTACCTTTTTGTAGGGTTTACGTGTCCTCTACCACCATTTCCCTGAATAACATAAGAGGATGTCTGTGATACTCAGCCCTAGACTTATTAGAATAAAATGTAATACAGGTGCTCTGTTCATTTTCCATGGAAGTCTTGGGTGTCTGGCATTTTGAAATAAGAGGAAGTAATTATCTTGTTATACTACTATCCACTGACAGGTGGGATGGACCTGAGCAAAAGCTTGATACTACTTAAAATTCAAATTAACACCCGGTCAGCTCTGTGGTAGTACAGAAACGTGATATTCCTCCTACGTGCAGGACTAATTTGGGTGAGCAGTAGGAGCTCCTTTTGTCTGATTTCCAGAGAAGGGGCCTAGCTATGGTGATAGCCTGTTTGTTTTTTCCTTACATTCTTTAAGACAAGAATGAAAAGAGTGTATTCTGTTTTAGTAAGTTTTTAAGGAAGCTAACTTTGTTTACTATAAAATATAGTTCACCTAGCACTGGATTGATCCTGGTTGGTGTTCCCATTTCAGAGCTAGTTTTCCGTTTGAGCTTGGGCTCTAGCTGTGTGATTGGTCTCCTCACCAAAGCCTAGAAATAGGATGTGTCTCAGTTCAAACCCATAAATGCAGTTCCTGGAGTGATTAACATTTTGACAAATTGAGCACAGGGGTATTGGTGCCATGTAGCTGGCATTTTCCTTACAAAGGGACGGACAACTATCCTTTGCTCAGCAGGTGACTTGGAATTAGCAAACCGTTGGCTCTGGGAGAGAGAGCATGAACCTGAGCAAATCAGCTTAGAAGGCCTCACATTTGTGATCTTCAAAGTTATGGCAAGCTAATTGTCCATAGTTTCTTTAGTGGTTAGCTGTAAATAGTTTTACTCTGAAATGGATAATTAAGGGATAAAGTGGATTTACATCAGTTTATGTTTGAAACTGAGATAAAAATATGTAACAGCTAATACCAGATATTTAATTATTATCACTAGCATTGCCTGTAGTTTATGAAATGTTATATTACTCACTTGATGTTCGTAGTAAGTCTGTGATGGGGCGTAGTAAAGGCTTTATTACCCTCATGTTATAGATTAATAAAGTTCAGAGTTTGATTTGTCTAAGGTCACAGACCTTACCTGGTTTTCAGATGTTCTTTCTTCTCTTTTCTCAGATTTTCTTATTTGAAACATAGGTGTTTTAAAATTCTATGGCATTGACTTTTACAGATTATTTTTTTTACCTAATGCTCTGCCTTAGGGTATATATCTGTTCTGTTTTAATTCAAGTTGCGATTAACTTATCACAGAAGTTTGAGTTATGGAGAGGTCCCTTAGATTGTTAGCATTTTTTAAATCTCATAGTGGAAAGGTTAAAGAATAATTGAGACAAGAAAGACAGGAATAGAGGGGTTGATGAAGTTTGACATCAGAAGGAAGATGAGCATACAGTGTCCACGTAGAGAAGCGTGAGCATAGAACTGGAGAGAAGGAAGTCCTCACTTTATTTTCCCCTTACAAATAGGTAACAAATGGCATTCTCATTTTTATTTTTTTCTCATCAAGGTACAGAGTTGAGGTAGAATGAGATGATAGAGGTTTCCCTTCAGAGGGACAGTGGGTCACATATCGGTTTTCTAAATTCTCCATGCACACATAGGTGATTATATTCATTAGTATGTTTAAAATGAAGGTTAAGAGTATTTTGAGTACCTAAAGTAAACTTTTAAAGTCTGTATCTGAAAAATAGGAATTTTCCCAAGAGTAAACAAAATTAACTCTCCCAGAAACTGATGTTTGGAACGAAATTACAAATGCCTTTGTAAATTTTAAATTTGGCAAAACATATTCTACCATCATTTAAAAATAACAACTTTAAAGGGCTCATAAATAAAGACATAAAAGGCATTTTGACATTTAATACAAAAACAGCATTTTGATGAACTGGGTAAAAATGAATCATAGACATATGGATTACATATTACTTATAGTGTGCCTGAGCTTTAAAATTGAGGCAGTAGAAATCTGGCAAAATATTTTTGGGAAATTTGCTATATATACTATATTTAAAAAGAGGTGAAGATGAACTCCAGACTGCTATGATTGCTCATGACATTGAATTTGATAACTTTTCATTCGCATCTAAGAAATTCTTGTGAAATAGCTCAATCTGTTCGTGTGCTGTGGAAGTGAGTTGTTGCAGACAGTGTATACCAATTTCATTTGGTCACATACTCAATCAACAAGAACTTAGGACCGGGTGCTCCCTGAATGCCCGGATTTGTACTACACACTGGCACAACTCCCTGGATGGAGACATGAACTGTGGACTCCACCCTCATGGGAGGGGTAGACAGTGGTAGAGAGAGGCTCACGAATTTCTGGGTAATCCAAGTACTTGGGATACACAAAAGAGACTCTAGAGTATTTACTGGGTATCAGTGTCTCTGTTAGCTTTCACATTTATTATGTTTAATTATTAGAACTCCATAAAAATGGGGATATTATTATTCCTTTCTAATGGATGGAGAAACCTGTGTTTCATCAAAATGTATAGGTTAAGTGATTTGTTAAGTGGTGGCAGTCGTCTCCTATGTTGCTGGTTCCAAATGACCCCCACCTTCTGTATTCTCACCTATGGTGTCTGTCATGCCCCTTGAATCTTGGCTGGCCCTGAGATTGACTTGAACAAATAGATCATGGCCAGAATGGCATTGTTTTAGTTCCAGACCTAAGCCTTCATTGGGCCTCACAGCTTCTACTTTTGTAGTCTTGGGAGTCCTGAGTCACCAGGAGAAAAGTTTGGTTACTTGCTGGAGAGACCCTGCACTGAGACCATGTGGAGAGACACGTGGTGCAGGAGAGGCCCTGAGACTGCTGGGAGGGAGAGAGGAAAGGACAACTAGACTGACCTCCCAGCCAAGCCAGCCCCCCGCCAACCAGCCAGTTGACTGCAGCTGCATCAGGGACCACCAGTAGGGTCAACAGAACAAGAATCCATGTTGTAGACTTATGAGCAAATCCAATGGCTGTTGTTTTCTGCTGCAGAGTTTTGAGCAGTCAGGCGGCAAAAGAAGACCAGAGTGGTGGCTGAGTAGGATTTGAACCCAGGTCAGTCTGACTCAATGCATGTTTTTTCTCACTGCGTTTGCTCTGTGTTGGAGTCAGTGGGGAAAAGGGTGGGGGGTGCAGAACAGAATTCAATGATCCGTGAACACCTCCTAAGATAGTCTGCATCTGACCTGAATGAATTGTGAAAAGGGAAAAGTTTGAAGACTTTTAACTTTGTGTCTTAGAGGAAAAGGGAAACATACCAGTGGTAGGATCCCCCCTCCCAGCCTCTGCCCCGGTGGCCTTCTTGTGCTTGTACCTTGTAGTTCATGCATCAGAAAGAACAGGAGCAGATCGCCCCAAATTCTCATTCCTGATACTCTTCCCCGGGCAAATGCCATGTAAATGTTTGTATTGACATTATTTAGAATTATCAAACTAATAACGGATGCTAATGAATTCCTGTCATTCACTTGGGAGTTTATAAAGAGAAGGCAGATAGGAGCTTTAAAAAAGTACAGAAATGCGACACACACATACACACATGGGAGATGTTATGAACCGTGGCATGAAACAAATGGTGATCAAAAGCTATGAAATGGGGGCAGCATGCAGCGGTCAGGGAGAGTGGAGGGTCCCTGGCTGGTGACACAGGGGAGACTTGAAAGGAGAGTTTTCTGGCAAGTCCACGTTTGAAGTGATGTCATCTTTTTTATTCTCCCAACTCAATTGCTTCTGTGAAGCTCATTCTTTGCATTCTGATGAGGAGCAAAAATGTTACATCAAAGGTTAATGCTTGAATTGAGGATGAAAGAGAGGGAAGAGGGTGGGCGCACGTGTGTGTGCTCGTGTGTGCACATGCGCGCACACACTGAGCTAGAGAAAGAATCACAAATGACTAAAAGTTCTTAGAAGCACGATATAAAGGAGAATAGCCATCTTCCTCCCCTGATACATAGTTCACAAGATCGCCCGGAGTTTGGATGTTGAACCGTCTTGGTGCATGCCGATGAGGCTACGATCGCGGGCCGTTTCCCTTGGAAGCTTGCGGTGGTCAAGTGCGCGGCACGGGGCGCGCACAGCAAGGTCCTGATCGGATGGAACAGCCATTCTTGGGTACTGCGCTCCGCGTTACCGCGCTATGCCTCAGTGTTACTTACCCAGCCCTCCTTAGGATGACCTTGAGGGGACTACCCGGCCTCCTGTGTAGGCAGTTCAGTACACCTAGTTCAGACTTCTCTTTGTAATCAAGTACTCATTTCCAGGTTTTTTTTGTTTTGTTTTTTTTTTTAACTATATTGCCTGTTTTGGGTTGGACAGGGGTTAATACTACGCATATATATATGCATACTAATGCAGTCTGCGTGTTGAAAGAACACTTTCTTCCTTTTCCCTCTCCACCTCACCTACCGCTGCTTGAGGAGAGTAGAATGTGTGTCATTTTTCTCCAAGTTGTTCTAACTTGTGGCAATCCAGTTGGCCTCTTCACACCAACCCAGAGAGGAGGGGGTGAAGAGCAGCCTGGCTTCTGGGCAGTCCTTCAGAAGCAGAGCAGAGGGGACCCTGCTGTTTCGTCTTGCCTGTCTTCTTCAAGAAGCCCCACCAAGTGATGAACCAGAAGCTTTCTGGGCAGCTAGGAACCACGGGCCGCCCATCCGAGCTCTGTGAGGATATGGTGGTTGCCAGTAAGACTAACAGAAACCTCACAAATGGAGGAAACTGATGGAAAGTTAAGGGAGAAATGTGAATATCCACACTTTTTCACGTACTACGAGGAGTACTGTTCTCACTCCAGTTTCTTCAGTTTATATTTGAATCATTGAACAAAGGTCTGGGAAATAATACTTGCAAATAAATTCCTCCTCTCCTTTGAACATTTTCTCAGAACCTAGGTTTCTGGTGGGGCAAAGATGTAGGCAAGGGGTCTGCTCTCTGTGGCCTGAGGGTCTGTTGAATCCTTGTATCCCCCACCAGGCAGCAGTTATGGGGGCCAGTGCCTGAGAGGCTGCCTTAGGGGCACTAAGGGGTGGGTGGCCTCCAATCTTGATCACCAGGAATGAGGGCATTGGGCACCCTGCTGGCTTAGTACAGGAAACATCAAGGGTTAACATGCACAAGAACAAGCCATTCACACTGCTAGCTAAGTGAGCCTTTTCGGAAATTGTACAGTTGTGTTTTTTTCATGATTTCAACTGACAATTAGACGTGTTTACATGGTCAAAGCCCTTTTTCATACTGAGACATTTTACCTGAGTGCTCCTTCTGAGAAAAGCTGAAGGTTTCAGAAAATTGCAAGGCCACTAATGGTTTGAAAAATGACCTCTTAGCAGCGTGTTTAAATTACAGTGGGGGAAGAGTGAGCATTTTTATAAGTAACATTTTATTTCGTTTGTGTAATGAAGCCCATATAATAATCAATATTAAACATGCAATGCTATGCTGGGGCCAAGTGCACATAAGGATGTGCTGCTAATAGTAACAACAACAACAAAAAAACCTGAGAATTTTCCTCTTCAGGAAACATTACAAATATTTGTTTATTAATCCCCCGTGTCAGAGCTGAGATTAGAACTCAAGCTTTTGCCCACCAGCTGATTCACTTATCCTCTGATGAGAGCAGAGCCCATGGAAATAGCAGTATAGGAAGATAGTATAAAGTTTAAAAAATGGTAGAGAGAGTTGATGTGATTTTTAAGAACTTGAAATAGATTTTTCTTGACTAAGACCTGCTGAAATAAACTCTTCTGGTGCTTTCCATGTCATTTTCTGCTTGCAGATATAAAATTGTGGTTTTCTATTAGCAGTATTGAAATATAATGCACTGTGTCTTTATCTTTTTTTCCTATCCTAAAATTCCTCAGGATACAACTATAGTCTTTGCAAAGTCATAAGAGGGCCCAAACCATATGAACTACTGCTTTAATTATAAGCCTTCTCAAAGTTTATAATTATCCCCAATAACAAAGCTGACAGCATACAGAGTTTTTTTTAAGATTTTATTTATTTATTTATTTATTTATTTATTTGAGAGAGAGAGCGCACATGCGAGCAGGGGGAGGAGCAAGGGGAGAGGGACAAGCAGCCTCCACGCTGAGCACAGAGCCGGATGCGGGGCTCAATCTCATGACCCGAGATCAGGACCTGAGCCGAAATCAAGAGTCGGAGGCTTAACTGATTGAGTCACCCAGGCGTCCCCATATAGAGTTTTATACATTGTAAAATACTGTATGCACTAGACTATTTGATGTTCACAACTGCCCTTTGAAGAAGGTAGGGCAGCTATTTTTATTCTCATGTTGGAAATAGTTAACAGACTCAGCCTGCTTGAGGGTTCCTTAAGGGCCGCATAGTTTCAGCTTGAAGAAAGTAGGGAGTCAGTGCTTGTCTCGTGATTCCAAAGCCACCATCTACTGATCATGAGGGGCAATGATGGCACATTAAGAAGCAAAAGACAAAAAACCCAAAATAGTGAATATAATCTTCTATATACTTTCCTTTGGTACGATTAGAAAAATATAAATATGAAGGATGCATTTATATAGAAATACTGTGCCAGAATTTTATAATTTGTAATAGTTTTATCATCAGTAGTACAGAATTGAACGTGTAGTAGGTGTTTATTTAACAGAATGTTATATGATAATATATATGTTACATATATTATAATATATATTATATATTATAATATATATTATATATTATAATATACATAATTTACCAGTATGTATAATATATATAATATATATAATTTACCAGTATGAATATAATTGCAGATACGTTTGGGGACATACAGATGTAGAAGAGGTTTGACTTGTGTACCCTCCAGGTACTTTAAAAATATAAGTAAGTACAAAAAGCGTAAGCATTGAACTTGTGCCAACCTAGTAGGTTTGCATCCTATTTCTGCCACATGCAAATGAGTATAAGTATACTCATATACTTTTTCCAATTTTTTTTTCAATTGTAAAATGGTGATTAAAAGACCTACTAGAAAAGATGATTTGTATTGGTCAAATGAATGCTGAAGAAATATATATGAAGCCCATTATATATGAAAAGCATTCAATAAAATAGTTATTTACCAAGAAGCAAAAGCAACAGATGTATAGAGCTTCCATTTATGTTGACGTATAGAGTTGGCTGAGATTGAGTATACGCCTTCTTCGTGTGGACATGGCCTACAGTCTCACAATTTTCTTAGGAGATATCTTTGTAATTTATCTTTTTTCAGGGCTCAGTTCTTATCAGTGTGCAAAGGTGAGTTTTTAATAAAGTGACAGTCCTGTTAAGGAGTGCCTCACTTCACACTTTTGGTTTGCTCCAGGTCAAATGGAGTCTCCATATAGTCAGTGAGGTATAAAATGCACCTCACCATAACAAGGAAAGCATTGTCTGCCCCATTTCCTGACATCAAGAGTATAATAGTGTTCTGTCAAACTTATTCAATGGTGTCCTATTTATTAGAAATGCCAAATTTTCATCCTCTGTCCAGTCCTGTTACTTGTGTTGAATTAATGTGAATTGCTTTTGTAAGGTCAAGGCCTCTGTGACAATATAGTGAAAGTTTCAAGGAAGGTGGTGATGATGGATTTTTCTTTAATTCATTGGAGTGCTTGTAATAAAACTAATGAATGGGAAGGACTGAACATTTTCAATTAGCTGCATGTAGTAAAATCCTAAAAATAATTAGTGGCTGAGATGGTGTGTAGTTATTTTAAAATCCTGTTTCTAGTTTGTAAAGATCTTGGTTTAGTTTGCTTTGGAATCAAGCCATTTGGGAAAGAGAAAAACCTACAATGCGTGTGTGTGTGTGTGTGTGTATTTCAGAAGGGCTTTTTCATTTCCATGCAAAAGTGTAATAATAGATAGTGACTAATTTTTTTAGTGCCTTATAAGTTCACAAATTCTTCTCTTATTCATATTAACTCGTTCCTTATAACAACACATTGAGGTTAGTATTATTATTCTGTTTATTTTAATGAGGAAATAGGCTGTATATGATTAAGATCACCCCTTTAAACGTACGTGACTAGAAAAGATTCAGGGAATTAAGCCAAGTCTTGGGACTTGAAATGCAAGGTTCTTTCTGCTATACCACATTCACGTTTGGGGGGGGGGGTTGTTTTTGTTCATTTGTTTTGTTTGTTATTGATGGTGATAGTTTGGTTTCCTTTTTGTAACCATCCACAAGTACTGTCAGTAGTATAGAGTTGGACATATGGTAGGTTTTAGGTTTAATGGCATGTATCTGTCCCTCAGATTTCACTTCAACAAAGAGTTGTTGGGCTGACACTTTCTGAGTGTCAGATATATTGGTGCTTAGTATAGGAATTGTGTTTGGTTCTAGGAAGTCAAAACTAAATTGAGTCAGGCCCTTATCCTCAAGGAGTGAAGAGTGTAACTTACAGTGTCCAGTCTTTCCAGTCTCATTTTGCCCCCTGGGAAGTGGGTGCCGACCACGGTTTAATAACTCAAACCACTGGCTGACTCTGGGCTCTGGCCTTCCTAGGCAGGGGAAAGTTGCAGAGTTTTGGCCAAAACTGGATTTTTGTGAATCTGGATCATATATTCTTGATTTAGTCTTAATAGGTATCAATGATTGAGTCTTAATTGAGTCTTGATTGAGTCTTAATTGAGTCTTGATTGAGTCTTAATAGGTATCAATGCTCAGTAGATTGTGATATTCTTCATATATGATTATCTCATCATGGGGTTCCCATGTTATCTCATGAAATATTTATGATTACCCTCATTTTAGAGGTGAGGAGCCTAAGGTCAAGGGACCGGGTCTCATTTTTCTTATCCATAATGTGATCTAGTTGAAAGTTTCTGAAATTTTCTACCCATGTACTCCAAAAGCAGAGGTCAAGGAACATTGGGCATGTGATTTGTGAATGTTTTAGTCGGTTTGGGCTGTGATAACAGAAGACCATGGACTGGATAGCTTAAACAACAAACATGGATGTCTCACATTTATTTATATAAATAAGTTAATTGGACATTTATTTATTTATGGAGACTGGGGAGGCCAAGTTCAAAGCGCTGGTAGATTCAATAGCCTGATGAGGGCCTACTTCCCATATTGTAGATGGTTGACCTCTCTGTGTCCTCCCATGGCAGAAGGAGGGGAGGGAGCTCTCTGAGGCCTCTTTTATAAGTTCGCTAATCCCATGACTTAATCACCTCCTGAAGGCCTTACCTCTGAATCCCATTACATTGGGGGGTCAGGCTTTCCACGTGTGAATTTTGAGGGGACACAAAAATTGGGCCCATAACAGCAGAGGTCTGGCCTGAAATGACCAGTGGCAACCAAAACTTTTTTTTTTCAAGTCTTTGCCTTTTCTTTAATATGCATGTGACATTTGCATTTTGCTCCATAATATATGTTTTAATATAAAACATTGTTTCCCAAGCCCAAATCAGAATAAAATCCATGCTACAGGGGATGCTGTATATTTTTATTTTTTCTGGGGCTAAATATCCCAGGGCGCAAGGCCTCGCACCAGGCCAGTCCCAGGCCCTTGCAGCTTTGACCGTTCTGTGTCAGAATTAGTGCTAACAAATTTACCCAATGTGTTCCAGTTTGTTTTTCTTCTGCTTTCTCTCTCTTTGTCCTTCTAACTTGTTATCTACTATTTTATCCTAAAAACGATGTGAGGGGATTGTCCTAAGGACACACAGTAAAACACAAAAACATCTGAAAATCAGGGTAAAAGAAAAACCAGGCTCTTCTAGCAAGATGAAATTGGAATGTGTGTTGGGGGCAGACGCCGATATATGTTCCTACAAATTTGCTAGAACTAGACAATGCATTTGGCTGCAAGCTTCCTCCCAGCCCAGACACTCTGAGCCCCCAAGTTTTGTCTTATCTGTATAATTCACACTTAGGAGGGGCCCCGGTTATCCGAGCCCTGAGATCTGAGGGAAATTTCTCCTGTGGGTCCACAGAAGGTGGACACACTCCGTGATTGCCAGCCACCCCGATTAGCACTCCCATGGCAAAACTCACGCCGAGTGTCGTTTGGATGCCTGTGATAACATCCCAGAGGGAAGCCGGAGGGTTGTAATGCTAAAACCCAGAGTGGCCATGGCAGGCCTCAACCCGGCTTTTCTGCCTACACATCTACTGTGATTTCTGACAAGGATGGATTACATTCTTGTTCCTTTTCCATCCAAATCACATTCTGGATAGAGTTAAGAGAAAATGTATAATAATATTTTCAATGTCGTGTTTTTCTCATTAGGAGAGAAAATGAATATATTGAAATTTTAATGGTGAGGCTTTTTAATAACCATCCTTATGATTTATTATTCTCCTTGGGATTTTACTCAAAGTCTTAAAATCTTAATGAAAATATATATTAAAAAAAAAAAAGGAGTTGGTTTCTCCCTGTGGAACAAGTTTTAACACAAGAGAAGCAGGATCTGTTTGCACAGGAGACTCAGAAGAGGATGGACTTTGATTCTTTGTGCCTTCCTTCCTTAGGTGGATGTGAATGAAAGCCAGCAAGAGTAAGAAATTTTGTCAGCTGGCATGGTTCCGATCAAACACGTCTTCAAAACTTTTGATTTTAGGAGGTCTCAGATGATGCACTTGTTATAAAGATGCATTTCTGGAGTTTATATATGTCTGCCTTATTCTAGTGTGTCTACAGAGTAGCAAAGTGCATGTGATTTCACATCTGTGAGATGTCACGGTACAAAGGGGTCTTCTCTTGGTGGGGATTCTGGTTGACCACCAGTAGGGATAAAAACATTAGTCTGGACCGCACATCCCGTACTCGTTCATTTTGAAACAGGCTCACAAATTGCTGCAAAGCCCTTGCTGTTTCTTTACAGCCCCTTCCTGATCCCCGATGTCTGATCACAAATGCAGCATTTCCCCGCTAATGCTGTGCAGGTTGATAAAACAGTTGCCGAGCCGGATCCCTAAAGAAATTATTAATTATCTGGTTAATGTGCATCAGCCTGTGGGAGTGTGAGATTAATCACCAGCAGTGGGATGAGTTGCTGAAGTGGATTTTGGTTTTTTGTCTCCTGTCACTCGGTAATGGCTTTTCCTTCCTTCACCATCAGGTGAACAGGTGCAGAGATGCTGTATTTTCATTTTCCCAGAGTCAGTAACAGCCGGTGGCCAGGCGATGCCTTTTCCTCAGTCCTGCTGCATGAGCAGTTTACAACATGGAGTATTACCTACTCCGAATGTTCTAGCTCTTGGAGATTTGCCCAACATGACAGGCCCTACCTTAACTTTTTCAGCATTCCAAACGCATGCCCATGTACACACATCCTCCCCCCACCCCACCAACCAACACACATGCACTCACGTACATCCATGCACACACATATAGGCAGATACTTATAAATGTACACAAAAAATATTTGCAGGTATTTCTGGATGCTGTGAATGAATCCATGCTTAACACTTTATCTCATTTCTTTCTTTAGAAACATGTTTGTTCCTTATCTCTAAATATATATATATACATACATGTATATATATATATATATATTATTATTATTATTATTATTTTTTTAAGAAGGGAGAGGGGACGAAAAGCTCTAGGTAGCTCCTTTGAAAGGGAAAGAGAAGTTCCACCCCAGTCATTTGACAGTGGGAGGAATAACAGAGATTACAAGCATTCTCTGGATTCTTCCTTTTACTTTCTCTCTTCTAGGTGCTCAGTCCCAGGTCCTAGGAAGTTCTCTTCATTGAAGTTAATCACTCATGTGTGACATAATCTCTTTGTTATGATAACTATATTTCCAGAACGTGAATCTTTGGTTTCTGGCATGTTAATATGTTTGGAATTTGTGATGTTGTTGAAGAAGGTTGGCTGGTGTTGCAGGTGGTAGGAGGCAGAACCCACCCATGGAGCAGGTTACAGGAGGGCTTTGCTGTTCAGTTGAGGCCCTACTTCCTGGCCCTCTGGTGCAATGACAGAGGTCCATGTTGAGCATGGGGCGGGGGGCCTCTGTGGCTTGGGCAAGTGCTCTCTGTCTTCACCTTGAGCGCAGGCTGAGACTTCTCAGGGGAGCCTGCTCTTCACAGTGATGCTAAGGATATAAAGCTATCAGTAACACCATCAATTTATCTTAGCTTATTATATTTATCTAGAGTTTGACAACTTTTCTCTTCCAGTTCAAAGACATAAAATGGAAAGGGGGGGCATGTCTCATGGAAAAGTGGGGGAGAGGTAGCCATTTGAAGCGAGTAAAAAGAAATACAGTTTAGGACAGTAGGATGTTTTATTTTTTTCTAGTACATGCTGTGCTTCTCAAGTTGTTGCTAAGTTGAGGTCTTTCAGAATATTCTTTAAG
The DNA here is from genome assembly GCF_011800145.1 of Mirounga leonina. Classification (NCBI taxonomy): domain Eukaryota; kingdom Metazoa; phylum Chordata; class Mammalia; order Carnivora; family Phocidae; genus Mirounga; species Mirounga leonina. The sequence continues at coordinate 14,513,713 of NW_023270389.1, forward strand.
AAATATATAATTAGTGTTCCTTTAATAAATAAATATTTATTGGGAGCTCTAAGTGCTGGGGCTGCAGCAGTGACAAGACAGAGTCCAAGCATTGACAGGCCTGAAAGTTGAATAGGGTGTCCCATTATTGAAGACGTACACCAAGAGAAGTCTGTAAAATTCCGGAGGGTGAAAAGTGTTAGGACGAAAATAAGATGGAGGTATTAGGGAGAATGGCTTGATGGTCGGAGAAGGCTTGAACTTTAAGGGGTAACCTTTGAGCTGGGGGCTGACTGATGAGAAGGAGCCAACCCTGGAAAGATTTGAGGGTGGAATGTTCCTGGCAGATGAAGAACAAGCACAGGGGTCTTGAGGTGGGAAAGAGTGAACTGGTTCAGAGAACAGAAGAAAGATGAACAGCATCCAAGTGTAGTGAATGAAGGAGTGTCTGGATTTGAGGGTTGCAGCTAAGCTGAGACCTGGTGACATTCAGCCTCGGGGGCCCCGGTAAGAAGGGTACACTTCGGGCGCCTGGGTGGCTCAGTTGGTTAAGCGGCTGCCTTCGGCTCAGGTCATGATCCTGGAGTCCCTGGATCGAGTCCCGCATCGGGCTCCCTGCTCGGCAGGGAGTCTGCTTCTCCCTCTGACCCTCCTCCCTCTCATGCTCTCTGTCTCTCATTCTCTCTGTCTCAAATAAATAAATAAAATCTTAAAAAAAAAAAAAGGGTACACTTCATTCTGTACGTGATGGACAGCTGCTAGGATCTGCTTGCCTACAGTATGTAGGAAACCCCAAAGTTCCCATAAGTACGCTCCCTGCAATATCCCTTGCATCTTTAATTTGCTTGGCTAATCCTTCCTTAGGCAGAGCATGAAGAAAAATTCAGCGTATATTGGATTTTCACAAGAATTCCAAAATAATTCCAGTTTGAATGAAATAAAATGCCGTTTTGTGCCGGATGGCGTTGAAACTGCACAGGCAGTTATCGGCGCTGGGCCCTTAATCTCATTTTGGATGCGGAGTTTTCCTTGAGCAGTTCAGAAGAGAGGAGACTTCTGTTATGTGTATTCTCTTTATATCTCTGCTTGGTGCTAAGATCCCAGAAACCACTTAGAGCCCCAGAGTGTCTGCCTCATCCTCGTAAACTTGCAGGCAGTGGCTGGGGTTTGCAGTCACATAAAATGCAGATGACCCGTTTGTGTTTCTCAAGCGTAAGCCTGCCTAATAGTCACGAAGCTGCAGGGGGTGGTTGGCATTGAACTGTCTTCTGGGCTCCTTGTTGAGCATCGTCTCTCCAGTGTTTGGGTTACTCCTTTGCTGAGGGCTTCCTGAGTTCACTCTGATAAGTAAAGCCAAGTTGACTCTGTTAAGCTCAGCAGTTCCAGCAGGAAAGAGATAAGAAAGAGGAGGGAAAAAAATAAGCATCTTTAGGAGAAAAGAAGCTGTTTCTATTTACAACGGGCACTAAGTACACTTTTTAAAAAAATGATTTTATTTAATTTTAGCAATCTCACGCTCCATGTACCTGAATATCCCATAAACTTAGAAGTTTAACAGAGGGTTTGATTGAACTACTTGTCTCTGGCAGAACCAATTTATCTGCAGCTAGAACCTTCGGAGTTATTTTAGGAACATGAGTTGCAGTATGTCGTGTACGAGGGGAATTTTTGTTGTTTATTTTACTTAAGAGTATTCAGAAATGGCATCTAATGATGAGTTGGGGGGTGATGGCATTTGCAGGAACTACTCTACCTTGTAGCCCTCTTCTGAGTTTTCATGGGTTACTGCTTCCTGAGTCCTACCTACTTTGTGCGAGGGGCTTTATCAGAATCATCTTTAATCCTCAAAGCAACCCTGCAAGGTAGGTGGGAATACTAGCCTTGTTTTGCAGATGAGGACACTGAACCACCAAGAGGTTCCGTAGGTCATGTGTGTGTGGAGCGAAGAGCTGCCCCAGGCTCTCTTCCTCCTGGACCTGGGCTGCCCTCCTTGAAGCAATGTGCACCTGTCTGAACAAGAACACAGTTGTATCCTATGCAGAGTTTCCCCTTGTTGTGTTACTAAAATAATGGTCAGTGCCTAGTAGCAGGCTGTCAGAGCTGCAGGGAGGGCTGGGTGTGGATGGCATGTCTGTGGCATTTCATTTAACCCGCAGAGGCGCTGTTCTCATTCTTAATTTCCCGAGGTGCTTGTGATGTCCCCCACCCCCCTGGATTTTTCTCCTCTGCATGTCTGGGTGTTTCTCCAAATGAGGCTCGGTCTGTCCCGTGAGTATATAGGCCAGGGGGGACGAACTCTGCTGGGCTCTGCTCCCTGCTGTTCCCTCTGTGAATCACATTCACACCCTCCACTCCTTCCAGGGAGGGGATCAGACCCTCGCAGAGCACTCCTGACCTGTAATCTTGTTATGTCTGTTCTTTCCTTCATAGTTGTCCCTGTGCACTCATACACACACACACACACACACACACATGCAATACATATGCATTTACACATATGCAGTACAAACATATAATTCTACACAGGTAATTCCCTGAAAATTGGGCTAGCAAGCAACCCCCGCGCCATGCTCCTGACACAAAGACGATTCATAGACGTTTGATGAAACAGTGACCGCTTTGTACTATGTGGACGAGTGGGACCATGAAAACAGAAGAAAGTTCAGCTGGCCTGCCGTCCCTGTGGACCTCAGGCCAAATGTGTCATCAACAAGAGAGAACCATCGCTAACAAGTCTGGGAGCCATGTTACACGTGTAGCCATGCAACTTACCAGCGTGTTCCGTGACGTAGCGTGCCCTCTGGATCCAGGACTGTTTTGGCCTTTAGGATCGTTTTCAGTAAGCACCACAAAACCACTGCAGAGGAGGTCCCGCTTTCTAGCTGGTGAAGTCTCAGAGGAGATATCATCTTCACCTTGCTGCTGAGCTCTAGAAGGTGGTAGAGACAGCTCCGGTGTTGAGGTGTGCATGGGGAGATGCGCTGGAGGATGGGCAGAGAGGACCCCGGTCTGTCCCCTCTTTTTCATGGAGGCAGGAATGATTGCCGTTATTTTCAAGGTTGGCACCACCGTGGACCACAGTCCAGGGTTGATACGGAGGACGAAGAGATGATTCGGAAATTAGGAGTTCAGGGAATAGCAGTTGGGAGACAAGCCTTGTAAAGATCATGCTGATGGACTTGAGGGATAGAGAGAGCCCTTGTCACTGAGGGCTCTGTGAGAGTCCAGCTACGTAGATGAGGAGATACACTTGGATTTTAGGATGACTTGACTTATATCCTGGGAAGAGAAGAATGTCTTGGGACCAGCTTGCGTATCCTGTCCGTCGGGAAGTGGAGGAAGGGGGGTTGATAATTTTCTTTAGATGAACTAACTAAGGCTTTGCTGGGAGCCCCCATACATTCCCAGGGACCTCTCTAGCTTCTGATGCGGATTCTGCTCCTCACCGTTCGCACGAGGTGGATACACTTCTTGTCTAGGCCAGCCCACCCGCCGTGGCCTCTTTCATACCCACTAACGTTTTCCTAACACGGGCACATAATCACAGGATTAAGAAGCAAGCCACGGCAGCCACAAATCTAGGATTGCTTCTCCTGGTCTAGCCTAGAGTTTTCCTCTGGCACAACAGCGAGGAGCAATGAGTGAGAAATTTGGGCTCCCTGCATGAATATTCTAGAAGCTTATTTCGTTTGGCAATGTGACACCCTTAGTGCACTTCTGACTTCTGCTATTTCTCTTCATAGTCATTATCTGAGATTCACGAGACCTGGATATGGTGACAGGTCCTGGAGTTCTCCCTAGTGTGCATTTTGCAATCTAAAGATAGAGATATAGTAAATGTATTATGATTACCTGTGAGCCCTTAGTGTAACTAAAGGGGATCAAGCTGCCGTGGTTTAAAATTTTATTACATAATCTACCCTTGGTCCACTCCTTAAAGTGTCAAGGTCCTTATGATTTGGGACCAAGAGATAAAACGTGAGGCTAGCTCTTCATATAAAGGTTTGAGATAATATGGTGCATATATTAGGATAAAATTTATACACTAGGTTAAAATTCTTTCCTCTCAAACCAGACTGAACTGTTTCAGATCATACACTATCCCACCCCCACACAGGCACATGAGCACACATACACACACACACACCACACCCCACACATCTGTGCCCTAGATATTATTTTGCTCAATTCTCTAACTGCTTCCAGGAGAATTGTTCTCATTCCTGCTTTACTCTGGGAACTTTCCAGTGTCCACAATCTGAACACCAACTTGAGTGGGTGATATATTCCCCTACCCTTCTGGAGAAACAGTAAGCATGTCGTATTAAACCTGAACAGTTAGAATTTTTTGTTTGTCTTTGGCAAAGCTCTAAGAATTCCAGATCTGTGCATTATCAGCCTGGAAGCATTGGAACGTTTTTAGAGATAACTTAGTGTATCTTCTTCGACTCTCTGCTCTAGCTCCTGGCCATTGAGGTCTGTATTAAGTGCAACAAATGCTTATTTATGGGGTATTCTGTGCATTCTCATTTAAATCCTTTACAAACAGGTTTTGAGAGTTCCTGATTCTGAAGGGTAATAAAACTAATTTGGGTTTCTTAAGCACCTTTATGATACCATATAAAGACAGAATTGTGGAATTTACGTAAGCAAAGAGATGAAGGGAAAACCCCCATCTGTGTACTGGAATGAGTGATTGTGATATGTAAGCCTTAGGCATGAGACATAACTCAGTGGATGAAGCAGGGGGTTATGGCTCTGTAGTCAGCAACTTGGCAGGAAATCCAGCTACCTTCTGGGCCACTGTGGCTACCAGCACCTGCCAGACCCACCTTCTGGATGGGCTGATTGGCTTCTCCTTCTTTCTCCACTCCCTTTAGTCTGGGCTTTAGCCAGACCTTCCCTGTGTTCCTCCCTAAGCATATGAATGTTCTCATCATCTCAGTGTCTCTGACAGCTTCTGTATATGCCGTGTGAGATCTGCAACTGCATTGTTGTCGATGCAGGTGGGGGGCAAAGCACACTGAAAGAGACTTTACGCAAAGCCCCTAAAACTTTCACCATGGCTGGTAACTCCCTTCGGGTGTTCACACGTTGAAGTCAGAGAACAACGTCAGAAGACATCCTGTTCCGATGGGAATTCCAAAATGATACCCTGGGTCTCCCAGAATCTCCAAGCAGAAACTAGCACCTCTTTCCCTTATCTTCAGTGGCCCTGAGCAGACAGCCCAGGGCCTTTGAGCCTGCTTCCAAGCCTTTGTTTGCAAGGATAGAATTTGCAGCTGAAGGAATGGAAATAGTAGCCTCAACTAATTCCTTTCAAATCACTGCTCAACAGTATTGAAGAACATCAATACTGTCTGTGAACACTGTCTATAAAATTTAGCACTGATGAGAATATTTACTCAAGAATAAATTCCGAATGACCTAGTTCCTCTGAGACCTCAGACGTGCGTTCTAGCCCTGCCTGTGACCCAAGGTCCTGTCAGAGAGATGCACATGCTCTTCCACTCCTGAAACACTTTAGTTAGTGGGGGTGTGTTGAGTTGAAGAAGCTAGAGCTGGAGTTGTCTTTCTCACTGCCGAGCTAAGATTTCCTCTCCACCTCGGACAGTGGTAGGAGTTGGGTCCTCATGTCTTCCATAAAAACAACGGCTCATTTACTTATTAGTTAAATTGTCTTTGGTGGAGTAACCTAGGACCTATAATTCATGTATGACTTGGTTTCTATGGAAAAACCATTCTAAAATATCATTAAAGTCAAACAACACTTTCAAGAGAATGTAAGTTGTGACAACTTCTTGATCAAGTAGAGTGACCAGGTACCAACTTCCTACAGTACTCTCGGCTTACACAGTAAGAGTGTAGGAAACCAGCCCCACTTCCCCCTGCCAAATTGTTGATGATTCTTTAAGTAACCTAAAAAGCACGGAAATTCTCATAAATTGAGTCAGGAAAATAACACCCCAAACTGAGTCACTGAAATTTAAGTCCTGACACTTGGTTTGACAAACAGATTTCTCCTTTTTTGGGGGGGCGAGGGGTCCACACTTCTCATCGTCTCATGTTCTAGTCTCTCTGCAAAGGGCATAGCTTTATTATCTCATTTCACCCTTATAATTTGTGAAGAGGTGGTTTTACGTTTATTGTGCAGACGTCTGCTTTTGCCTAGAATGTATAGGAGTTGTGCAGATTTGGGCAGGACCTGGCTCATTTGCTGACACACAGGAGGCATTCCTCATCGGCACAACTCACATACAAATGAGCCAGGTCCTGCCCAAGATTGCCCTGCTCGTAAAGGACAGGATGGGACTGGATTCAGACCTACCTCTCTCCCATCTGCCATGCTGCCCAGGTGGGTAGAGCCAACCAAGATAGTGACTTATCTGTAACTAGACGTGATATTTCACTTTTTCAAAGACTGGGTTATTCGGAAATTGTGCCCCCCACAAAAGGAAATGATTATCAGTTCTCCTAAAATTGAACTGAAGCAATTGGACCCTGGGATGACAGTTAGAACAACGCCATCCTATATTTGGGGTGAACAAGGTAATTTCACATATTTGAGCCATTTATTGATTCAGCTTCCAATGCGCATTCCCCTTTGCCCCCTTGCTAATCATACTCCTGGAGGCTTGATTATAAGTCATAATTGTGTGCTTTGCAGGGAAAGCCTACGTGAATGGACTGAAAGTCTTTTTGACATGGTGCTTGTCATTTTTTAAACGTGTGTGCTCTTAACATCACAGAGCCATTTTCTCAAACTGGTGAACACAAACTCACTGCTGGTGCTAGTTAAAAACGTCGATTCCTGTCTTCCTCTCTTCATCTATTGAATCCAGATTTCTCAGAGTGGTCCAGAACTCTGCATCTTAGACACTTCACAAGGGGGTCCTTAGGCACACTGATTTTTTGAGATTCACTGACTCAAGAGAAAAAAAAAGGGGGTGATCTAAGGTAAAAACGGTCAGGGCATTAGCTGCTCTCCTCCAAGAGTAACTTCGTGGTTTACTTGTAAGTACTCTCTTTGTCTGGCAAATCCGGCATGTCCTTCTCATTTGTACATTCCCTTTTGGCCCCCATTCATTTCTTCCCAGAGTGACTTTTTCAAACTTCCATGCTCTTCACGATGACTGATCAATGAACTTGCACATAAAAGACAAACTTAAACTCTTCTTATCTCTTTTCATCCCCTCCATAGCAAATGCCTTTTCATCTTCTCAGACATTCCAAAATGTAGCAAAAAAAAAAAGAATGCTCTGCAACAGATGCAGTTCCTTCTAAGTCTCTAGGTAACATTTTAACCTGTGTAATGTTCACTGCACAGCATCTTAAGTAATATTCCAGGAACTCCGCTGCTGCTTGTTAAAAAGGATAGGACCCCAGAGATGTCTTTAAATATGCCTGTAAAGTGAGAGGTGCCAAGAGAAAGATAATATGGCTGATTATAGTTATTTACCTTACATTTTCATTCGCTTTTAACTGGGTGTAATTTAGGGGCATGAAATCTCTTATTCGAAGTGTATTTGCATTAAACAGCTCTAAGCAACCATGAAAGTGCAGAAACTGAAAAATTGACAGACTGGGTTCCTAGAATCCCAAAGTAGCATTTTTGTACTAGGCATACAAACAAATCGAATAAACATGTTTTGCTTCAGCGCTTTAAAGAATACGGTCTTTGGAGTAATTTGTCTTTTTTAAACTATCATTTCTAACCTTTTCATTGCCTATCTTTCATTGGTGGCTTCCCCTAACAATTTGCAGCAATTTCCCAACCAGCTGTTGGTGTGCTCGGTCTTGCTGCTTTGTTTCCATTTCCTTGAGCTATCAAATCAACCCATAAAGGGGATTACCTGAGTGCCGTGCTTTCCCAGATTTGCACTTAGCAGTGGGTTTGTTTTTTTGTTGTTGCTTTTTGTTTTTGTTTTCTCAAGATGCTTCCTTGTATGGAAAGTATGCTTAAACAATGGCAGTGGCTCTGGATGACAGTGCCCAGGCCACGTAGCTGAAGACACCTTGAGTGTGACCGAGCACAAGAACCGGGTGCTCTTCTTTCTTCTGCATTAATAGCAACATCTAACCGTTGATCTGTTGAAATTTTAGCTTGATTTTTGCAGCTGTGCATCAAGGTTGGCGTAGACTTTCTTTGGAAGAGTGTGTGTTCATTAGTCTCGGTGCGATGTGAAAAAGAAAATCATTTGTCCATGCTTTCCCCCTTGGAGACAATGAAGGATCAACAAAGTCGGTGCTTAACACTTGCAAGTTGGTGGAAGAAGGAGTAAAAGGACAAATTTCATCTTTTACTTAGGATTTTGCATCTCTAGCTAAAGAGAAAGTGACGAAACCTATTTGTGTTTTGTTGTTCTTGTTTGTTTTGGTTTTTTTTACTTGTGTTCTGATTTCCACTTGGACACACTTTGCAAACACTAAGTTTCTGTATCATGGGGGAAGAGCATTATTCAGCGCATTTTTAAATAGAAAGGGGGGAAGAGGAAGGAAAAAAGAGGCAATGAGAGGGAAGCTCTTTGGGGTTCCTTTGTTTCCTTCCACCAGCCCCTCCCGCCCAGTTACATTTTCACTCAAGTCTGGATGACTCTAGTTAGGGGATGTGCTTTCAGTAACCTCTCCATCGTTAGGAGGAAACGTTGAGTCTAAGCTAGTTTCCAGAGTTGTGAGTAAGATTTTCTCATTTGAGAAGTTCCTTTAGTTTATTTGGAACTTGCCAAGGTAGAAGAACATTTGTATCCTTCAGAGGAAAATTTTATCTTCCAATTAGTGCTGAGGAAGAAATTCTCAATGAGAGACTTACTCTGTTTAAACTGACTACCCCGTTTCCTCAACATCCTGATAAAATGACAAAAGATTTTTTTTCTCCCTAATTGGCCCTGTAGCTTTGGATCCCCATATATGTCATGATGTGCTTTCCATCACAAAACCCCAGAGATCAGTAGGTCTTAATTAACAGGCTCTATGGCCTTGCTCTTAGATAGATGATAGTCATTGTTTTTAAAAGTGAGAAACAATTTTTGTTTGCAAAAATATTTTCCAAGTAATTTCCCTCACATTTGAAAGAAATGAGAGAAGACTCTTATTTCCTGTCTATTACATCTTTTTCTGTGGTCCACTTACAAAAAAATTAGAGCAGTTTTACATCTCAGGGAAAAGTGATGTTCTTTTATACATCAAAACAATTATGAACACGTATGTAAAGGTGAAAAGAAAAGGCATATTTCTGATATGGTTGTACGTGTTTATACCCACCCAGTTTTCATTGTTTGTCCTATTAATTGAAAGAAATAAGTATAGGGCATTAGGTTATAAATGTGTAAATCAAAGCTGTACCCTGGCTTTGAAAAGAAATACACTTTAGCAAGGTTTTTTTTTAATTAATTAATGGAGATTTTTTTTTTCTTTTGGTGAGGATAAAATGGTCTAAAAATAAACAGCTGTATACTACTTCATTAAGCTGCTGCTTGGAGTGATTTTCCCATTGATTAGTCTCAGGGCTAATGCTGGTTCATTCCTCATTTCATTGCTAATTAACATCAGCGCTGCTTCTGACCACTTGACCGTGTTCTCTGGTGAACATGTGCTGGTTTGGCAAGTAATAGCTCTCTCCTCCCTCCCTCCCCCCACTGCCTCCTTCCCAATCCCCAGCTCCCTCTTTTCTTCCTCCTAAAAATATGATTTTCAGCTCGGAGGGGAGGAGGATAGCCTTTAAGTTATAGCCTGCTAGATTCTCTATAAAGACAGCAAACTTAATAAAGAGATTCTATGCAAGCAAGAGAAATAAACATAGTTACTCTACCCGAGCATTAGATTGAAGCGCTGTGTAAATAGGGATGATTCACCCAGGCTACCATATGAACTGGCTGGCGTGGTTCATTTTGCATTTGTCTCGTTGATTCAGGCTTTTGCAGAATATTTACGACAAATTACCTGACTAAAGGAGTTACAACCATAGACCTTTCAAAGAGAAATTGGCCATTGGCTTGAAGGCATCTGTGTTTTTAAGGTGGTGTACCCTTTAGGTCTTGGTTCCTGGGTCTGTGAAATGAAATTCACTGCTAGGTCATAGTTTTCTGATCTGACCTACAGTTACAGCTTTTGCAAGATGATCCACAGTCAAGCAGAACATAGGTTATAATCGAAGCCAAATACTCAATTTGGCAACCCAGGATTAGGGATGGGAAAAATCCACAGTATAAACATAATGAAAATCACTTGCTTCTGTTCCCGGTCAAGAGGTCAATATTTCCATAAACTCAAGCCAACATGCATTTTGGAAAAGCCTTTCCAGAATCATTGAATAATTGTTGTTTTGATTCCAAATCATCAAGTCTCTTTTAATTGAATCAAACATTACATTGCATTTAGAAAATAATTTCAAATTAGTGTTGATTTTTGCAGTTTGAGGAATTATATTCCCTAAGTAATCACAAAGCCGGCTTCCTTCAAATCCACCTTTTAGGAGTGATCGCTAGAAGACAAACTTCACATTTTTTTCTGCTTTATAGCACAAGTCACTGTTCTTGCCATCATTGGTTTTCCAGTGGGCATTTGAGTATATATTTCTTGACTATCTGTTTATGTCTTATCATCTATGTGAGATTAGAAGCTCCTGGAGGGAAGGAACTAGCTCTGTTCTCATTTCAGATTAAATAAAGACATATTGGTGGCTTTCTCCTTGTGAGCCCTTGTGCTCAGGATGAGTGATGCCGTCAGCTGAATGATTGAAGGAACTGAATGTTCCCTTAATAGTAATGTTCCTCCCTCATGGTTTATCTTTCAAGCTCATTTCACTCACTCTCTAAATTTTGTCCTTATTGTGTGTCTGCTGAGGCCCCAGCATATCAGGCACTATGGAATTTCAGTCTGACCTGATAGAAAATTTGGGTAATGACTACTTGGCTGAAGAAGCATCAGGAAGACATTGCTGAGTTATTGCTGAACCTCAGAGGACAGTTTAAAATTTAAGTAGATCGTAAGCTTCCTGAACTCAGGAACTGCAGTCTACTTGTTGGCCAAACATATTTCTGTTATCTGTGATATTGCCTGGCAAGTTATTTGCTCAACACATGCTGTTGAAGGAAGACAAATGGATGGGAGGGAGCATTCGAAGCAGCAAGAACTGCATGAACAAAATCTTGGAAGCTGTATTTACTTTTACAGGAATCAGCAGACAGTTTGTTGAGTGTAGTATATATCAAAAGAAAGAATAGAAAGTAAGTTCAGAAGGGTAACTTGGGACCAGGTTGTGAATAGTCTTAAATGTCCAACTAAGGAATTTGGACTTGATTCTTGTAGGTGGATGGAGAATATGGTTAATGACTGATAAATGTGGCTTTTTTTTTTTTTTCCCAAAGCAAATTACCTTAAAACAAGGAAACTTGGCCATCCTCTAATAACACAAAGAGTTGTCTTTTATTCTGGTTCTAGAGATACCAAGCAGGGCGGGTGGCAGAGAGGACGATTTAATAATTCAGATGTGCTGGCTATAATTGCTGTAATAGCTGAGCCCTGTTAAAGTGTGTGAAGACAGTCTGTGTTTGTTGCTGTAGATCAGCCTGCCACTGCTTCGCCCTTCCCCTGAATTTAGTTTCTCCTTTTTTTCTGTGCCTTTTCTACCACTGGCATGAATTGGTTCAAAGAGAATCCAACAGACTCGGCTTGCATAACCTGAGCCCCTCTAAACCCCAGTATCCACGATTTGCTTCCTTAAAGAGGATAGAAGGTACTGAAAGATTCCTTCATAGCTTTTAATACCACAGCTAAACTCCCCGTAATAGTATTTCTGTTTAATAGGAGCAAGTCTTTCCCCTGTCGGAGGTAATGTGTAAACCCCACAGGGAACCTTCAGGATCGAAGGCAGTGCTCCTACTTGAAATCCGGAGTTCTAGGAGCTGAAAATCAGAAAGCATGCCCCTTTCCCCTCTGAAACTGCAAAATAAACACATGTTCAGCTGGAGGGTCTCCTTGGTGGGCACGCCCGATAGGATATTTGCCCCCACAATCTTATAAAGCCAGGGTTTAAATTTATGTGCTAGTTATCTAAAGGCCAAAAGAAGCACACTAAAGGTTCTTCATCAAAAATGTTTTCTTTTGTAAATTATATGATAACTTCACATTTAAATATTTGTTCACAAAGAATCCACTGACTTAAAAGTAGACACAGCACTAAGTGCACATTTCCTCAAAAAGTCTCTTGCTGAGTTTTGATATTTCCATTCCCTCCCCTGACCCTCCTGCAAAGGAAAAAGGTTTCTATGAGTAAAATCTAAGAGACTAACATAGAGACTTCCTTGGGAATTTATCTCTTAGCTGATCCACATTTTGCTATCTCCATTGTAGAATATACACTCGTGAGGTGCCTGCAAGTATCTGTTGCCAAGGCTGGGGCAGCTCCTCAAGACAGAGACAGGATCATAAGTGACCCAACCTATTATATAAGTGTGTGTGTGTGTGCGTGTGCACGCACGCACATGCACATGTGTGAGCATGCTCATGCACACGTGAGTGTGGAGGAAAGAATTTTCTTATTGAGGTTCTGAAGGAAAATAAGTTTTATAAGTTGAGCGTCAAGGAGAGATTCAGCAACAGGATTGATTGTAATAAGCCTCACTGTTTTACTAAAAATCCATTACTTGTTGAGCTATTAAACGATGAAAAGGATTAAGAGAATACAAAAATCTAATAAAGATGATAACAGTGGAGCATCTTGTGAAATTTGTATGTGAATTTATAACATTAGAATCTGTCGGCAGACAGCATTATCCAGCAGAAGGGAAAAACTGTACCATACATATAGGCATAAAAGATGCAACAGCAGAGTTTCCGGCCAGGAAACTTTTTTTCCATATGGGCGTCCATATGTTTTGTCTTGAAATCCATATTTTTGGCCTTGATACCCATATGTTAGCTTTTTGCCCAAATAAGATTGTGTAATCATTCTTTATTACCTCTTCTTTCCTAGAAATTATTACTCTATGGTTTGGAAGATGGGGGGAGGGGAAGAAAGCAAATGGATTGTTTTATGTACTGACAATACAAATATGAAAGAGAAACTTAGCTATAGGAGGGACACACACACAACGTGGGTGTATGTGTGCTTATGTGAATATTCATTTTAAAATACTTGGTTCGTGTTTATTTGGTCAAGGTGAGACTCCCATAGGTTGGGTTTTTGTATCACAGGTCATCTGTCTCAGGTTGATGCATCCACATATCCAACTGGGTGATGAAGAACACTTTCGGAGTGGGGGCAAACGGGGATGTATTTGGTTGAGTACATGCATCTGTGCATTGGACTTGTTTAGTAAATATTCCCTGTAGAGCCTTGATTTTGTTATTTCCAGCCCAACAAGAACAGTGATAGGGGCATATAACTCAGTACATCTCAAATGTCCAATTGTGTTAAGACTTCCCCTCTAGACCATGAACTCCTGAATAAAGTCGGAACTGTATTTTATTCATCATTGCATCCCCAAATCATAGCTTATAGTTGATTTTGATAAAAGCTTTTAGAACTATTCATCTATAAAAGTTCATTCACAGGAAAAAAATGATATAGGCTTTAACCCCCCCCCCCCCAAACAACAAGTCCTCAAGGAAGTAAACTCACTTTATCACAAGAATATAATGCGGAGATAAAATTTATTTTATTCAGCCTATATGCTGGGTTGTCTCCATGTTTAGATTCCATCCAACATTTTCAACTCTAGCCTAAAGTAAATAAAAAGAGATTTCTCTTTTTCCTCCACTTCTATACACCATAAAATAATTCTTAGATTTAAATGATCTCCCCTAAATTCACCTAGAATTAACTCTCCATTTATCAAGAATTGATTTACCAAGAAAGCAAAGCCAGTGCATATATGGGATGTCCTGCCCAATGACAAGTACTCTTGGGAAACAACCCAAAACCCTCAAACAAATTATGAATACTTGCTTCTAAAGGAAAGCCACAAGAGTACCCTTCTCCTCTAATGGCAGCCCGCCTGTGCCTTCTGGAAATTCAGGTGAAGACATAGAATGGCACACAGTGGATTTGAAGGGAGGCCAGAGTGGATAAATTTTTTTTAGCAATAATTTTATTTCATTTTATTTTATTGGGGGGGTGGATTTCTGCTGTCAGCCACTTTCTGTCTTCCTTGTCTTGGTGGCTCAGCAAGGTCAGAAGTGGGTGTCTGTGATCTGTCAGCCTCAGGACCTTTGATTGACAGACTGCTGAATTGCCCTCTACAAAAAAAAAAAAAAAGGCTGCCGCAGTGTGCCTAGCGTGTGCAAAAACCCTCTACGTTGACCATTTCCCAGACATTTTGGCTTGAAATTAGTGCTTCAGCAACCTTCCTAGAAAAATCTAGTAAGCGTGTGTCAGGGCCACCTCTGCTGGATATCTCTCAGTGTGGAGAGTCAGCATTTTGACCCCCCTCTCCCATCAAACTAGAAAGATGTCAGCAATCTTTCACTTATTATGTTCCTAGGAAAACATGCTGAGATAACTCTGTAACTACTCAGGGTGTAGCTTCAGTTGATAAGCAGAGGAAGTAAGAGTTCACCCCTCTCCATTCCCAGGGTTTTAAACTCTGCAGTTCTGTCTTTGCCTTTTCTCATTCTTCTGAGGATTGGGCTGCAAGTGCGAGCTTATTTTAAGATTCCTAAGGGCAGCATTTCATTCCTTGACTCTTCTATTTTTTGCCACATTACCTCACTGTATTAGTACTTGTACCTCCCTCTGATGGCATCCAGTTTCCTTTCCATTCACAGTGGCCAGGGAGTGTATCTCTGATCACTTAGAAACACAGTGAGCTCTACCCCTGAGAATGTAAATGCTTTGTCAGTCACATCTATTCATCTTCAGGGCTCTGTTTCTGGGTTTCCATTCATGTAGTCATTTGGTGTTTGGGATATCGGCTCTTCCTCTGAGGGACAAGAGTGAAGTTGGGTGCCAGGAACTAGGTAAAGAATATTTCTTTGGTTCTATAGAAGCAAATTTTTATGTAAGTATTGATGAGAGGCTCTGTGAGTTGTATACTCCTGAAAGTAAAATGGAGAAAGGTAAAATACAATCAATATATCTTGCTGGGAATGCTGAAGGAAAAAAGCAATTTTAAAAAAAAGACTTTAACAAGGTAGTCATTTCATTGGAGCTTGTTATTGTAGAGCTGAGTGTGAAATAAATGAATAGATAAAATAAAGAAACAGACCAATAGTCAAAGAAATTTAGTGGATTATTCCTAGATTGAAATTTCTATTTCTAAAGATCAATAGAGCATATTCCTTTGAAGAGCCAGCGGTTACTACAATTTGGAGATAACACATTTTATGATGTTGTAGGAAATAGGAAATAAGGAAAGGGAAGCCCAGAATTGGGTTAAAAAAAATCTTCAGCTGTAATAATGAATTGTTGCCATGAGAAAAACACCTAAATTAGAGGAGAGTGACTGTCTGTCTTAATAAGAGCCATAGTGGAAAGCCCTTCTTGAAATAGAAGTAAAATAAGGGAAAAATTGCATTGTTGCAGGGCTAATTTGATGAAGGGACCTCAGTAAATTGTGATTGCACAGTTAATAAACCCTAGAGCTTTTTTTGGAAGACAAAATTAGTTGTTCAGTGGTAAAAAAAAAATCAATTACAAATTGTGTTGTCTTCTTTAACCAATCAGGCAGAGAAACCTCCATAACAATGAATACTTAAAGTGAATAGAACCTCGCTGAATCTAAGATTTAACTGCATTTTTTCAGCAGGAGACTAAAAACTAACATTTCTAAATGATGGAAATATTCCTCCTTATGGTGTTGAAGGAGTGTTTCCTATTGTTTTCATATAAAAGGTCCATGGAGAGATAGGAACGTGTTTACGTATATCTTTTAATACAGTTCAATGAGGATGATTAATGAATTCAGAGAGGAAAAATTAGCCAGTCAAAGGAGGGGATGGATGTCTTCGCATGTGACAGAAAATTGAAAACACTTATGAATAGGTCAGTTATGATAATAGATGGAAAAATGCAGCCTTCCGTAAACAGAGCCATAGTATATATAATTTTTAAAAATTTAAAAGAAAAAACATTAATACTTTTGTGAAGCAATTCCAAGTACATGCTGGGATGTACATGCAATATCATCTTTTTATAAAAGTGACAGCTCATTTAAGGACCCAGAGTAAATCTTCCCATTTTTCTTGACCTCAGTCAGACATGAATGAGGATAGGAAGTCTCAGAATCAAAAGTGATTGTGTTCTGATAGGTCTGGTAGTTCAAGTTTAAAATTGGTTCCTTGAAACTTAGAAGATTTTTTTTTTTTACAGTAAGAATGTTAATATCTGGCAATTGACTGTTTCAGGAATGCTTACTCAAGGGACGCTGTGTTTGGGAAAACCGAAATACTGTGCATATGAAACAGTGAGTGGCCCTGTGGGAAGTCCTGGGCTTTGAAGCCAGTCAGAACCCAGCTCAGGTCTTTCTGTCAACTCAATGACTGTGGACAAGTTACACTGCCCCCTGGAGCCTCAGTTTTCTAATCTGAAAAATGGGAAAAATGATACCTTCTTAAATGGTTGTAGGTAAATGCCCAAAGAAAAAAGCAGTTACTATAATATTTTTAGATCCTGGCAATTTTTTAAAAAAGATTTTACTTATTTATTTGAGAAAAAGAGAGTGAGAGAGACAGTGCACGCACAACCCAGGGGGCTGGGGGTGGGGGGCGGGGGTGGCGGTGGTTAGGAGCAGAGGGAGAGAGACAAACACACAAACCCAATGGGGCTTGGATCCCAGGATTCTGAGCCAAAGGCAGATGCCTAACTGACTAAGCCACCCAGGTGCCCCTATCCTGACAATTTAATAATTAAGAAAGTAGAAAAACCAAACCAAACCACTATTTTTTTAAATTGAATAATAGTTTTTAGCTATTAAATGAATTTTTGAGGGAATACAGGCTTCTAGGAGGATGAGGAAAATTTTAATGGCCTATTCAAAGCACATTCATGGATTATGTTGTTGTTGCAAATTGTTACATTTTTTTCCATATGCAGATATGCCCTAACTTTTATTTCTTACATGTTTTGTTTATTAGAGATGCTTCCTCTATTAATATATTTTACACTGCATCTAAAATAGTGGACTGCTGGGGCACCTGGGGGGCTCAGATGGTTAAGCATCTGCCTTCGGCTCAGGTCATGATTCCAGGGTCCTGGGATCGAGCCCCACATCGGGCTCCTGGCTCAGCAGGGAGCCTGCTTCTCCCTCTCCCTCTGCCTCTCTCCCTGCTCATGCTCTCTCTCTCTCTCTCTCTCTCTCTGTATCTCTGTGTCTCAAATGAATAAATAAAATCTTAAAAAATAATAATAATAATAATAAAATAAATAAAATAGTGGACTGTAAAAAAATAATAATAAAATAAAATATTGGATTGTAGCTAACAGCATATGTGAATGTCTTCACCCTTGGGCCACAAAAGTATTCTTATGTTAACCAAACAGATCAGGAGATGTGCAGTTGTCTTAGCTCCAACCAGTGAGGTAGAAGGAGGGACAATTCCCTGTTCCAGCTCCAGGTGACCCTATAGGCATGGACAGTGTATTGTCTCAAGTGAAAATGTAAAATGGAGTGGATAAAGCTCAGGTTGGCTGGAATGGGGTTAGGAAAAAGGATCCTACGTGTAAGAGATAGTCATACTCTGAGATTATCCATACTAGGTTTAGTCTGGCAACTCAAAACTAAAAGTGAATCGGAAAACCTGGAAAATGTCTTCAGAAACACCAACTGACGACAGTAATTACAAGGTCAACTAAAAGAAAAGAAGTTGAGAAAAGGGATGACCATTACAGGCTGGAGTTTCTAGGAAGGAATTGAGATAGGAAGGGCATCTGAGCTTGACTTTAAAGAATAAGTAGTAATCTGATGGGTGGAAAGCAACAGAGCTGGGAAGAAACATAGCTTGTTTTATTGGATGAGGAGAGGACGGCCACGTCAAGATCAACTTCTCTGAAGAAAAGGCAGCTTGTACCTTTGGGGAGGAGTGAAACATCAGACTGGAAAGTAGTGAGGGAGTAGGAGGTTTTCCCAAACAAAATCTAACCTGGAGCTCTAATGCATGGAAGAGATAAAAGGGAGCCCTCCAGGTCAGTGGTTTTGCATCCCCTGTACCCACCCCGTGCCCTCTCGCTGGCAAATCTGAGCAATTCTGACTTGTACTTCTTTTCACATGTGTATTCACAGACCTAATAGTTAGTATGTATCCCTGACATGCATTAGACTATATATATATTCAGATAGTATATAGATGGTACATGTGTTATACATTTTATATATATGAGTAAATAAATATAGATTAAATGAACACACATAAATTATATGTTTATTTTTATATCTAAAGGAATTGAACTCTTTCTTTGTGTCATTTCTCTTGCTACCCTTTTGAAATCTGCTCTAACCACAAGTCATCTAATCACTTTTCTCCTTTCCCTTGGAATATTTGGACTTCTGAATGTAGTGATTGCTTTTCCCTTCATTTAAGGGACCCAAGAGGAGCTGAGGGGAGTGGATTAGCTGAATACAAAGTCGTTTGACTTCATCCTATTCCCTACACCTCAAAGCAAAAACAAGAACAGAAAGAACAGAGTATGTAGAATGTAGCCAGCTTCTTTATTTACTACTGCGCCATGTGGCTTTCACCAAAGGTTTAGTTAATTTGTTAGGAAATTCTTTACAAGCCAGAACAAGGCAGCTGTGAACCTCACCACAATGATATCAGAGTCCAGTGTAGAAAGTAATGAATATGCCTTCAGATATATTCTGAGTGAGACATAATGTCCATCCATTTCTCTCTCCAAATCCTTGATAGAAGATTCCAGAGAGAAAGGTGCTGTTCTAGACTAGAGGAAACCAAGAGGACAACTCCAATATTAAAGAACCCTCAAAGCAAAGATTTTACCCCCACTGAGAAGTTTTGCCTGCTTCTGAGAAGGCTTCCTTTGTTGGAATGGTGGTTCTATACCTTGAATCCAAGGGAACCCTGAGGAAGGTTCAGGCTGCCATTATAATCATAGAGCGGGGTAAATAAATTGATTTTTTTTAAGGATTTTATTTATTTTTATTTTGAGAGAGAGAGAGCACAAGAGGGGGGAGCGGGAGAGGGAGAAGCAGACTCCCTGCTGAGCAGGGAGCCTGATGTGGGACTCGATCCCGGGACTCCAGGATCATGACCTGAGCCGAAGGCAGTTGCTTAACCAACTGTACCACCCAGGCGCCCCAATAAATTGATTTTTAAACAAAGAGAAAGTTACCATTAGCTGGTACAATGCCTTGAACATAGTAGGCTCTCAATAAATGTTTCATGAATCAAGATGTATTTTTTTCTGGAATCATGTGTATAACAGAGTGAATTTGATTTTGTTGACTTTTGAACGTGACATTTACCCAGCTAGGTAAGTCCTCTTTGCAAATATATCTGTCACTCAGTATGCTGGATTCTTACTACATATTCATAAAGCAACAGATTTATGTTTCAGTCTAAAACCAAATTGACAAACCTAGTTTCCCACAGCCGAGCATTAAGTGACTTGCTGGTGGGATTCTGGAATATTCCTCACAAGCTAAAAGGGGAGCCAAGAAAAGGTAAAACTCTAGGAGAGCACGGTCAACAAGGTAAGAAGTTTGGTAATGCTGATTTATAAAGACATTGTAACTTTTAAGCGTGTACTTTCAATCTGAAGGACTGCAGTGGGGATTTAAAATATGACTATTTAATTTTTTAAAATTACATAAATTAAGTGAACAGCCCATTAGCAAGACGCCATCAGGATCACATGGCCAATTCAGATCAAGTTATATTATCTTGCCTGCCAGATTTGAATAAGAATTAAGAAATTACTATTCCAAAGTGGTGTTGGACATTGATCCTCATTTGCAGTGATATTCTTCACGGTAACTACCTGGAACTGACTGCTCTGACAGGCATGCCCCTGAATCTTTGTGGTGCTACCATGGGGGGCGGGGGCATGTATTAGTTGGAGAGAAGCAGCTAATTAATTGTTCTACTTGCCTTTGATGAAGTCTTATACTACAGGGACCTCATATTGGAGCAGGAAGACATGCCTGATTCTAAAGAGCCCAAATATGACTGCCATTGAGCTTCCCCCTTCGTCCACTTTGCGGGGTTAAGTTCAAGCTTCAAAGCCACTGACCTCCTTTCTGTAACCTGCGTATTTGAACTTTTAACGTTAAGCAAGCGTGTCATGACCCTCACATTGAGCGGTGCATCTCAGAAACAAGCTCTCCTTCAGACGATGGATCCTGTCTGCATGTGGGTTTGCAAGTGCCTTAGCGCGTTGTTGGTGTTCTATGTAGGGCTGAAGTAGGAAAAGAGGTAGATCTCAGTCGATACAGACTTATTTGCTTTTGGATAGTATTATTTTTATCAAGGCAATGATTTCAAAACTGTGACTCTAAAAACGTAGTAAAAATATTAGTACATATTTTGCCTCTGGGACTCTTCGAAAGCTGACAGTGTGAAAATGCTTACATGTCCTATTATGTAATCCTAGAAATTAAGTGTAGCACAAATACCTTCCCAATGTTACCGATGTCATTTTTATTGTTACTTTAAGAAATGCTGTTATTTTGTTCCTGCTTTGTCTATTTAAGGTCCATTTCCCATTTTGCCCCATTTTCTCTACCGTTTTTTTTTTTTTTTTTAAGATTTTTTATTTATTTGTCAGAGAGAGAGAGAGAGAGCACAAGCAGGGGGAGCAGTAGCAGGGGGAAGCAGGCTCTCCGTGGAGCAGGGAGCCCAATGCGGGGCTCAATCCCGGAACCCTGGGATCATGACCTGAGCCGAAGGCAGTCGCTTAACCGACTGAGCCGCCCAGGTGTCCCTCTACCGTTAATAAGTTAATTATTTGCAGGCATGACTGAAATCCTAACTTTTGTGAGCCATCCTTGACTACTCTAGTACTTGTACTTTCAGTCAAACCATTTAGTTCTAGTTACTTGTACCTGGCTCTTTCCATTTTGTTAGCCTTATTGGGACAAAACCCTGTATTTTGTTTATTCCAGCACCTACCACATTGCTGAGTATATTTGAGGTATTGAGAATTGCTTGGCATTCCTTTCTAGAATAATTCATTCAGCAAGCTTTCAGAACTCTTCTGCCAGTGAAGGCCCTGTGCCTGGCTCTCAGAACCCTTAGCTCCTCCTCTCGAAAGCTTACACCTAGTTCATGAGCAGTCTGGTAAGCCAAAAGATGGTGGATGATCTGATAGCCAACAAGGCTTGCGTTCTGATTCACAGCCTACAGGCAGCCTAAGGAAGTAAGGAGATCAAGGAATAGATAGTACAGGGTCCTGACTATGCCACCATTTTCCAAGCAGTCGTGGGAAAGTTACTGAAACCCTCTGAATCTCAGTTACCTCCTCTGTTAAATGGAGATTATCGTCATAGTGCCCACAATCCCATAAGAAGGTTGTAAGGGCTGAACGAGGCTATGATATGCAGGTGTTCTTGTTAACCTCTAAAACACCATACAGAATATTATTTGGTGGCCAAGTCCAAGCCTTTTCTTTAGGATTCCAACCCCCCTTCCCCAATTCAGTGCTGCAAACTCATTGCATTCAGAAGACTCATCAGGACAGTTTTGGAATTCTGTACTTTGAAAACATGACAACAGATGCTAATGTATGGGGCTATATAAGTCACTTACCAGATGGTTCACAACACATATTTCCTATTAGATTTCTGTAATAAATCTTCATTCCCCTTGAAACGTTTGTTTGAATGTGTCCATAACTTTTTCTCCCCTTTCCCTATGCTTCTGTACACATCTGGCTCTCTTAACATGAGATTAGAATTAGGGTCAGGTATCCTTTTGCTTGACCTAGGTGGCAAAATTAATTTCTACTTTTTTTTTTTTTTTTGGTAGAGGGGAAGGTGGTAGCACAGAAGGGCTTATAATAATGTTGGGGACCCTAACACATAAGGAAATTTGGGGGAGTCTTGATTTGTTTTTACCCCTCTTTTAATGCGGTTACTGTTCTTTTCCCCTTCTAACGCCTAGTTCCTACTCCCTTCCCCTTAATATTAGTATTAGGGCCTGAGCAAGTTGTATGGCGATTCACGGGCAGAGGAGAGGTAGCCTACATCTGTTAATATCTTTGAAAAATGACTTTCCAGTGCTAATGATACTTATTAATTGCAGCTAACTTCTTCAGATGAGGATGCTGTATTTGACATGCTATCAAGCTTTGCAACTGTGTTGGGGATAACCTGCATCTGTTTTCTATAGTCTTTATATATCTGGAGAGCACCCTTCTTTGGTAAGAAAATTATGGAATGTGTTGAGAAAATTAAGGGTTTTTAGGAACTGGTTCACTCCAAATAATTTTTACCAAGATTTCCTCTAATAACATTTGTTCATACTCATTATAAGAAGCATTTATAGACATGAAAATAGCAACGTTTGAATGTTGCTAGTTTAATTTATGCTTTGTCTTTTCTTTCATGTTGTATTTTAGGGATTTTCCCTGTGGCTCACTGCAGAACGACCTCAGCTTCAATTAATACTTATTTTTTTTATCTGTAGGTTCAATTGTTTTAAGGTAGAAAGAAAACATATTAAAAGGTAATAATTATCCTAGTGTGGGCTCAGTAATAATGGATCAGCAATGCTTTTAATCTTTGCAGAATAGTTAGTTTGTCTTTATATTGAATACTTTTAATATAAATGAGATTGTATTTGAGAATTCTAATTTTCCCTTGATTGTGGATTCATACCTCATACTCCTTAATAGTATACTTTTCCACCATAACTAGTTTTTACTGTCACAGGATTTTAAATCAGTGTGTCAAATTATGTCCTAAGATAAACAGAGAGGAAAGAGCAAATGATAATCGGTGTTAGAAATATACTACTAAAGTTAGAAGCATTTGCCTGATTAAAGTCAAGTAAAACATTAATAAGTGTGTTAGAAAATTGTGAATGCAGTTTTGGAACTACATTTGAATTAAGCCAATGGAAACTTGTTTAATGAAAGTCTTTAAGTAGCTGTCTTAAAAATCACATCAAGTCTCTTCTCCTTTCTGAGTTTTAGTTCCTCATCTGTAAGATAAATGTTGGATGAACTTATCTTTGCGGTTGCCTCTGGCACTCCTGTATCAGCCTTCTAAATATTAATGGGTGCACCCACAATATTTAAGGTGCATGAAAACAGTTTATCCTTTTCTAAGTAGGTTGTTATTTACAACGATTTGTAGATATAAATACCTCATTAATAGAGAGTAATTTCAGACGGATCACTGTCTATACAAGTCACTAATTCAGAATTCGCAAAATGTAAATAATGATATCTTACTTGATTTCACTGGTGCCACTCAGATGCTTTGCCAATTTAAATGTAATGCGAGGGTAGCTGTCTTGGAAAAGGGCACTGGGAGATGGGGATGAATTTCAGGAGAGAAAGATTGCTACTAAATTCTCCTGCTTTGGAAGGAGAACTGCATTGGGATCAAGGTAATTACAGAGGGTAACCATTTTGTTGTTGAGAAAATTCCATGACGGTGCTTCCATTAACTCTCTAGTGATACTGTCACTAACAGCCAGGGAGAGAGAAACAAAGGAGAGAAACAAAACAGCGAAAGGGACATTCTGTCTTCACTCTGCTGTGTCTGCATTAATGTGGCTTCATAGCAGCTGCTGGTTTTTACACCCCCCCCCCTTTTTTTTTCCTCCTATAGAGTAAGCCAACCAGATTTTCACTTTATAAAACTGGGCCAGCCTAGCAGGGGATGAGAATTTCCGTGAACCTTCTTCTGGGGATAATAATACCCGTAATCAGAGATTGTCATGGCAATTGCAGGAAGTCAACACTGTTTTATGTGTTTGTTAATTTGGAGAGTGAGCTCAGTGCTCCATAACCATTTACCAAAAAGTTGAGCTTGCGTGCAACTCCCTGTAAACTCTTGAACTCCAAGTTATTTAGAGACAAAGACAGATGGCCTAGCAGATTTGCTGAAGAATTATATAAATGGTCTATATTCCAGTGGCTCTGTGTTCACCTATTTGCCTTTAGAACTGAACTCTTTGTACTTAAGCCAAAAGTGTTGGTAAAATTCAGTTTCTTTCATTCCATGTTTGGTCTTTGTCCTTTATGCTCAACTAACATTTTTCTGTATGTCTATACAGTTATATTTTAATAATTTCTTTATTCAGAAATGTATTGCATGGCCAGTTTTGTCCCAGGTATGATGCTGTATTATAGGAAATACAGGATAAATAAGTTAAGCAAATCCAAAATTTCCATGGATAAATAAAAATCTCCTAGAACTTTATTCATAATTTTATAAAATTATAATAGCCATACTTTTGTAAAATATAACCCATACTTTTGTAAAATCTGTACTTTTGTGGAATTTTCCATAGTATTATAAAATTACAGTTTTGTAAAATGAAAATTTGTTCATTCAACAACTTATTTTGAATATCTCAAACAGATAAGAGACCACAGTACAGGACAAAAACACAGAGAAACAAATTGTGAAAACAAAATTTATAAGAGTGGCATCAAAATATTAATGGGGAAAGGACAGATTGTATTTTTTTTTAAGATTTTATTTATTTATTTATTTGACACAGAGAGAGACAGTGAAAGAGGGAACACAAGCAGGGGGAGTGGGAGAGGGAGAAGCAGGCTTCCCGCCGAGCAGGGAGCCGGATGCGGGGCTCGATCCCAGGACCCTGGGATCATGACCTGAGCCGAAGGCAGATGCTTAACCGACTGAGCCACCCAGGTGCCCCGGACAGATTGTATTTTATGTGGCTTTTAGAAAATGCTTACTACATAGAGAAATGTAAAGCTGAATCTCTTCCTAAACCCTTTACAAAGATAATCTCTAGATGTATTACAGAGATAAATGTGGAAGGTAAAGCTATAAAAATAATAGAAGAAAATGCAGAGTATCTTCATGATCTAGAGATAGAAAATTTTGTTTTAAAACCTCAAAAGGATAAATTAAGACAAAAACAGATTAACTTATTTATATTAAATGTAAAAATTTATGTTCCATAAAAAAGAAACCATAAATATAATTCATACTCAGTTAATAGAACAAAATAATTATTTATGGTGTTTGACATGATGAGGGATTAATATCTAGGCTCTAAAAAGAACTGCAAATTCAGAAGAATATTAAGGGTTGCCTGGGTGGCTTAGTTGGTTAAGCGGCTGCCTTCAATTCAGCTCAGGTCATGATCCCAGTGTTCTGAGATCGAGCTCCGCATCAGGCTCCCTGGCTTCTCCCTCTCCTTCCCGCTCCTGCTCTCTCTCACTCTCTGTCTCTCTCTCTCAAATACATAAATAAAATAATTTTAAAAACCAAGAATATTAAAATAGAGCAATCCCAATTAAAGAGATAGGCAACGGATGTGATCAGGCAGTTTATAGAAGAGGAAACCCAAAGAGCTAGCAAGTATAGTTAGAAGTACTCAAACTCATTAAGAATAAGAGAGGGGCGCCTGGGTGGTTCAGTCAGTTAAGCGTTGAACTCTTGATTTCAGCTCAGGTCTCCATCTCAGGGTTGTGAGTTCAAGCCCCATGTTGGGCTCCATGCTGGGTATGGAGCCTACTTAAAAAAAAATAAGAGAAGTCCAAATTCCAACAACATGAATTAGATAAGCTAGAAACTGGAATTGTATAATGCCAAGTTTTGTCAAGAAAGTGATATTTGGGACTTCTCACAGTTCGTGTTGATAGGCTGGTATAACCATACCACGTGCTCTAAAACCGTATAGCAATTTTGTTCCTGGGATACCTCTCAAAGAACTTCTTACTTTGTTCACAATGACATATATGCAAAAGTATTTATTACAGTATTATTTGTGGTGGCAAGGAGCTGGAGTGTGAGTCACAAGAAGACGAGATAGGTAAAATGCGGTGGGTTTATACCTTGAAACACCGTACAGCAGTGGTCTGGGTGCGCTCACAGCAATGTGGATGGGTCTGTCAAACAGTGCTGGGTGAAAAAAGGAAGGAAACAGAATAAATTATGTAACATGATACCATTTTTACATATTTTAAAAACATATACACCAAAAATAACAATGCCTACTTTTCAAGAATACATAACATATATGAATGAAAATACTTGCAGTTTTGCTGTAGGGGCATAAGAAATAGAAACATATAAAACATGAGATGGGGGCACCTGGGTGGCTCAGTGAGTTAAGTGTCCAACTCTTCATGTCGGCTCAGGTCATGATCTCAGGGCCGTGAGATCGAGCCCCCATCAGGCTCCACGCCCATCACAGTATGGTGAATATGGTGGAGACAGCACATGGTAATTATAAAGAAATGTAGTAAATACAATTAGAGGGATCTGTGCAGAGTATTCATGTATTGCTTTTCTACTAGATTAAGGTTTCCATTAGGTCAAATATGGTTTTGTTTTTATAGATTTTATTTATTTATTTGAGAGAGAGAGAGAGAGAGAACATGAGCTGGGGGGAGTGCAGAAGGAGAGGGAGAAGCAGACATCCCCCTGGGCAGGGAGCCTGATGCAGGGCTCCATCCCAGGACCCTGAGATCATGACTTGAACCGAAGGCAGATGCTTAACCGACTGAGCCACCCAGGTGCCCCAGGTTTTACATTGTTGTTTTTGTTTGCTCTTGTACTAATTCATATGTCATACATTCTATATATATATATTGGTGCAGAGATCCTCAGATTACTGAGAAGCGTTTGAAAAATGCTGTTCTTCATCATTGACACTCTGGATTTGGTTTTGTTCAGTACAACTCTATTAAAATGGGTAGAGCCTTTAGCCTGCATGTTGTTTCATGTTGAACATGGGACTTGACTACAGGCAGCTCAGTGGAGAGCAGCATTATGACATGATGGTGGTTAAATCTGCTTCAGATCAGTTATTTCATGACCTAACAGTTGGTTCTCTGGCTGCTGTGAGTACTACTGGCCATGATCAACCACCCCACAATTTCCAGTGACTCGTTACCAAACACATAGGATGCGGGTACACAAGGGCCTCGGCACTAACAATCACTCATCCCTGTGACAAAGAAGGGATGATGGAGATGATACTATGGCTTAGAAAAAATTAATGAAAAGTAGATTTCCTGTGTTAGTAAAATACATATTTCTATATGTATTGATTAACTTGTCTTTAATAGAAATGGAGATAGTAATGGGAATTTCTGACATTACAACAGGCTTGTGGTGGATTCTTGTTTTGGCAGGTAGGGCCTTTTGCCATTTTCAAAACATTCCCCAGGCAGTCCCATGTATTTCCTGCAGAATATGGGTCGGTAATGAAAGGTAGCTCAAAACTTCATATATTTGGTTCTTTGTTATATAAAACTTTTCAAAAATATTAGTAGTAGCTACAATTTAAGAACTATCAAGAGCTCTTCAAATTGTTTAATTACTATGTGGAGCCCTTAGAGTAAAAAAAAAAATCTTATTAAAAATGATATTTTATTTATTTATTTATTTACTTTTTAAAAGATTTTATTTATTTATTTGAGAGAGAGAGAATGAGAGAGAGCACATGAGAGGGGGGAGGGTCAGAGGGAGAAGCAGACTCCCTGCCGAGCAGGGAGCCTGATGTGGGACTCGATCCAGGGACTCCAGGATCATGACCTGAGCCGAAGGCAGTCGCTTAACCAAGTGAGCCACCCAGGCGCCCTAAAAATGATATTTTGATCTCTGTGTATGATAATCCAGAATTATGCTGTTTTAGTAGATATATACTTTCATTTTCATATTTTATTTTATTTTTTTAATTTAAAGATTTTATTTATTTATTTGACAGAGAGAGATAGAGCGAGAGAGGGAACACAAACAGGGAGAGTGGGAGAGGGAGAAGCAGGCTTCTGGCCTGGCAGGGAGCCCGATGCGGGGCTCGATTCCAGGACCCTGGGATCATGGCCTGAGCTGAAGGCAGACCCTTGATGACTGAGCCACCCAGGCACCCCTTATTTTCATATTTTAAAGCTTCCCTTATTCTATTCTTGTAGTTTTATCAATTTAGAGAGGTATCTTCCATTGACTACATTAGTCATGATACTAAAGACCCAGGTTTAAATCTAGGGAGCATTGTGATTCTAGTCTTTCATTTTTTTTTTCCTAATGCCATTCTAGATGAGGGCATTTCTTTCTAAAAGTGGCTGTTTCTCTATCAAAAAAATGCCTTCCTTCTCAATGAGAGTGCTCATATCTGCTATTGGGGGTGTAGATTGTTAAAAACCACTCTGGAAAACTGTAGTATCTACTAATGCTGAATGTATGCATAGCCTCTGACCCAAGCAATTCCGCTTCCAGGAAAATACCCAACAAAAATGACATAACATTATTTATAACAAAAACAAAACAAAAAACAAGGGAAGAACCCAAATGTCCATTAAGAGAATGAAGAAATGAATGAGTATAAATAAATACAGTATTAATATAAAAGAATACCACATGGCAATGAAATTATACCACTAGTTCTATGTGCAACATACTAGATCTCATAAGTATAATATCAAGGAGAAGAAGCTAGACATAAAACGTGTATTTTGTATGGTTCTGTTCATATAAAGTTCAAAACAGATAAAAGTAATCTGAGATATTAGAAGGCAGGAGAATGGTTGCCTATGGGGAGGAGGTAGAGATAATGATTTGGAGAGGTCTGAGGGGCCTCTGGGGTGTAATGATGTTTTATATGTAGATCAGGTGATAGTTAAAAAGTGTGTTCTTTTTGGGATAATTAATCAAGTTGTATGTGTATGATCTGTGTATTTCGTTACATATATGTTATACTTGAAAAGCTTACTAAATGTGGAAAATGAAAACTAGCAGTATATTGTTCAGGGTTATATACTTAAGTGGTAAAACTATGAAGAGATGCAAGAGAATGATTGCCTCTAAGATCAAATTACTGATTACCTCTATGTAGGAGGAAGGAGGGTAAGCATGGGAAGGGTACACAGTGGAATTCTAAGGGACTAGTTAGTGTGTCTTTTAGGCTTTAACTTAGGTGGGGGTACACGGTATTTATTATATTATTCTTCAAACCTTACATACATGTTTTATATTTTTGTGTCTGATACATTCATTTCACAACTTAAAAAAATTTTAACTGAGTTTTGGTTATGGATAAAATGGAGTAAATACAACTGGCCCTGTGTCTCCCACTGAATTCAGCTATAACACTTGGACAGAATTCAGGGAGGCACTATGAGAGGATACCAAAAAGTAAATAATAGCAGGTGGATTGGAGAAGATCAAAACTGGAAGTACTCCTAAATTGGTAGTGAGTTTACCATTGTTTTCCTTCTTGTCTCTCCTGGCCTGATCTTACTGGAGTTGAAATCCAGAAGTGGGTACCATAGCTCAGACAGAGAGAGCTTCAAGAGAAATCCTCTAGTTCAGCTTGAGGAGTGGTAAAGGTAGAGAGAAGGGTTTTTTTTTTTTTTTTCCTTTCTTTTCTCTATTTTCTTGCATGCAGGCCCCACACAGTTTTCATGGTAGCACAACAGTGATGGCAGCAGGAGCCAAACATCTGAGAACACAGAGCCTTCTTGTCATATTAGTGGGGCTGTGGTCCCAGCAGGGTGGAATACCTGCACATTGCTTTTCTCTCTCCCTCTGTTCTTGTAGTACTTGGCTGCTGAGTAAAGTAACTAAAGCCCCCAGTTTATGGGTGGAGAAGTGAAAATCGGAACCCAAGAAAATAGAAGATACCAGGGATAATGCAGCGGGTTAAGGCCTTGGGGAAATGACCCCACAAAGGTGTTTATGCTCCTGGGCTCACCCCTGAACTGACATACACAGATCTGATTCTAATTTATTATACCAAAACTTTGAGAATTAAACAGATAAACCACTGCCTGTGTCCATTCTGGCCACTGGGTGGCACACACATAGGGAAAATCTGAAGAGCACCACAAAAGCTTTGAAAACTGACCTAACATTAGAACAATAGCCCACAGAAGATGAATTGGAACTTGTGGGATGAACCTCCCCGGTTTGATTACCTGCTAAAACAAACATTTCATTTTGTCCTCAGGATTTAAACCAGATACATAGTCTCATAAGATAACAGTAAAAATGTCCAAGACACCATCCAAAATTAGTTACCATTTAGAAAAAAGGAAAATCTCAACCTCCACTGAATACATAATCAACAGATGCCAGTGATGAGAAGATACAGATGTTGAAATTATCTGACAAAGACTTTTATAGACGGTTTTAAAAACCACTTCAACAAGCAATCATGAACACTCTTGAAACAAATGATAAAATAAAAAAATCTCAACAAATAAAAAAGAAACAGAGGAGAATCAAAGTGGAATTTTAGAACCAGAAAATACAATAACCACAATAAAAATCTTACTGGATGGATCAGTTCAATAGCATAATGGAAATGAAAAACAAAGGAGTCAGTAAATATTAAAATATGTCAGTAGAAATGATCGAACCTGATAGAGAAGATAAAAGACTGGAGGAAAAATAAACAGAAATTCAAAGATCTGGGGGGGTGGATTATTGGGGGGGAGACAACAAGAACAACAAAAACCCCTAACATTTGTGCCATTAAAGTTCTACAAGGAGAAAAGAAAGAATGTGGGTGCCTGGGTGGCTCAGCCGTTAAGCATCTGCCTTCGGCTCAGGTCATGATCTCAGGGTCCTGGGATGGAGCCCCGCATCA
This sequence comes from Mirounga leonina, assembly GCF_011800145.1. Taxonomy (NCBI): domain Eukaryota; kingdom Metazoa; phylum Chordata; class Mammalia; order Carnivora; family Phocidae; genus Mirounga; species Mirounga leonina. The sequence goes on from NW_023270389.1 coordinate 14,544,388, forward strand.
GGCTCCCTGCTCCACGGAAAGTCTGCTTCTCCCTCTCCCACTCCCCTTGCTTGTGTTCCGAACCTCTCTCACTGTGTCTCTCTCTGTCAAATAAATAAAATCTTTAAAAAAAATAAAAAGAAAAAAAAAGAAAAGAAAGAATGTAGTGCTATTTTTTTTTTTTTTTAATAAATAAGGGCCAAGACCTTACCTCATGGGGAGAAAGAAAATAACCTATAGATTCAAGAAGTTCAATGAAAACCAAACAGGATAAACTCAAAGAAATCCATCTTCACATACCTCATATTAAAATGCTATAAAAAAAAAATGCACAAAATTTCTTGAAAGTGGCCAGAGGATAAAGTATGCATGTCCTATAGGAAAACAACAATTTGACTGACTATGGATTTCTCATTTAAAAAAACCACAGAGGGCAGAAGGAAGTGGCACAACATTACTGAAAAGAACTGCCATCCCAGAATTCTATATCTAGCAAAAATACTGCTCAGAAATGAAGGTGAAATAAAGACATTCTCAGATGAGGAAGAACTAAGAATTTGTTGCCAGCTCTGAAAGAATTTCTTAAAAAAAAATTTTTTTTTTTAAGATTTTATTTATTTGTCAGAGAGAGAGAGAGCACAAGTGGGGGAGTGGCAGGCAGAGCAGGCAGAGGGAGAAGCAGGCTCCCTGCTGAGCAAGGAGCCCAATGTGGGACTTGATCCCAGGACCCTGGGATCATGACCTGAGCTGAAGGCAGACACTTAACCGACTGAGTCACCCAGGCTTCCCTCTAAAAGAATTTCTAAAGGAAGTTATTCAGATAGGAGGAAAATAATGCCAGAAGGAAACTTGAAACATCAAGAATGAAAGAAGAGCAAAAGAAACAGTAAATATTTGGGTACAAATCGTAGACTGTTCTTCTCATGAGTTCTGTAACTATAACATAAAGGAGAAAGATAAAGGGAACTCTAAGATGGTAAGGTTTTCACATTCCCCTTGAAGTGGTAGAATTGAAAAGTGAAGGATATATCTTTGGAAGTAGACTTTGAAAAGTGAAGGATATATCTTACACTCCCTAGAGTAACCACTGCAAAACTATACAAGAGATACTAAAAACACAACTGATCAGGGCGGCTCAGTCATTAAGCATCTGCCTTTGGCTCAGCTCATGATCCCGGGGTCCTGGGATCCAGCCCCACATAGGGCTCCCTGCTCCGCGGGAAGCCTGCTTCTCCCTCTCCCACTCCCCCTGCTCATGTTTCCTCTCTCACTGTCTCTTTCTTTGTCAAATAAATAAATAAAATCTTTAGGAAAAAAAAATAAAAAAACACAACTGATAAAATAGAATCCAAAAAATGTTTAAGTAACTCAGATTTCTCCTTAGAAACTGAGAACTGAGGGGTGTCTGGCTGGCTTAGTTGGTGCAGCTTGTGACTCTTGTTCTTGGAGTTGTGAGTTCAAGCCCCATGTTGGGTGTAGAGATTACTTAAAAGTAAAATCTTAAAAAAAGGGGAAAAAAACTGACAACTGAATAACTTAGAGAACTAACAGAAAACAAAAAATAAGTTGGCAGCTATAAATCTAAATGTATCAATAAATACACTAGATATAAATGGTCTAAATGCAATAAATAAAAACAGAGATTATCAAAAAGAAATAAAAGAGGACCCAACTCTATACTGTCCATAAGAAACTCCCTTCTAATATGATACATGTAGATTAAAAGTAAAAGGATAGAAAAAGATGTTTTATGTAAATACTAATCAAAAGAAAGCTGGAGCAACTATGTTAATGTGGTAAAACAGACTTCAGAGCCAAAAAAATTTTAAAAAGGAAGAAAGAAAAAAGAAAAAAAGAAAAAATTCACAAACCAAAAAGAGTAGAATCGGAAATAAAGAGGTACATTACATAATGATAAAGGGGTCAATTCATCAGGAAGATGTAATAGTTCTAAATGTGTGTGACCTTAAAAACTAAGCTTCGAAATACATGAAATAAAAGCCAATAACTGAGAGGAGAAATGGATAAATCCAATTATAGTTGGAGATGTCACTATTCCTCTCTTTATGATGTAATAGAAAATCATCAAGATGATGGAAAAATTAAACAGCACCATTAACCAATTGGATCTAATTAACATATTTTAGAATATTCCACCCAATAACAATAGAATACCTATTCTTTTCAAGGGAATATGAAACATTCATCAAGATAGACCATATCCTGGGTTATAAAATCAATTTAAAAATTTTTAAAGAATTAAAATAATACAAAATATGTTCTCTGGATATGAAGAATTAATGTATTAATTAATAATAGGAATAATGGGAAATATCCAAATTTGAATATTAAACAATTCATTTATAAATAATCCATGATGAAAGAGGAAGTCTTAGGAAAATTAGAAAATATTTTGAACTCAACGAAAATGAAAATATGCATATTACAATGTGTGTAATATAACTAAGGCAGTGCTTGCAGGGAAATGTATAGCATTATATCCTTATATTAGAAAGGAAGAAAGATCAGCACTCCAGGTTTCTACCTTATAAGCTAGAAAAAGAAGAGCAAAATAAACCCAAAGAAGCAGAATGAAGAGAATAATAAAAATGAACAGTAATTAATAAACTTAAAAACCATACAGAAAAATCAATAAAAACAAAAGCTGATTCTTTAAAAAGATCAATAAAATGGATAAGTTTCTGGCAAAGAAAAAAAAAACCCAAACACACAAATTATCGATTATCAGGACTGAAATAGGGGATATCACTATAGACCCTACAACCATTGAAAGGATAATAAGGGAATAGTATGAATAATTCAATGCATAGAAATTTGACAATGTAGATGAAATGGACAAATTATTTGAAAACCATGAATGACTAAGACTCACTTAAAGATAATTCAGGTTACCTAAACACTCCTGTACCTGTTAAGGAAATCTGATTCCTCTTAAAAACCCCCTGAAAAAGAAATCTCTAGGCCCAGACAAGTAAAGAATAAATAATGCCAATTTTACAAAATCTTGGGAAAATAGACAACAGAACACTTTCTAACTCATTTTATGGGGTCAGAAGAGTAACACCGATACCAAAACCAAAGATAGTAAGGAGGAGGAAGGTAAGGGGAGGGGGAGGAGGACGAGGAGAAGAAGAGGACGAGGAAGAAGAAGAAGAAGAAGAAGAAGAAGAAGAAGAGAATCGTAAACCAATATTCCTCATGACCACAGATACGAAAATTCTCAATTATTAACAAATCAAAACTATTTTAAGATCTAAAAGAACATACAAAGCAGGATTTATTCTGAAATTGCAACGCTGGTTCAATATTAGAAAATCAATTAGTTAAATCCACCATATTAATGGTCTAAAGAAAAAACACAGATTCATATCAATTGGTACAGAAAAAAATTTGCTAACATTTAATACGGATTCATGATAAAAATTTCCTGCAAGGTAGGAATAGGAGGAAATTTAGTCAACCTGATAAAGGCCACCTACAAAATAGCTACAGCTCATACAGTTAATGGTGAAAGACTAAATGCTTTTCCCCCAAGATCAAGAACAGATTATAAGAACACAAGAACACTTATAAAACTCCTATTCAACATTGTAGTAGAGGTCCTAGCCAGAGAAGCATTGTCATGAAACAAACAAAAAAGACATGCAGATTGGAAAGAAAGAAAACTGTCTCTTTAAGTCAAAATTATTATTATCTATGTAGAAAATCCCCAGGAAATTACCTATAGATAAAAGTGAATTTAGCAAGTTTGCAAGACACAAGATCAATGTGCAGCAATCATTACATTTCTATATATTAGCAAGGTACAATTGAAACCTGAACTTTAAAAATTAAAAATAATTAAAATAATTCCAAAAATGAATGCATAGATATGAACCTAACAAAATTTTTACAAGATCCGTATGCTGAAAACTACAAATAGTGATAGAAGAAATCAATGACCTAAATAAATTCAAAGATACATCGAGTTCCTGAATCAGAAGAGAAAAAACAGTAAAGATGCTGATTCTCACCAGTCTGATCAATAGATTTAATGAAGTTTCAGTAAAATTCCCAGCAGGATTTGTTATAGATACAGATATTTTCAAGATTTTACAGAAAGGCAAAAGAACTACCATAGATAAAACAATTTTGAAAAGAATAAACTTACAGGACTCACAGTTCCTGATTTTAAGGCTCACTGCCTATCTGTATCTACACTAATCAAGACAGTCTGGTATTGGCAAAGGAATAGACAATCATCAGTGGATCACAACAGAGAATCTACAGATAGACCCATGCAAATGTGGCTAGTGGATTCTGACAGTGGTACCAAAGCAATTTGGTCTTTTCAGCAAATGGTGTTAGAACAACTCGACATCAGTATGCGAAAAAAATGAGCCTTGACCTAACCCTTGTGCTTTATGCAAACAAACAAACAAACCTCAAAATTGACCAAAATATAAAACTATACAACTTTTATTTATTTTTATTTTTTATTTTTTTTAAAGATTTTATTTATTTATTTGAGAGAGAGAATGAGAGAGAGAGAACACATGAGAGGGGATAGGGTCAGAGGACGAAGCAGACTCCCCACCGAGCAGGGAGCCCGATGCAGGACTCGATCCCGTGACTCCAGGATCATGACCTGAGCCGAAGGCAGTCGCTTAACCAACTGAGCCACCCAGGCGCCCCAAACTATACAACTTTTAAAAGAGAACATGGGAGAAAACCTTCATGATTAGGGGTTAGGCATAGGCATGGCACCAAAAGTATATAATCCACATTAAAAAATGGTAAATTGGTCTTCATCAAAATTTATAACTTTTGCTCTCCCACTGTGAAGAACAAGAAAAGACAAGTTCCATACTGGGAGAAAATTTTTTTGCAAAGCACATACCTGACAAAGCTCTTGGGTCAAGAGTAAATAAAGAACTCTGAAAATTTAGCAGTGTGGTAGCAACCAAATTTTAAAATGGGCAAAAGACTTAAGCAGACCCTTCACTTAAGAGAATGCACAGAATGCATAAAAGCATATGAAAAGATGTCCTACATCGTTAGTCATTAGAGAAATACATTTTAAAACTTTGATAAGATCCGCTAACACACATACTAGAATGGCGAATTTTTAAGCCTGATAATACTAAGTATTTATGAGTATGTGGAACAGTTGGAACTTGCATACATTGTTGGTAGCAATGCAAAATGATATAGCCACTTTGGAAAACAATCTGGCAGCTTTTTATAAACCTAAACTTACACCTATCATATGAAGAGGAAGTCCCACTCCTGGGTTTTAAATGTAGAGAAATGTAAGCTTATGTTCACACAGAAACCTGTACATGACTCTTTATGGCAGCTCTATTCATAATTGTCCCAAACTGGAAACAATCCAAATGTTCTTCCTGGACGCATGGATTAACAAACTGTGGTACATCCATGCAATGGAACACTACTCAGCATTAAAAGAAGAAACCATTGATACACAAAACAATTTGGATGAATCTTCATGCTGAATGAAAGAAGCCAGTCTCAAAAGGTTACATATTCTATGATGCTATTTATGTGACATTCACAAAAAGACAAAATTGTACTGTTGGAGACAGATCAGTGGTTGCCAGGAGTTAGGCATGAAGGGCAGTTTGACTACAAAGGGAGAAGAAAACTCCAGAGGGAATTTGGGGTATTAATGGAATTGTGTTGTATCCTGATTCTTGTGGTAATTACATGAATCTATTCATATGCTACAATTCATAGGATAAATCAAAATAAATGTTGATTTTATTGTATTGTATAATTTAGAAAATAAAATTTAAAAAAAAAATTTAAAGATTTATATATTTATTTCAGAGAGAGAGAGCAGTGGGGAGAATCTCAAGCGGGGCTCATCTTATGACCCTGAGATCATGACCTGAGCTGAAACCAAGAGGTGGATGCTCAACTAACTGAGCCACCCAGGTGCCCTCAAATTAAAAATCTTTTATACTGCAAAGAAAAAAATTCCTGCCACCATGGCAATTACAGTAAAGTGGGGGAAGAATAGGGAGACAGACAAGAAATATAATTAACTCAAACAGAATTTAGATTTGATTCACAAAGCACGCTAATAGAGGTACTTAGAGCCATTTTTAAAAAATAAATTTAGGAATGATTTATTTATCAATTTTTTGTAGTAAAAGGGTTGCTTCTAAATTTGCAGTGGCTCATAAAGCTATTTTATCTTATACAGCTAAACATCGCCTATGCAAATTTGTTTTGCTGTTTATTTACATAGAGAAATTTTTTTTCATAGATATATGAAGGCAAAATTCTGCTAAAGCCATAAAAATTATTGTAAATTTAAGGTAATGATATTTGAATTGATGTTCCAATTTTGGCAGAGAATTTGGCTGTGTGTAAAAATGAAAGATTAGAAAAATATCACTAAAGCAAAAGGAGAGTTTTTAAAAAAAGTGATCTCATATTATTCTGTGTCCCTCTTTATCGTTTGTGTGTGCAGATACAGTCTTAGTGAGTTGTTGGACAGTGATGTCATTCTATGCCTCAGTTCCTCCATATGCAAATGTGAGACTAGGTATTCTGGCAGCTGATGCCCTTCCTGACACCATATCCACATAAATACGACATAGAAATGTAAGCACAATGTTTGAAGGCCCTTGAAGAAGAGCATCAGTATTTACAAACTTTTATCATTTTATTTCTTAAAACCAAATATATCTCTTTCTCATTTCGCTGTTTGAACACTGATGAAGAAAATGACAGAAACTTGTAATTAGGGAAATTTAAAATATTTAAAGTTAGAAAAATGTCTATGTGGCAGAAAAAAAAAGGAGGGAAGATCGCTTTATACTCTCTTTTTTAAGTTTGAAAACCCACATCCAAGAATGAAAGGGAATTTAATCACAGATGCCAGAATTTGAAGGCTGTAAGAAAAGCCATGTGGGGGGAATAAATAGGGACTGCCTTAAGCCCTGTTAGAAGATGAATATATCATGGAATATATATATATATATATAATAGAAGATACATATATTCCATGCACACACACTACATTGGAGAGATAGTCTATGTGGTTTCGGTATGGCTGTCCTAGGGAAGCTTAAGGCAGACCTTCGGTAGAAACTAATATGTATACTTGCTGCTTTCCTCTAAGAAATATACATTTCAATATTGATGAAGATACATATTTAAATAACATGCGTCATTATGTTATTAAAGTTGCACAATATAAAAGGAGTGTGCATACATACCATAAGGTACATGAGCACTGAAACTGTGGCCACTTAATAGGCTAATATAATGTGTGTGTATGTATGTACACATAGCTTGTATGGAGCCCCATTGAGTAAATATGTTTATTACTAAATATGTTATTACTTATTACATGTTTGACAATATTACTGTTCATAAAAGCTGTAGAGATGACATTCATGTTGCTGTTGAACAGCATGTTCATAATATTTGCATTTACTGAGCAAGAACTAATGGTAACAGAATTTCTGTGTTAACTCAAATATCTGGCCAGCTCAATTCAAGCATGGTTTATAATTGCACTTTCTAAAGATAAACTGAAGGCTCTGCAAAATGTCATGTCTTCTCTGGGATGATCTTTCCTTAAACATTTTTGTTGGCATTAATATAAGGTGTTAAGACTGGAACTTTTACGAAGTAAAAAAAAAAAAGTATGTTATATTATGTATGGATGTAAAAGCTGCTAAATCTTTAAAATTAAATGTTCTATTGGATTATATAGTTAATAGGCGTGGAATTTTGTGTTGTTCCAACTGCTCAAGCAGTCATACCCTGTTTGCTTTTAAAATTTTCTCTGATTGTTCTTGTCTTTTTTTTAAATTTTATTTTATTATGTTATGTTAATCACCATACATTACATCATTAGTTTTTGATGTAGTGTTCCATGATTCATTGTTTGTGTATAACACCCAGTGCTCCATTCAATACCTGCCCTCTTTAATGTTCTTGTCTTTTTAATTGTAACAAAGTTTTCAAAGGGAATGAACAGAGACTGTCAGTCCCCTACGAGCTGTGAAGCCAGGTAGGAAGCTTAGCTACTTCGCACTACAGCATATTGTGGAAATGTGTTTCTGAAACTCTTAAGGTAAGATTTAAAAAAAAAAAAAGGACAATTGTCAAGGATGGTTGATTTTTAAGGCTTAAGTACCTGAGCAATGTTCATTTAAAATAACATATGAGTCTCAGTCAAAGTGATCTAAGCTGAGCAAACGGCTGCTTTGTCCTTTCCTACCAAGGAAGTTCTGAGGTGCTGCACAATCTGTGAAGGAAATTTCTTTGGATAGTGCTCTTTATTCCTTTTTGGTCATATTTTTTTTTTTCATAGCTTTAAAAAAAAAATTTAAGCCTATTGGAAACCTCTTAAAAGAAACTTTCCTAGTCAGATTCCAACTTTTTTTTTTTCTCTTAGTCATTCAAATATGGGTCCTCCAGAAAGACTTGGAGGTAAAGGTACTAGTCTTCTTTGTGATTCAAATTTTTCTGTCAGAAGAATAAAGGCCTTTGCAGGTCAGTTCCTGTCGTGCTGAGGGCTGGGATCCATTATGCTTTTGAGGGCATGGTCCCCAGCTGTTGGCCCCTGCGGGTTTGGTAGAATCTGGAAGGCTGGAGTCCAAATCCCAGGCCGGCTGCTTTGCTGGACTGGGGTTATTCAGCATCACCCTGCATTCCAAACATTGGCTTACCTTCCTGAGACCTCGGGATGTTCCTCCAAGTTGCTGGGCCTCAGCAGCACCTCCTGAAGTGAACCGATCCTCCCTGATGCTTCCTGCTGAAGTCAGCCCAGTTATTCCATACCAACCCCTAGAAATGTGAAAACAGTATGGTGAATCATGAGGGAAATGCCCATGTGTCCTCTACTTTACTTTGTGTTCTCGGCATATCCTTCCTTCTGGCTGAAATGAAAATTTTCGGGGAAGATTTGTTTTTTCTTTATTATTTTTGCTATTTCATTTTTTTAAACCTGTTTTTGGGTCTATGGGCATACCAAGGCACCTGATCTTGTCATAAGCCTTGTTTTGGGCTATTGTAGCGCAAGTCAGGAATCATGAGAAAGTACAATCAGGCTCCTTAAATGTAACCCGAATTCATGGGCAGACATTTTAAATGGCTCTCATAAATGTTTTAAATGTATTCCAAAACAGCACTGACCTCCTCATGGGGAATTCTGTTAACAGGACTGGGCTGTGGTTGCTTTTTACTGACTTGTTGATTTAGGGACCAGATGCCTCTAGGAAATTGTGATCAAAAGCTATAAAAACAGACCATAAATATGTCAAATGCCTGAGTAGGATTTGGGAAAGTTGATTTGTCCTGCGATCCAATCTACGTTAAAGGTTGGTGCCACTTGAAATTACTATCCTTAGAGAAATTAACATCCTCCCAAATAGTTTGTATGCATATGTATGTTGCATATTTATAACTTCATCCCACGTCCTTCCTCTCCAATTTTATGATTATAGATTTTGTTACGCTTGTCCCCCCTCCTTCTCTATCCCTAATAGTCTCTGTATATCAGAAAGGATCAGGGAAGTTGGAATGTCCCCAAAGCTCCTTCATTAAATTAAAGAGAAATAAATTATTTAAGAAGTAGAAAGGCATGGGATGAGTATACTCAAGTGATTTAGAAGAAAACATTCAAGAGTAGGCCTTTGGAGGCTCTAGATGAAGGCACAGAGTTAGAGATTCAGGAAGCAGAGGGTTGCCTAAGCTGGGTGTGGGAGTATGCCAGACAAAGTTCTTCAAAGAGCTGATTTCTAGGCTCAGACTTAATTAGAATTAGCCAGATGAAAGGGAACAGGGAAGATAAAAGGTGTTGCATTCAAAAGGAATAGCAAGGATCAAAGCCCATGATTGAGAAAGAGATATTAAATATTTTTATTTTTAATTTACAATAGTAACTATTTCTCAAAAGGAGGTAGGAGGAGAATGGCTGAAATAGGACAGAAAGTGGGGACCAGGGGTTTGAGTAGTTAGACTACACCCTTGTCTGATTCTAAATTTACTCATGGGGTTGAGATTTAACTGCTGTCTGAAAGGATTGTGATTGTCTCTAAGGTAATGCAACTTGTATAAGATACTCCCCAAAGCCTGGAATTTTCTGTATGAACACAGCAAACGTTTAGGGGGATAAATCTTAGAATAAAATAACATTTCATTTACTTAAATTTTGTTTTATTTCATTGTGAACTTAAGGAAAAATAAAAGCTTTTCCAAAATGCTATAATTTCTTCTAAGTTTGCTCTTTATTCTATATTGTCCTAGCCTCTCATACATAGCAGGGGTTCTTTTTTTTTTTTTTTTAATTTTTTTTATTCTTATATTATCCCCATACATTGCATCTTTAGTTTTAGATGTAGTGTTCCATGATTCATTGTTTGTGCATAACACCCAGTGCTCCATGCAGAATGTGCCCTCCTCAATACCCATCACCAGGCTAACCCATCCTCCCACCTCCTCCCCTCTAGAACCCTCAGTTTGTTTTTCAGAGTCCATCGTCTCTCATGGTTCATCTCCCCCTCCGATTTCCCCCCCTTCATTCTTCCCCTCCTGCTACCTTCTTCTTCTTCTTCTTTTTTTTTTTTTCTTAACATATATTACGTTATTTGTTTCAGAGGTACAGATCTGAGATTCAACAGCATAGCAAGGGTTCTTAAAGTGTGGTCCTGGCACGACTGAGCACCACTAGCATTAACTGAGAACAAGTTAGAAAATGCAAATTCTTAAGCCCCATCCCAAACTTACTGAAGCAGAAACTCTGGGCATTGGACCTAGCAATCCATATGAACACTCCCTCCGGAGGATTCTGATACACACAAAAATTGGATAACCACTCATCTATACTATTTATGTTTTCTGTGGGAAACACTTTGTAAATCTTCTCATTCATTAAATTAATTTTGTATATATGTTTCATTTTAATAACCTTATGTTAAATTCCTTATGAACAATAATACTGTTTTTCACAGCTCTATTAAGACGGAGCTAACATTTAACAGACTGCACATTGAAGGCAGACAATTAACTACCCATGAAACACACACTCATGAAACACTCCAATCAAGATAATGAACAGGTATATTGCCCTAAAAGTTGTCTCTTACCTTTTAGTAGTCCTTCCCTCTGACTCCTTGCTGACTACCGCCCCACATCTCAAGGTGTAACCACTTACCTGCTTTCTGTCTCTATAGATAAGTTTGCATTTTCTAGAGTTTTATATAAATTGACTCATATAGTATGCACTCTTTTTAGTCTGGTTTCTTTCACTCAGTATATCATTTTAAGATTTATCCATGCTGGCACATCAGTAGTTGGTCTGATTTTATTACTGGGTGCTATTTTATTTGTGGATATACCACAGTCTGTTTATTCAGTGACCTGTTGATGGACATTTGTGTTGTTTCTAGTTTGGGCTGTTGATAAATGAGGCGGTTATGAACATTTGTATACAAATCTTTGTATGGACAAGGATGTCCATGTCTCTTTGGTGAAAACTTAGGAATGGATCATATGTTAGGTGTATGTTTAGTTTTTTAAGAAACTGACAAACTGTTTTTGAAAGTAGTCGAACCCGTTTTACATTCTCAACAAAAGTATATGAGAGTTTCATTTGCTCTAAATCCTCGAGGCTGTTTTCAAGCTTTTTGATTGTATTCATTCTGTCAGGTATGTAGTAGTATGTCATTGTAGTTTTAATTTGCAATTCTCTAGTGACTAGTGATGTTGAGCATCTTTTTATGTGCTCATTTGTCATTTGTATATCTCCTTTTTTGAAGTATCTATTCAAATCTTCTGCCCACTTTTGTATCTTTTTTTTTTGTTTTCTTGTTATTGAGTTTTGATCGTTCTTTATGTATTATAGATACAAGCCCTTTATTAGACCTTATGATTTATAATATATTCTGCCCAAGGTAGCTTGTCTTTTCACTCTCTAAACAGTGGCTTTCAAAGAGCATATATTTTTAATTTCAATGAAATCTAATTTGCCAATTTCATCTTGCATGGATCATACTTTTGGTTTTATGTATAAAAGGAAACACTTTGACTAACCGGTCACAGAGGTTTTCTCCTATATATGTTTTTCTTGTGGGCAACATATTTGAATCTTGCTTTTTTAACCCAATCTGACCATCTCCATCTTTTAATTGGGATATTTAGACCTCTTACATTTAATGTAGTTATTGATACAGTTAGTTTTAAATCGAGCATCTTTTTTGTCTCTTTTCTGTTTTTCCCATCTGTTCTTTATTTACTTTCTCCTTTACTTATTTTTGTTGCCTTCTTTTGACTTATGTGAATAATTTTTATAATTCCATTTTATCACCTATGTTAGGTTATTATAACCTGTTGTAGTAGTTGCTTTAGGATTTATAGTATACATCTTTACTTATCACAGACTACATTCAAGTCATATGCCTTTCATTTATAGGTTGACACTTATAATAATATGCTTCCATTGTTCTCCTTTTGACATTGTTGTCACATATTTTACAAATATTATAAGCTTTACACTACATTGCTATTATCTTTTTCAGACAGTAAATTATCTTTTAAAGAGATATAAATAATAAGAAAATATATAAGTATATTTACCCATATAGCTACCATTTCCAGTGTTCTTTATCCCTTTGTATATGTCCAGATTTCCATCTGGTACCAGGTTCTTTTGGTCTGAGGCACTTTGTTTAACATTTTTGTGATGAAAGGCTGATAGTGATGAATTATTTCAGCCTTTGTTTGTCTGTAAAAGAATTTTTTGGGGCTTTGTTTTTAGAAGATATTTTTATTTCAGTTTTTTAATATATCGGTCCACTATCTTCTTACTCACATTGTTTCTCAGAAGAAATCCGCCATCATACTTATCTTTGCAGCTCTGTATGTTTGTTTTATTTCTGGCTGCTTTTAGGATTTTCTCTTTATCAGTGATTTTGAGCAGCTTGATTATGACATGTCTTGGTATTGTTTTATTTAGTTTCTTATGTTGGGATTTGTGAAGATTCATTGATTTGTAGGCTTATAAATCTCCCTTGCCTCAACTTTTGAACATATAAAATACAATTAAAATGACTGTTTAATATCCTTGTCTGATAACTCTAACATCTGGGTCAATTTGGGGTCTGTTTCAATTGACTGATTTTTCTCTTCATTTTGGGTTTTATGTTCCTGCTTTTTCTGAATGTCTGGTGACTTTTGATTAGATGCCAGATGGTGAGAATTTTTCCTTGTTTGTGTGCTGGATATTTTGTGCTTCTATTAATATTCTTGAGCCTTGTTCTGAGATGCAGTTAAGTTACTTGGAAGCTGTTTGATGTTTTTATCCTACTTTTAAAATTTGTTTAGGTGGACTAGAACAATGCTTTGTGTAGAGCTAATTGCTCTCCACTATTGAATCAAGACCCTTCTGTACAGCCTACCCAATGCCTCATGAATCATGAGGTTTTTCCAGTTTGGCAGATGGGAACAGGTACTATTCCTGGCCTTGTGTGAGCACCAGGCACTGTTGCCTCTAATTTCTTTTTTCTTTTTTAGATTTTTAAAAAATTTATTTATTTGAGAGAGAGAGAGAGCATAAGGGGGGGAGGGGCAGAGGGAGAGGGAGAAGCAGATACCCACGCCCCCCCCAGCAGAGAGCCTGATGTGGGGCTCGATCCCAAGACTCTGAGATCGTGAGTTGAGCTGAAGGCAGATGCTTAACTGACTGAGCCACCCAGGTGCCCTGCTTCCCATCCCCTTGAGTGATTCTTTCTCCAGCCTGTGTAGTTTTTTTTTTTTTTTTTCCGGGATCATGACCAGAGCCGAAGGCAGACCCCTAACCGACTGAGCCACCCAGGCATCCCCCTGTGTAGTTTCTTTACATGCATGTGTTGATTAGTATTCAGCTTCTCCATGTAGTACTCTCTTCTCCAGTAGTCCAGCCTCCAAATCCTAGTGGCTTTGATCTCTTCAGACTCATAGTCTGCTGGACTCTGCCTGACTACACCTTGCACTTGGCTTGGAACCTCTCTCCAGGCAGTAAGCTGAGATGATCATAGGTCTTACCTCATTTGTTCCTCATCTTTCAGAGATCGCTGTCTCTCCTTATCTCACTCAGGTGTCTTGCAAATGGTTCCCTTTGAGTGTAGGGTAAATCTGGTCCCTGTTATTCCATCTTGGTGAAATGTCGAAGTTCCTGATCCTCTTTTACTCTCATTTGATATATTAGAGCCTGTTACTTAGTGCTGGGGGGATAAGGGTAATAACATTTGTTCACATGTCTTGAGTACTTGCTATCAGCCAGGTATTTTTCTAAACATTTCACTGGCTTATTTGATCTTCATAACAGTCCCAGGATCTAGAATATTATCTGGATTTTACAGATGTAAAAACTGAGGTATGAGTGACTGGCCCGAGGTTCCAGAGCCAGTAAATGTCAGCCAGTAAGTGCCAATTTCAGCACAAGTTGCCTGAATTTGTCTCTTAATCTTGCTCTACAGAGCGCTGTTCCACAGAAAAAGCTCACTGTGGAAGCCACCTTAGGTTTGGGTTATGGCTTGTGCTTTGGATTCAGATCTCAGCTCTGCCGCTTAGGCAAATCGCTAAACCTTCCTGGGTCTCAGTTTCCTCATTTGTAGATAGGGAATGCTTATCCCGACCACAGAGAGTTCTGACGAAGACAAAAGAAAATACCAAATGTAAGGAAACTGGTATAGTTCCTGGCCGCTCTCTCTGGTTGCTGACTGACTATAAGGCGTGGTCACTCTCAGCATTTGAGTTTCAGCACTTCTTTTTTTTTTGTCTTAAAATATCTTTTTTTAGGGGCGCCTGGGTGGCTCAGTTGGTTAAGCGACTGCCTTCAGCTCAGGTCATGATCCTGGAGTCCCGGGATCGAGTCCTGCGTCGGGCTCCCTGCTTGGCAGGGAGTCTGCCTCTCTCTCTGACCCTCCCCCCTCTCATGCTCTCTATCTCATTCTCTCTCTCAAATAAATAAATACAATCTTTAAAAAAAAAATCTTTTTTTAAATTTTATTTTATTATGTTATGTTGATCACCATACATCACATCATTAGTTTTTGATGCAGTGTTCCGTGATTCATTGTTTGCGTATAACACCCAGTGCTCCATGCAGAACGTGCCCTCTTTTAATAGTTCTCAGCTCCTCCGGGGCAGAGATTGGGAGTTTCAGCCACTTCTAATTGGATAATAAGGCTTTTAATGCAACTCTGGTGAGGACAGACAGCTACACTGTTTAATTATTTATCTTTAATTACCAGATATAGTGGTTTGGTTTTCAGAGTTTTCCTATCCATCTTATTTAATCTTTACAGTCACGCTTAAAGAAAGAACTGCCTTTTCTCCTTATGTTACAAAGGGAGAAACTGAGACTCAGAGAAGTTTAGAAGATTGGGTCAAGGCCAGCATTCAGGATGTCTCACTTATACCCAGTTCTTTTTATACCACGGACACAATGTCAGTCAAAAGTTGAAAAAAAAAATGCTTTCAGAAAGTCAGTGAACTTTTCAGTGGGTGTATTTATGTTCTGTATGTTATCACTAAAACCCAAATCAGGGGTATTTTTTTTTTAAGATTTTATTTATTTATTTATTTGACAGAGAGAGACACAGCGAGAGAGGGAACACAAGCAAGGGGAGTGGGAGAGGGAGAAGCAGGCTTCCGCAGAGCAGGGAGCCCGATGCGGGGCTCCATCCCAGGACCCTGGGACCATGACCTGAGTCGAAGGTAGACGCTTAACGACTGAGCCACCCAGGTGCCCCCAAATGAGGGGTATTTTTCCCGTAAGTTGGCGTGGATTGGTGAATGAGCCCTCACGTTGCTGAGAATGAAAGGAGAAGTTTCTCAGCTCTGGCTTGGTTGAAAATCAGCATCTGGACCACACTTAATTTTCTGAAAGCCATGTGACTCCAGCATGATCCCCAGAGATGATGAGATGCCCAGAGTTGCAGAATTAAATTTTCCTTTCTCCTTCTCAACTTTTATATTGTGTGCATTTTTGAAGAACACCTTTAATGTTTATTTTTAAATGTGGTGCTATGTGGGTGATAGTGGTGTGTTTCTTTTCTGTGTCCAGAATTTTAAACCTGCAGGCAATAGGAGTGGTGGAGTGAAATTGGCCCTAGACAGTTAATAAATTCTAAGCAGAGACGCATAAATCAGCAAAGGGTATTTTTTAACTTTTTTTCCCCAAAGGGTGGTTAAGGGAGAACAGGAAAGAAATGTCTTCAGAGAGTTGTTTTCTATCAGTTCAGAAAATAGAGGAAAGCACTGAGCAATGCCCAGTGCTGGTTAGCAGATTGTCATTTTTAGGTTTGATGTTCCAGGGTTTAATTGTCTTTCATGTGAACAATCGCAGACACTCTCTGGTGTGCTATGCTAGCATGATAAAAGGGGGTCGTTCTTGCATAGCAATGCCTTTTTTTATTATTAGCGTAAAAAATTAGCAAGCTGGAAGTCGTTAGAAGGAGTTCCACTCGCATTAATTGTAATGCAGCCTGAATTTGTTTGCAGACCAGCGCAGCAAGACAATAGCAGGGAGAAAAAAAAGAGCAATATTAATAGCCTTCTACTTATTGTATCATTTTAGTGGGCCTTAATAAGGTGTCTGCTGTCAACCAGAATTTATTAAAAAAAAAAAAGACATAGTAATTGATGTATTGCAGTAAGTATGGATGAGGGCTCAAGTTGATTAATGTATGAGTTGGCTTTTTAAGGCATTTTAAAAAGGCTTCTTAACTGGGTCTTAAGAGACTGGTGCAAGCCTACTGTAAACTACCTCTTTGCAGTTGGAAAACAGCCTGACAGCTGCTGATGTCTCTTGTGGGTTCTTCTCTTTCTTTCTCTTCCTGATCAGAGAAAACTGAAGCCGCGTACTCCTTGTCAATAATTGCAGTGCTTAAAAATCTTATCAAGGGATTTTGACTCTTCTCTCCGGAGATAAGTTTCCAAAGGTTAAATTAGTTTTACTTGTGTGAGCTTCAACTACCACCCCTTCCAACAAGGAGTGAATTTGGTTTTTAAATAAGCTGCTATTTTGTGGTTTGCTTTAACCCGGACCCTGTGTGACATGAACTGTTTTGATGTCAGAGATGGACTTGGTCCGAGAGCAGTTACAGGTCAAGATCAAGGTCTGTGTCTTCACTTTCAAATGGCTTGTGGGATGTGTGTGTGTGTGTGTGTGTGTGTGTGTGTGAGAGAGAGAGAGACAGACAGACAGACAGACACAGAGAGAGACACACACACAGATTAAGCAACTGGTAATATCTATATGGAAAAATGAAAGAGCAGGCTTCCTAGAAAATTTCCTTTATATCAGTTGGAGATCCATTCATCCATTTCTCCTTTTGCTCAACACACAGTGTATCAACTCAACTCTATATTTTCTTTTCACAGAAAGTTTTTTTTTATAAGAAGCAAAGCAACTGAGTTATAATCCCAGGGGAGACGGGCGGGGGTGTGGGGGTGGAGAAGAAGAAGAAGGAAATCGAAATACTTTGCTTTCTTTGGTATCCATAGGTGTCAACACAGTGCCCCAGGTAGTAGGTCACCTCTTTTGATAATAATAAAAAGAAGATATTTGAAGAATTCCAAGCTGGCTGAAACTATCAGGCTATCACTGTGCCAGTTTGAAGGAAGCACCTCATCATTATTCAGCACCACTGCCTTAATTGAGAGAAAGTCCATAAACATGAGAGGGAGAAATGAGAGTGGGAAGAGGGGCAGGGAAAACACGCACTCTGCACAGTCCTGTCGGGTGACTTCTTTGCGCAACTGGATTTGCAAGTTGACAACTGCCACGAGGCATGTTCTGCGGGAGCATCCGCAGAATCACCTCTGCAGCTGGGCTTATCCAGTTGGCTCGCAGGTGTTATGGCTTATTGGTGAGTGGGCGAGTGGGCAGGCCGGGGCAACTGATTGGGTGGATGGAGTGCAGATGTGTCGCAGGGTGGGTCCTGCCCTCCAAGTGTCACATATTCAGACTTGTTGCCACTCTAGCATGATCATCCTCACAAGTGAGTTAAAGAAGCGTTTTGTTTTCCGAGTCGGCTGGCCACAGCTTAACTTACCTCTTCATTTCCTACAGTTGTGTTAATTGTTCAGAGTTTGACTTTTCTCATGTGTAAAATGGAGAAATAGTGAGAGCCACCGAGATGTTTCTAAGAATTAAATGAGATAATTCACAGGGAGCAATTACCTTAGGGTCTGGCACCACATAAGCATGCAAGTCAACTATAATGACATCCGCAGCAACTTCAGGCTAAAGACAGGGCTACTGTTTGTTGTTGCTTTGATGCTCTTGTCAGGAACCTGGCTTTGTCTCTGAGCCCTGGTACTGTTCGAGCCAACTTTAACAGGGGTGTTTGTTGTTCTTGTTGTGGAATATCAAATCCAAATATTATATCACTTGTCTGTAGGTCCCAAGAGATTTTTTTTTCCAAGAGATTTTTTAAAAAGCATACTACCTTTGTTCCTCAGGATGAAAATACACGTAGGACAGATTCTTCCAAAATGGAGCCCTACATTGCCCCCAGAGAGCTAACCTGGCAGACTCTCCAGCCAAGACGTTTTTAGTTGCCCCATAGATATCTTCAGAGGACAAGACATTTCTAGAGCATTGAGCAATGTGACCTGCCATTTCTGGGATCCATTGGCCAAGACTATCAGACAGCCATGAGTAGCAACGTCCAGCTCCATATAGACGTTGCCATTTCTCCAATGTGCCATTTCTCCTTCCCTGAGGCATAAAACTGAAATGGTGAGTACTCTTACACTGGGAAGTCGATTAAACTGCCTTTCAATAAAATTTATGGAGTACCCACTTATGCTTAGACTTTGTATATATTTGGGTACATACAGGGTATTCTTTAGATGCTCAAAGATGTACAAAGATGGATAAGACAACTCCCTGATCTTCAAGGAGATTACAATCTAGTAAAAAAGACAGATGGGGGCCTTTGTTGCGGCTGCAGAGCCTAAGCCCCAGCTTCTTCACAAAGTAATTGATGGCACTGTGTCTGGATTATCACAGTGTTTCTGATTTAACAGAAGGCATACATGTTCTAGAAGTTATAAATGGACTTTAAAAAATGTAAATGGTAAAAAATATATCTAATGAAGAGATAGGTCAGTAGCTGTATCAGTTGATTTCATCAAGGAATTATCACGGAGTGGTTGAAATGTTGGAAAGATAAAATAAAAAGACGAGAAAGCTAGAGATTGGCATCAAAGGAATGCACTACGGAAGCTCATGGGAACAGTGTTTTATTGGGCCTCGGGGGATAGGGAATGGCCTCTTGAAGGATGGGCCAGCTCAGCTGCACTTAGAAAGGAAGGTAACATGACGGGTGAATACATTGGTGGGAGGGGGAGGGCGGGAGGAGATAAGTGAGTGTGCGTGTGTGAGGGGGATATTTGTGGTTCTGGCATCATAGGAATAAAGACCAGGAGGTGTGGGAAAGAGAGAAAAATGGAGGGGCGGAAGCGGAGGTGTGTTTGCAAACAGAGTGGGATTGCTAAACTAGAAGAACAGTGAATTGAGGACAAAATAGGAAATATTGCAAATATTATACAAAAGAAGTTGGAGTTATTTATCATGTACGAATCTGTACCATTGACCATTTTTGAGGTTGGAGGTGACAGGATCTACACTGGATGTTTGGAGGCTGTGACTGGCAGCACGGGAAGGGCTTGTTGAGAAAGGCATAGAATCCATTCTGAAAATAAAGCCTTCTCGTTTCCCTTTGATACTGGACAGCCAATTGGCCTACAGACCTTGCTCCACAGAAGAAGTTTGGCTATTTTTCACCTTTAACTTGGTTCAGTTCTTTAGCATAATATATACCTGTCAGGGTACAAAAATTTATGATATGTGTGTTCTTGGATAAGATGTAGACTGCTGCAAAGTTTGGAAACTCTTGCAAAGAGCAGGCATTATAATAGGTTTAGATTTTGAAGGCTAAAGGCATTTCTATAAAAATCTCATTTACAGAAAATATGTGGAATGGGTGGGTACTGCCTGGTGCTTACCATCTCCTAGGACCTAAACAAGGTGAGTAGAGCCGTGGTCAGAAGGCCTTAACTGCGTTTCTGGACAGTAGACCAAATACATCTTGATCTGAAAAGAACTATGGTGGCAAGTTAGAAGACAGAGCTGAGTGAGATCCATCTTGAATGCCAGACTTCCAGAACTTGGATTAGATTCTCAGCCACTTAGGGCCTCAATTTCTTAATTAAAAAAAAAAAAATCATATTAGTCAACTAAATTCTTCTTCTCGACAATTCTATGATTTTTCGAGAGTCCCACAAACACAACTTTATTCAAAACTTAGCGTAACTATAACGTATAAGTCCTGTTTACCTACGCTCAGTTTTGCTTGATATTAAACAAGATAGCAAAAAAATATTTTTTGCCTTCCAAGAGTTTACAATGTCATTGTAGAAATAAACTACAAGATTTGTTAAACTGTCAAAATACGTTTAATGAACAATAAAATGCTTAGAAGATAAATGAGCTATTTTTCACAATTATATCAGAACTCTGATCTTGCTTATGTCTTTAATTGCAAATCCTTGTACCATGGTTTCTACTCCAAGGCATTTCCTATGCGGTGTTCTGCTTACCACTGTTGTGCTCATTATCTTGATTAACTAGTATTGGTTCTTTTTTAACATCCTTGTAAGAGAAAGTGCCAAAAACCCAGCATATATCGGTAGTATCTATGAAGAGGCCAGCATTTACCACTAAACTCATTGAAGCTGGTGACTAATTGATTTCAAAGGTGAAGACTCAGGCTAAACATAATTTTAAAGGAGTTATTTCTTAACTCAAGTAAACCAGGCATAAGCAACCCTTTTGAGACACTTGCTTTTTCTCTTTGCTTTGAATCTTTATTGATTTATCTGGTAAACTTCTCAGCAGCAAGAGGTTTGTCTAGCTCTTTCTTGATCACTGCTCTTCCTTATTGTTCATCCTGAGGTCCCTTTTTCAAAGTGTTAATGTCCTCTCCTTTTGACTGACCCATTCAGTGATTCTTCATAATTCTTTATTATGTAAAGTTGAAATCAATGGCCCAGTTTTTTATCTCTCCTAAATACCAGTTTCCCTTATTTCGATAATACTCAGGAAAAGATAAAAGGACCCTTAATATGGCCAATGGGAGATGCACACTTCTGCAAATTTACAAGCAACAGTAGTTCTCTGCTAAATTGCTGTATTTCAAAACTGATTTTGATGCCAAAACGGAAGAACAGAAAATGCATCTTGTTGGCTTAAGGGGTCATACTGACTCAAAGCAGGAAGCTTTTGGTAATGAGTGGGCACTCTGCAAGTGTATTTATTCCTTCTTTACAAAAAAATTATCTTTCTAATTAGGCTTATGTCTTTAAACTTTCATGCTGGTTCTGCCAAGAATTCCAAGAAGAGTCTAGAAAAATTTTTTAATCAAAATATCTGATCAAGTATAAAATGCATTCAATAAAAGCAAAATATGTTGGTGGAGAGTTTTACATATATCATGTTAGTTTACTACACATCTAAACACATGCACTTCTATCACACTTTTTTAAATGTTTAGACAAATTTCTAGAAGGCCACTTTTTCAGGACAACATAAAACATTCATCAGCACTTCAGGTTACAGTCTTGATAAAATACAGTGCTATTATTTAAGCACTTAGATATTAAGCACTGTAGATATTAACTATAGTGATATTTCTGTAGATCTTTTGACCCTTTCTTTCTTGATAAACTCTGTATCAGTAGATTCAGTGAGAAGCATAAAATCTATAATCAATTCCATCAATCTTTCTCATTCCCATTTTAGAAAACAGCAGGCTATTTATTACAGATTATAGGAAGAGTTTAATTCCTGGGGAAAATGATATGTAATATAGTCTTTTTATATTAAATATTGTTGCCTTTAACTTTGTACATATTGAAATGTCATCAAGAAATACACTTTTTTGGGTGTCTAGATGGGATGGTTAAGTGTCCGACTCTGGATTTCTGCTCAGGTCACGATCTCAGGGTCTTGAGATCGAGTCCCACATCAGGCTCCGTGCTGGGTGAGGACCCTGCTTGAGATTCTCTCCCTCTCCTTCTGCCCCTTCCCCCCACCCCCTGTTCTCTCTCTTTCTCTAAAAAAAAAAAAAAAAAAGGTAGGAAGGGCGGAAGGAAGGAAGGAAAGAAGACACTTCTGATTATTGGTATAAAGGAGATAGGAACCAGAAAATTATATAATTATCAGACCAAAGATACATGTACATACATTTAATCACTATATCTCGTTTTTAGCCTGTTTCCAGACATGGTGCAATTTCTAGATGAGATCTTTGTATTGAAACTACATCTGGTGAGTTGAGTGGCAATGACTTTTTTTTAAGGATGCAAATGTTAATGAACTTAATTGCACTTCCACCAAAAGTAATACGTTCTTAAAATTATGAATTTCTAAAATAACTAATGAATTAGTGTTTTCTTCTGGAAAAGAGGAAAGGTAATAAGGTACTATTTATTAGGAAGTATATTTAGTTTGACAACAATAAGTAAAGAGTGAAAACCCAGCTGCCGTTTAACAACCATTTTTACAATTCATTTCATTTGAAAAAAAAAAATTCAAGAAGAATGATTTTAGGGAAAATTCATTTGGAAGATGCTGATTACCTGGCCATCTAAATTTTTAAATTGTGTATATATTTCTATTTGAAATGTCAGTAAGTATACTTGACTTGTTACAGACATAATAAAATATTCTGTAAAACTGATAAATAAGCCTTATCTTGTGGAAGGACCAAAATAAAGTCCATTACACTTCTCAGAGTCTCCATTTATTTAGAATGAAAATTTGGAGGTATAATTAGAAATATTCATAGTTAAATCATCCCCCCAGAAAGAGATGTCATAAACTTCTTCCTGCTAAAGTAGATACCTTCAGTGTATCCAGTTAAGAGTCAGACCCTATTTTTAGCCCCAGGCCATGATCTGGGAAAACTGTAGAGTGGATAGCTCAATACTGCTGTTGTTTTTGTAAGCTCTATTGAAGAAATCCAGATAGCCTTGTAATAGAGAAAACACTGAAAGTTCAACTAAAGCGGTTGACATTTCTTAATATTTGAGGAACCTGGGCCTTTTCATTTTCTCGTTATTCTGTTTCCCAAATAATCACTATCAAAGCAAGTTTTTAAAGCAGATTGTTCCTGATAGCCAATGCTGAAATGAAGCAGTTAAGAATCCCTCTGATCTCTTGGGAGTAAACTCTCTTTGCAGATAATGCCCAACAAGAGAATTTCTGTTCATTTGCTATCCAGTTTAATACAAACAAGTGGAATTTGAATTCAGCAAAAGATAAATAAATATATAAATGAAAGTCTCATATAGGCTTTTGAATATCTTTAAATACCTTTAAATATCAAAAGATAATGATTTGTATATAGCATTGTTATATAATGCATTTCTTGTCTTCTGTTGGGTTCATGTGACGAATTCCCGTCGATAAGCCCCAGACTCTGGAGTCACTTGTCTGGCTAGTTATTAAGATTAAGATAAGTACTAAGAACGAAAGATACAGTGCTTTGTACTACCTTTGTGGCGTTGGGCCACCGAGGATTCTGAGTGTAAACAATGAATGAAGTCAGTTCACCCTGACTCTTTCAGAACTGAGGTATACACTGTAGATATTGGTGAAATATGATTGAAGCAGAGTATGAAGATTATTTTTAATAAAACATATTTTTCAAATTACCCCAAATCTTAAAGTGTATGTAAATGTGGCAGTCAGTTTAAAGAAAAGGGATCAACTATCAGATTTTTCTTTTTATATTGGCATTCAGGACTAAAGAGATAATTATTGGGTCATAGGTAATTCATAACAGAAAGGCATTTTATCCTCATAAAATATGCCAATAGGAAAAAATACAAGATACTTGGGTGCATTTAGGAGACTTTAAGATGAAAGATATATTAGTAAAAAATATATATATATTTTTAAAGATTTTATTTATTTATTTGACAGAGAGAGAGGGAACACAAGCAGGGGGAGTGGGAGAGGGAGAAGCAGGCTTCCCGCGGAGGAGGGAGCCCGATGTGGGGCTCCATCCCAGGACCCTGAGATCACGACCCGAGCCGAAGGCCGTTGCTTAAGCGACTGAGCCACCCAGGCGCCCCAAAAAATATATTTCTAATGCATATTCAAAGCCAGTCTTGCCTATTAAATGCTTCTCACGAATTTTTCTCAGAGTGAAAAAAACTGCATGTACTGTTCTCTAAAGCTGATGGAATGTTCCAGAGGCACACCAAGCAGAGACAAATATTTTCTGAAGTTCAATGATTCTCACTAAATATAGTAAATATGAGCTTTGCTGCAAATTGGTGGGCAACATTTCCAGCCCAGCAAAGTTTAACTGTCTAGGAGATGGCTGGAGGAGTGATAGAAAGGGGTAATTTAGCAAGCATACCATAGCAACATGCTGCGCCATGGAGAGCACTGGGTAGCTATTAATTTTTGTTAATGAATTTAAAACTAGATGTATGGAAATGGTTATATGAAATGTATACACTGCTAAACAGTTAACTAGTCCTTAGGGCTTAGGTTTAATTATCTGTGTGTAAATCATTTTGAGCAGGGCGATCTAATGAGTCAAAAAAAAAAAAAAAGAAAAGAAACACAACAACAACAACAACCCTAGAAACTCATGTGTAGCTTTGTAATGCCTTCTGAACACAACAAGCCAGCCACCCCAGCCTGCAGGTAGAGAAACAGTTCACGTATCCATGGAGGGCTCAGTCCTCATGGAGGCTCTTGTCAGGGCAGTGAGGTGTATTGCCTTTCCCATCTGAGAACCCGAGCCAGCAGAGGAGATGGCAGAGAGCACGCACTGTTCTGCCTTTTGGTTGCCATTCTATGTCCCTCGAATCCAGTGGTTCTCAACTGGGGTCATTATGCCTCCCAGGGGATATCTGGCCATGCCTTGGAGACAGTTTTGGTTGTCACAGCTGGGTGGCTGCTCCTAGTATTTAGTGGATAGAAGCCAAGGATGCTGCTAAACATCGAACAACGCGCCGGGCAGCCCCTACAATAAACAGTTAGCTGGCCCCAAATGTCAGTAGTGCTGAGGTTGAGAAATGCTTTCCTGTGCCAAACCTTGGAACAGCCTTTATTTATATAAAAAAAAAAAAAAGACATTGGGGAGGGTATGTGCTATGGTGAGCGCTGTGAATTGTACAAGACTGTTGAATCCCAGATCTGTACCTCTGAAACAAATAATACATTATATGTTAAAAGAAGAAGAAAAAGAAGAAGAAGAAAGAAGAAAGAAGAAGATGATAGCAGGAGGGGAATAATGAAGGGGGGGAAATCGGAGGGGGAGACGAACCATGAGAGACTATGGACTCTGAGAAACAAACTGAGGGTTCTAGAGGGGAGGGGTGTGGGGGGATGGGTTAGCCTGGTGATGGGCATTAAAGAGGGCACGTTCTGCATGGAGCACTGGGTGTTATACGCAAACAATGAATCATGGAACACTCCATCTAAAACTAATGATGTAATGTATGGTGATTAACATAAGAAAAAAAAATAGTAACAATAGCTACAAAAGGAAGCAAGAATGGAGTTGTCAGCCTTCCACTCCCCAAGCATGTTGTTGTGTTTTAGAGCTTTAGAGGGCAAAGCCACTGCCACGATGTCCCTTGCCAACAGGATCCCCAGTGTCTGCGTGTGGGTTGGGATGTTTTGATAAGAGGCCATGAATGGAGAGCAAGCTTCCCCGGGGCGGGGCTGAGGACCACTTTGTAAGAGGGTAGAATGGCAGACCCAAGTTAGAGACCCCACCTGGAAGAAGAATGGAAGCTGTGCAGCTGACACAGGAACCTTGACTGAGAAGTCTCGCGAGATTCATTCCAGCCCCCGACTGGTTGTGGGGCGAGGTGTGTGTACAGTTAGGAAGGAAACAGGACAGAATGCGAAAAGACCCGCTGCTAGTCCCCTGCAGAAAGTCATTTGAGGACTTAAAACGTATCCCTTTCCATTCTACTTCATTAAATCATGGTGTCTTTTGGACTCGCATTTATGGCGATTCCTTCTCTGCTGAGAATAAAGATAAATAGCCAATAGGCTCTCCACCCCCATACAGTTTATTAAGTAAACTAAAATTGGAACATAATGCCATGTTAAAGTAGATTTATAGTGAAAACACTGAGCACTACTTGAAAACTTTAGATAGAAGACATTCGTCCCCTCCCACATTTTCAGACTTCAATAATACAGCTTTCTGGGAACAGGAATTATGCACAGAGGTCTTGATGTACTGTAACTGGTATTGTCAACTCAGCTTTGTGGCCTCAGCAGTAATCTTACTATGTGATTAACAACCCTTTTGTCTTGCGCATTTTAAAATATAAAAGTGGTGGTCACCCTGCCTTTGACGGTCATTGGATTATTTACCTGGAAGGAATATGGAGTTACCAACGCCCTGAGAATTCAAGCAACTGTGTCTTTTCTTGGTTTGGTGACTGCATGGTAGCAGGACCCCAGAAACTTGCTTTCTGCAACTGAATTGGTTAAAAATATCAATCTTTGAAGAAAATTGCTCAAGGGGAGTGTCAAATGAAACTGAAGATCCAGGCTTAGGCTTACCTGGACCTCAGTTTCTCTCTTTTGAGGAATGTTAATTAGCATAGGACTTTGTATTGGAACAGAAACCTGAAAGGAGCTAGGGCAAGGTTTCAGGGCAGAGTGTCCAAACCTAGCTTTAGCGGAGGAAGAGCTCGGTGTGTTTGGATGGCAAGGAGAAGGCAGAGGAGGCTGAGTTCCAGGCACAGGCTGGAGAGCAGTAGAATGTGCCATCAGAGCTGGGCAGGGTGGAGTGTGTCAGGCTTTGTGGACGAACGTGTGGAGTTTAGAGTTTATTCATTTGACCCTAAACAAACATCGGGAGGTTTGAAGCAGGGGAGTGGTGTCATGTGATTTCCCCTCCGTTGAGGGGCTTACTAGAGAAAAAGGTGGGAAAGAAGGTATAAATACTTACTTTAGAGTTGAAAATACCCAGACAATGTCCAGGCATTCAATTCTCCAGCCTCTCTTCAGAGCTTTTCTTGAAGTGACCACAGAAAGAAAAGATTTAGGGAGGACCTGGTTCTGAGTTCCCAGTTGAAATGGGATGCATTTAGCCTCTGCATTCATAAAGAGGTTCATCTGGCTGGAAGGATTCTTTCTCTCTCTTTTCCCTTCCCCTTATTTTCATTAAGAAAAGAATTACATTTTTATCCCTGAAGCGCTGCATATTAAGATAAGAAGCCAAAGGAGAATGCACCCAAACAGTGCCTGAGGTAAAGTTAGGACAATCCTAGGATTCCTGAGGGCTGTAATTAAAGCTATCTGGATTAAAAAAGAGTTATTTCAATTCAGATTTGTGTTCCAAGGAAACAAGCAAACACACAAAAAATGGAAGAAAGAATGGGAAAGTGAAATAAAGCAAAAAGAACTCTCAATTCCAATGTATTCAACTCCCCCATCAGAAGAAATGGCATTAATTCAGGTACCCAATTACAGTAATGTGGTTCAGAGCACCTCAATAGGTGTTTCAATCTCAAGCCAGGACTAACATTTGTAATCCTTTAAATGCACTTAAGAAATTGATGTTACAGCCCTACAATCTGTTAGGGGCCTTGCTTGCTGGATGATTGCAAAGTATCCCACCATTAATTGGATCATCAGAATGTGATCCGCCTCCTGGTCCCTGGATTATGGAAGACTGACTCTGCTCTCACGTGTTGAACCAGAAGCTCCTTTTGCTAGAGATTTTGACCCTTAATGTAGATAAGTGGTATTTTTCATCAATCTTAGCTTGCATTAAAAAAGGGGAAATGTCAATTCAATGTGGGGCATTTAACTTAATTCAACATCTTTTAATTTAATACCTTGGAAAAGTTAGTCTCTCCGACCTACCTCACACTTCTGCTGATGGAATATTTTGTAAATCCCTGTTGAAAAAAGGTTGTCTTCTGTTCATTAATAAAATCACAGTTTTGAAATTCCCTGCATTTCATCCTATGGTTGTGCAAAAAAACAAAACAAAACAAAATACAAAACAAAACAAAAAAGAAATCTCACAAAACTCGGGCAAAACAGAACAAACAAGATTCAATTTCTTCATAGCTCACTTTGTTAGGACAGTATTGAAAAAGATGCCTGGAAATGGAATTTAAAAAAAAAAAAGTCTCATTTGTCTCCTATTCCTGTGTTTGGGTGGGAGCAACTAGGTGGTCTATTTGACTGCCTGGTCATCATGAATTTAGGACAAGGTAGAAGGGGTAATTTTATTCCCTTCAAGGCAGAAACAGGAATGAATTCATACCGTTGTTTGCTTACTAATTTTTTGATGGTACACATCGTACAAGTATAAAGTCTGGATTCCAGGTTAGTGGGTTTTCATGAGATTTGTCCAGCTCAGAGAAGAATACTGTTCTGCATTTGTGTATGTCCTCTCATGAGGCATGTGAGCAATAAAGCCATCTTAGCAATCTTTTCGTCAAAGATCTGTGGTATAAATTCACTGTCAAATGCATAGCCTCTTTGTTTCTGGGACTAGTAGTAGTGCTTTCTGGCCAATGAGTAAATAAAGATACAGGTATTCCTGTAAAAACCACTTACAACTCAGTAAAATGGCCACATTAGTCTCTGGCTGTGTTACCTGGTAAGTGTGTCACATACCACTTAACTGGAGTCTTGGTTGACAGTTTGTTGCTCCTTCTTCAGGCAGAATGTACAGCTGTCTCTTGCTTTAAGGACACTTTGGGTTGGGGAGAGAAGTGGAGTTTGTGACGGAGTACTGTGCTGGTTTCTGATGCTCTGAAGACACATAGAGTCTCAACCACAGCTGCTGCAACCAGGGTCCTTTCGGTCCAGCCTCCTCTGGGCCCTTATTTCCTAATGGGGTCCCTTGTAAGTAAGTCCATGCAAGTGCAGGATGCCTGAGATGCCCTGCAGACCTGCATCGGACTTTCCTTGTAAGCAATGTCTTCACTCAACTATGACCCGGGATTCTCTTAAGCCACAGGCTGAGGATATAAATTCAACTCTGAGACAGAAAAAGTAAAAGAAAATTAAGGACTTGACATAGAACTAGGCACTGTGAAGAGGCTGATACCAAAGATTTCATAAGTAACACTGTCCTGTACCAAAAATGATCTTGGGATGTTGGGTGTTTTGTTGGAGTCATTCTTGCCAGTATGAATGGAGGAGAAAAATATCTCCTGGCATTACTTTGTCCGGTCTGGCAATGAACTCCTAGACAAATGGATTTTGGCCAACATTTTAATGGCCAAACACTTATTTTATATTAGAGTGTTCCTTAATTTAGGTTTGAAAAATAAAAACCAGATATCAAAACTGGACCTCACTATGAAAATTATGTTCCTCTTTTTCAAAATCGTCTGTGCCATTCTAAGCCCATGTATTTTCTCCTTCTTTGTCTTTTTCAAATGTAGAGATTCATAATTATCACAATCAAAGTGACGTTTGCTGTATTTGCTGAACCTGGATGAACTAGCAGGGACATTTTCGAAAGGTTTTATGTTAGAGCCGGATGCTCGCCTTGTCTTTTATTCCAGACTGCAAGCTGCATCTGGCCCTGCAGGTGGAGGAGAGGTTAAGAGGTGCTGGTATGATAAAGTAAAGCTGCTATCAGCTACCTGTCTTACTGTTTTAGGTTTTCACCTGGCCGGCCACTGTCCTGGGGAGTCCGTTTTCTTGACGGCTTTCCAAAGTGGGCAGCAAAATGCTCCTAGCCCTTGTTCCTTTAACATGAAGGACAGAATGAAGTTGGCAGCTGGTTTTGCCCAGTGCTCATGTACCTCTACAGTTTACTTCCTGATTGAATTTCTCTAGAATCCCCCAGGATAAAGGTAGTGTGCAAACAGCTGCTGACCAGACTGCTAGTCCCTGAAGTTAAGAGTGTGGGGTTTACCCTGTGCTCTGAGACTTCCCCACAGGGAAGAGGGCTGTTGGAAGGCTGTTGCTGGGTGTCTACCCTGTGTTTATGAGTGTTTCTCTTTCAATCTCTTCCTTTCCTCCCTCTCGCACCCCCTTCTCTCTATCTCTCGACGTCTCCTCCCCACATCTCCCTGTCTTGCTCCCTCTCCAGAAGTTAGAAAAACAAATCCTATTTTAATTTGAAGATCCACATTACCCTTTCACAAAGAGGCTACCCGTGCAATTTTGGGTTGATTGGTGGTAACTGTTAACTATTTAACAATTATTTCAACCTTAAGGCAATGCCATTTATGGTTAATGCAGATGGTTAGAGCATAATGAGTTGAGGCCAAGGTCATGAATATGATCCCTGTCAGTAATTTTCACTCTTTTTAAATAATGTCACGGTATTCTAAAATGCATCAAATGTCTTAACAATGTGTGACTCTAGTCACTGCATTATCAGAAAAGGAAGTGTCAAGGTTTCAAAGTCATGATCAAAACCAGGGAGAAAAATGACAAAGCATATGTATGCTAATTGCCAGTTAGTGGTATGATGTTCATATACTAAAGACACTTTTGTAGATTGAAAAATAAATTAAACCAATTTTTGATGCTGTACCACAGTTTCTTTTCTCCATTTTACCAGAATCAGAACCAATATCACTTGACGATACTGAGATACTGTGACGTGGGTGAACAGGAAAGGATCTCGTTCGTTCTTCTCATTACTTGGATTCTGGGGCTCAGCTGGGAGGGGTGTCTAAAGCAGAAGGAGACGTTTCACCTAGTGGGTACAGAGACGACATAAGAGCTAGATGTAAGGGTGGCTTTGGTCTTCATTTACGCCAGTTGTATAAATGAAGAGGTGATTTTGAGGAAGTAGACTCAAGAAATGCTCGTCTCCCATACCTGGGTTGTACTAGGCATTTAGCTGCATGTTGCCCTAACTCTACTGTATTAAAAAAAACAAACCAAACCAAAACAAAACAAAACAAAAAAACCCTCAATGCAAAGTTTCTGAAAGCTGGCTGACCCTGTAACCTACTTTATAAGAAGTCTGCACCCATCACTATTGGACAGAATTAATTTCAGCACTTTTTAAATTGTTGATCTTACAAAGGACAGCTCCTTGACGGATCCCGCAGGTCATCTTTCCGTATGCTAGAAGCCAGCGTGCTAGAAGCTGTGGTCAAGGTTCGTGGCTCTGGACCCCATCAGCCTGCTTTTGAGCTCCCTGCTGCCTTTCAGAATGAATTCTTTATCTCCTCTAGCTGACTATATCAAATTCTCTCTCCCCCTCTCCCTCAATCTGGGTATAATTGACATGCAATGTTATATTAGTTTCAGGTATACAACCTAGCCATGCAGCTTTTGGATACATTGTGAAATGATCAACACAGTAAGTCTAGTTACCATCTGTCACCATATAAAGTTAATACAACATTCCTGAATACATTCCCCATGCTGTACATTACATCCTCATGATTTACTTATTTTATAACTGGAAGTTTGTACCTCTTGATGTCCTTCACCCATTTTGCTTGCCCCACAAGCCCCTTCCTCTCTGGCAATCACCAGTCTATTCTCTGTTTTTATGAGCCTGGATTTTGTTTATTTTGTTTGCTTGTTTGTTTTGTTTCTTAGATTCTATGTGTAAATGAAATCATGTGGTATTTGTCTTTCTCAGTCTGACTTACATCACTTAGCATAGTGCCCTTAAGGTCCATCCATGTTGTTGCTGATGGGAAGATTTCATTCTTTTTTATGGCCGAGTGGTATTCCATTGTATATGTATCACATGGTCTTTATGCATGCATCCATTGATGGACACAGGTTGCTTCCATGTCTCGGCTATTGGAAATTATGCTGTAATGAACACAGGGGTGCATATATCTTTTTGAATTAGTGTTTGCATTATCTTCAGGTAGATACCCAGTAGTGGAATTGCTGGATCCCATGGTAGTTCCAGTTTTAATTCTTTGTGGAACCACCATGCTGTTTTATATAGTGGCTGTATCAGTTTACATTTCCACCAACAGTGCATGAGGGTTCCTTTTTCTTCATATCCTCGATTTTTAATAACACTTGTTATTTCTTGTCTTTTTTATAATAGCCATTCTGGCAAGTGTAAGGTAATATCTCATTATGGTTTTGATTTGCCTTTCCCTGATAATTAGTGATACTGAGCATCTTATCATGTGCCTAATGGCCAACTACGTGTCTTCTTTGGAAAAATATTTATTCAAATCCTCTCTCCATTTTTTAATCAGACTGTTTTTTAAAATATATTGAGTTGTATGAGTTCTTTATATATTTTGGATATTAGCCCCTTATTGGAGATATGATTTGTAAATATTTTCTCCTTTTCAGTAGGCTGCCTTTTCTTTTTGTTGATGGTTTCCTTTGCTGTGCAGAAGCTTTTTGGTTTGATGTAGTCCCACTCATTTGTTTTTGCTTTTGTTTCCCTTGCCTTTGGAGTTCTATCCAAAAAACTTTGCTAAGACCAGTGTCAAAGAGTTGACTGCCTATGTTTTCTTCTAGGAGTTGTATGGTTTCAGGTCTTACTTTCAAATTTTTAATCCATTTTGAGTTAATTTTTATGTATGGTGTGGGGTGGTGGTTTCATTTCTTTTTTTTTTTTTTTTTGCATGTGGCTGTCCAGTTTTCACCATTTATTGAAGAAACTGTTCTTGCCCCATTGTATATTCTTGGTTCCTTTGTTATAAATTTATTGACCATATATGTGTGGGTTTATTTCTGGGCTCTCTATTCTATTCCACTGATCTGCGTAACTGTTTTTATGCCAATACCATACGTTATAGCTTTGTAATATAGTTTGAGATCAGGGGTGTGATACCTTCAGGTTTGTTTCTCTTCCTCAAAATTGTTTTGCCTATTAAGGATATTTTATGGTTCCATATAAATTTTATAATAATTTGTTCTAATTGTGGGAAAATGCCATTGGTAATTTGATAGGAATTGTATTGAATCTGTAGATTGTCTCTGGTAGTATGGACATTTTAACAATATTAATTATTCCAATCTGTGAGCATGGGATATTTTCCCATTTATTTATTTCTGTTATCTTCAGTTTCTTTCATCATTTTCATATAGCTTTAAGGGTATAGGTCTTCTGCCTCCTTGGTTAAATTTATTCCTAGGTATTTAATTCTTTTTGATGCAATTATAAATGGGATTGTTTTCTTAATATCTCTCTCTGAAAGTTTGTTATTGGCATATAGAAATGCAAGACTTTTGTATATTAATTTTGTATCCTGCAACTTTACTGAATTCATTTATTAGTTCTAACAGGTTTTTTTGTTGTTGTTTTTTTGGGTAGACTCTTTAAGGTATTTTGTGTATAGTATCATGTTATCTGTGAATAGTGATATTTTTACTTCTTCCTTTCCAATTTGTATGCATTTTTAAAAATTTTCTTGCCCAATTGCTGTGGTTAGAGTGTCTAATACTTTATTGAATAAAAGCAGGGGGAGTGGGCATCCTTGTCTTGTTCCTGATCATAGGGGAAAAGCTTTCAGCTTTTCACCATTGAGTATGAGTATGTTACGCTGTATATGACCTTTATTATGTTGAGGTATGTTCCCTCAATCCTACCTTGTTGAGAGTTTTTATCATAAATGGATGTTGAATTTTGTCAAATGCCTTTACTGCGTCTATTGAGATGATCATATGATTTTTATATTTTAATTTTTTATGTGGTATATCATATTGATTAATTTGTAAATATTGAACCATCCATCTTTTCATCACTAGAATAAACCCCACTTGATCATGGTGTATGATCCTATTCCTTTATTGTTGAATTTGGTTTGCTAATATGTTGTTGAGGATATTGGCCTATAATTTTCTTCTTTCATGGTGTCTTTGTCTGGTTTTGCTATCAGGGTAATGTTGACCTCATAAAATGAGTTTGGAAGCATTCCCTCCTTCAATTTTTTGGAAGAGTTTGAAAAGGATAGGTATTAAATCTTTTTTGAATATTAGAATTCACCAGTAAAGCTATTTCGTACTAGTTTTTTTTTTTTAAGCAAATTTTTTTTTTTTAAGATTTTATTTATTTGCGAGGGAGAGAATGAGAGACAGAGAGCATGAGAGGGAGGAGGGTCAGAGGGAGAAGCAGACTCCCTGCTGAGCAGGGAGCCCGATGTGGGACTCGATCCTGGGACTCCAGGATCATGACCTGAGCCAAAGGCAGTTGCTTAACCAACTGAGCCACCCAGGTGCCCCTCGTACTAGTTTTTTGATTACTGATTTGAACTCCTTACTAGTAATCAGTATACTCAGATTTTCTATTTCTTCATGATTCAGTCTTGGAAGATTGTAAATTTCTAGGAATTTAACCATGTCTTCCAAGTTATCCAATTTGTTGGCTTAGAGGTGTTCATAGTAGCCTCTTATAATACTTTTTACTTCTTTGGGATCACTTAGAACTTTTCCTCTTTCATTTCTCATTTTATTTATTTGAGCCCCCTATTTTTTCTTGGTGAGACTAGATAACAGTTTGTCAATTTTGTTTATGTTTTCAAAGAACCAGCTCATAGTTTCATTGATCATTTCTATTGTCTTTTAGTCTGTAATTCATTTATTTCCACTCTGATCTTTATTATTTTCTTTCTTCTACTAACTTGGGCTTCATTTGTTCTTTTTCTAGTTCTTTTAGGTATAAAGTTAAATTGTTTCTTTGAGATTTCTCTTGTTTTTTGAGGTAGGCCCATATTGCAATGAACTTCCCTCTTAGAACCACTTTTGCTGCCTCCCATAGATTTTGGTATATCATATTTTTTAAAGATTTTATTTATTTATTTGAGAGAGAGCGAGAGCGAGCACATGAGCAGGGGGAGGGAGAGGGAGAAACAGACTCCCAGCTGAACAGGGAGCCTGATGTGGGGCTCAATCCCAGGACCCCAAGATCATGACCTGAGCCGAAGGCAGATGCTTAACTGATTGAGCCACCCAGGCACCTGGTATATCATATTTTTGTTTTCATTTGTTTCAAGGTATTTTTTTATTTCTTCCTTGATTTTGTCTGTGACCCAGTAGTTGTTCTAACATATTGTTTAATCTCCATGTATTTGTAGTGTTTCCAGTTTTCTTCTTGTAATTGATTTCTAGTTTCATACCATTGTGGTCAGAGAAGATATTTGATATGATTTCAGTCTTTTTAAATTTATTGAGACTTGTTTTGTGGCCTAACATGTGAGCTGTCTTAGAGAATGTTCCATGTGTACTTGAGAAGAATGTGTATTCTGCTGCTTTTGGATGGGATGTTCTGTATATATTTATTAAGTCCATCTGGTCTACTGTGTTAAGGTCTGGTTTCCATACTGATTTTCTCTCTTGATGATTAATCCATTCATGTAAATGGTACGTTAAAGTCCCATACTATTGTTGTATTACTGTCAATTTCTCCCTCTAGGCATATTAATATTTGATTTATATATTTTGGCGCTCCTATGTTGGGTGCATATATATTTATAATGTTGTATCTTCTTGCTGTTTGACCCCTTTATCATTATGTACTGTCCTCTGTCTTTCATTACAGTCTTTGTTTTAGGATCTGTTTTATCTGATTGGAGTTTCATATCATTCCTTCACTTTCAGTCTGTGTGCTTACTTCTAACCTGAGTCTCTTATAGGCAATATATGGATATAGCTTGGTTTTTTAATCATTCAGCCACTATGTCTTCTGACTAGAGGATTTAGGCCATTTACATTTAAAGTAATTATTCATAGGTATGTACTTATTATCATTTTGTTAATTGTTTTCTGGCAGTTTTTGTAGTTCCTCTCTGTTCCTTTCTTATTTTTTTTCTCTTTCCCCTTGTGGTTTGATGACTTTCTTTACCATTATGTTTAGATTCCTTTTTCATTTTTTTTTGTGTATTTACTCTAAGTTTTTGCTTTGTGGTTACTGCGAGATTCACATATATAACAAACTATTTTAAGTTGTTAACAACTGAAATTTGAACACATTCCAAAACTACATTTTTACCCCTAACATGTTTTATGTTTTTGATGTCTCATTTTACATATTTTAATTTTATGTATCCCTTAGTAATTATTATAGTTTTAATTTGATTACTTTTGTCTTTAGCCTTCATAGTAGCTTTATTAGTGGTTAAGCCACTATTTTACCAAATATTAGCCCTTTCCAATGAGATTTTTACATTTGTATATATTCTTGTTATTAATTAGTACCATTATTTTTTAACTGAAAGAAGTCCCCTTACCATGTCCTGTAAGGCTAGTTTAGTAGTAACAAACTCCTTTAACTTAAAAAAAAATTTTTTTTTTCCATGCCCAGCGTGGAGCCCATAGTAGGCCTTGAACTCATGACCCTAAGATCAAGACCTGAACTGAGATCAAGAGTTGGATGCTTAACTGACTGAGCCACCAGGCACCCGTAATCTCCTTTAACTTTTGCTTATCTGGAAAACTCTTTCTCTCTCCTTTGATTCTGAATAACCTTATTAAGGAAACTATTCTTCATTGGAAGTTATTTCAACACTTTGAAACTGTCATGCCCCTGGCTTGCAAAGTCTTTGCTGAGAAATTTGCTGATAGTTTTATGGGGCTTCCCTTATATGTAACAATATGCTTTTCTCCTCCTGCTTTTAAGATTCTCTCTTTATCTTTAAATTTTGGTATTTTAATTGTAATGTGTCTTGGTGTGGATCTCTTTGGGTTCATCTTATTTGGAACTCTTTGGGATTCCTCAAGTCCTGGAGTCTGTTTCTTTCTCTAAGGTAGGGAAGTTTTCAGCCATTATTCTTTCAAATAAATTTTCTGTCCTTTTTCTCTCTTCTTCTTCTGGCATCCCTATAATATGAATGTTGTTCCACTTGATGTTGTCCTATAGGTCTCTTAAGTTGTCTTCATTTTTTTTATTCTTTTGAACTCTTTTTTCTGCTCTGTCTGGGTGAGTTCTATTGCTTCGTCTTCCAGCTCACTAACTTATTCTTCTACTCCATCCAGTCTGCTGTTGAACCCCTCTAGTGTATTTTTTAGTTTAGTTATTGTATTTTTCTGGTCCCTGATTTCTGTTTGGTACTTTCTTATGTTTTCTATCCCTTTGTTGAAGTACTCAGTGTGTTCATCCATTTTCCTCCACAGTTCAGTGGGCATCTTTATCACCATTACATTGAATTCTTTATCAGGTATGTTACTTATCTCTGTACTATTAAGATTTTTTTTCTGAAGTTTTGTCTTGTCCTTTCATTTGGAACATATTTATTTCCTCATTTTGCTTAACTCTCTGTGTTTGTTTCTATGTATTAGAGGAAGCAGCTACCTCTCTCAGTCTTAAAGGAAAGACCTTGTGCAGGTGATGAGCTTCTTGTTAACCTTGTCCTAGCTCTTGCTTGTCTCTCAAACCCTTGTGATTGCCTAAACCACCTGATTTATTCTTGTTATGGCCTTGTTGCTGAGGATTTGCCAAGACATATCAGTGTTCCAAGTGAGGAAGTCTCATTTAGCACCCAGTTTTAGACTGATTGGAAGCCAGACCCTCAGGTACCACCTTTTAAAGTATGCAAATATGCACATTTCTGTGGAGCTTCAATCCTAATTCCTGCTGGCCACCAGACCAGGTGATCTGAGGGTGTCCCTTTGGCCATAGCTGTGAAAATCGGGGTTCCTGATGAGTGTATAAGCTCCTTTCTGAAGGTCTTGTCAAGCTGTAGTGAGGCCAAGGGTGTGCACAAAGATGGTGTCTCCCTGCTTACATTTACTAGGAGTATCTCCTTAGCCTGTAGATGTGTGGGAAACCTAAAGCCTGTCCTTCAGGCAGAAGCTCCAGGTGAAATAAATAGGTCTTTTTCATAGGACAACTGGGTTCCTGTTTCAGTCTGCTATCTGTGGTGCCCTGGGCGTGTTGACCTGCTGAGAACTGTCTTTCTGATTGTTACATTCCCATGGAGTGCAGGAATGCCAGCCATCTTGGCCACCAGGGCCAGATGATCAAGGTGTGTCGTCTGTGTGGACTGCATGTGCCCACTGACTTTGGCAAGGCAGCTGGAGATGGTAGGGGGTGGGGCACACTTGTTGGCTTTGGAAAGGCAGCAGGAAAATGTCTTGACTGTGTGCACCTGCGGGTTTCAGGAATGCAGCAGGAGAATGCCTTGTTTGTGCATGCAGGCTGGCTTTAGGCTGAGAGTGGGAGCAGGCAACAACTGCTTACATTTGCCAGCCCCAGGCATAGAGTGGGAGAATGCCATGACTGCTTGCACTTGCCTGCTGTAGCCAAGAAGCAGGGGAGTGCTGCAACTACCTGCAGTCTCTGGCTTTGGCAAGGCAGTGGGATAGCACCATGACTGCTCACCCCCACTGTCTTACCTAGGCTGTAGGAGGGTGCTGCCTCTAAGCTTGGCCCCTGTGCTAGCTGGCTAGATGAAGTATGCAAAAATGGCATCCACTAGCACCTCCATCTCTGGGGAGACTTTCAACCATTCCCTTCCCCTCCAACAGGTGCTTTCAGATCAATAAATGAATCTCCATCATATATAGTCTAGGCACTTTTCAAACTGCTGGGTTTTGTTGTTGTTGTTGTTTGTTTTTTGCTGGTTCACATATTGAGTGAGACTGCACATGAACCCTTTAAAAGGGGAATCTCAGTTTCCCATAGCATTTTGGGTCCCTTGGACATCAGTCTATTGGTTTTCTAAACCAGGTGTTTGGGAGGTTCCTCTCTGATGCAGATCCCAGAGATTGGGGTGACTTTTCTAAGACACCACCCCTCACTTCTCTGAAAGAAGCACCAGACTGGTGAGATCCCTTCTGATTGTGTGTCACTGGACCCAGTGTGGGGTTTTGTCAAGACCATGTCTCTGCCTTTCCTGGCCATCTGGATGTGGTCTTTTTATCTTTGTTGTGGAGAAGTAGTTCATCTAGTTTTCAGATCTTTTTCAGTGGGACTTACTCCTTATGTAGCTATAGATCTGGTGTGTCTGTGGGAAGAGGTAAATTCAGGGTGTTCCTACACCACCATCTTGTAGTAGTCCCCTCAAATTCTCTTGATGACTTGAGGAAATCTTTAGGCTCTGGGCACAAACTCATCAGCTTATCTCAGGATTTGCCAGTCCTAAATCCATGACTCCCCACTTCTCTTCCTAGAAATGACAATTAGATACCAGCACATTCCTTCAAGCACGAAATGACAGTTTTAGTATTCTAAAAATCAGAGATTTCTATGGAAAGTTTTATGTTTTTTAAAGTTAAATTTATTTTTACCTGTGAATGGACCAATGCTTTATCATATGGTAGTTTATTTGGTATTCCTTCTTGTTAAAGGTCGTCTTCTGCTTGATCTCCCCAGTACTAAAGCTTGGAAGTAATTGCCTTTTCTTCCCTCAGGGAGAGAAAGAGAGAGAGAGGAGAGAGAGGGAGAGAGAGCCTTTGCATGGGTATACCTGCATACCTAGCAGCCTGTTTTATCTGGGATTATCATTCTCAGTTATTTCTCTTCTTTCCCCGTCTTTTGTCTCTGCCACTCAAACCAATTTCAGCCATCCACCCACTCTCATTTGGGATAATAGCCTCTCTTTTTGCCATCGACTTGTCATGTTTGATTCGGCTGCACAAGGGTTTTAAATTAGCCAAAACGTTTGCACGCTGGGTTCACTCTGCCGCCACTATGTGTCGCAGAGCCACCACACCACTTGATGCTGATATTGATGAGTGTGCGGAAAAAAATAAGAGAGGGTTGGTGGCTGTTGTAAGACTCATTCGTGCCAAGTCCCTTTTATACAACAGAGAGGGAAGAGGAGAGAGATCGCCTGTTTTCCTGCTGCCTAGCTGGTGATCCCATTGTGCTTGTGCCAGGCTCCTGCTGGGAGATTACAGTCTTGCGAGGCCTGTGATTGTAGAAATAAAAACAGTAAAAAAATAAAACGAAATAAGAGATGCACACTTAAATTCAGTGACT
Organism: Mirounga leonina; assembly: GCF_011800145.1. Classification (NCBI taxonomy): domain Eukaryota; kingdom Metazoa; phylum Chordata; class Mammalia; order Carnivora; family Phocidae; genus Mirounga; species Mirounga leonina. The sequence goes on from NW_023270389.1 coordinate 14,584,296, forward strand.
TGCTGCTGATGGGTTTTAACTCACAGGTGAGAGAGGAACCTAATTTTCTTATTTCATTTCATCCTCTCTGTCCTCAAGTTGTTGGAGACTAACAGAACGGATTCTTGCCATGAGAAGCCTAAGGGTATAACCGCAATGAAGGAAACTAGAGGACAAAAAAAGTTTGGGGCTTCTAAAATGGTTTGCTATTAGTAGGTCTGAGGTGGGGCATCATGTTGTAAACTTGTAAAACTTACCGATTACCTTCATTGTTTTTGTTAGGTTTGAAAATCAGTCTAATGATAAAAATTTATCTTTTGTTTACCATTCCAGAGTTTTGTTAAGATCTCATCATTGGCTTCTTTGCTCACCCTGCATAAGCAGGACCTAGAATGCCCAAAATATTGCATTTGTTTGGGAGGCAAATACATAATTTAGCATATGTGTGTGTATATATATATATGTTAACTCTGTTGTTTGAGACAGTTTGACTCTGTTGAGCTAAGTCCACATGATTTTAGAGCAATGGGATTTAAAAAAATAGAAACTTCAATAAATCAAGCAGTTATTTCATTTGCAAAACATCAAAAAATTGCTCTAGCTAAGTTCCATTGTTAAATGTTTTAATATAAATATTACATAGTATTTATATTTATATAAATATAACTATTACAGCTATTTTTTTTTTTTTGAGCTTTGTTTTTCTAGTTCACATGACTCCTGTTACTGATTACCTTGTAATTCTTTTAAAGGACTGGACATTGTCATGCACATCATCTTGCCACTCTTTTCCATTGTCAAGTTCAATAGAGCTTTTGGCATCTTCTCTCCTCTCCCACCTCTGGTGAAGCACGCCTCCCTGACAAAGCTAATTCCAATCCTGCCTAGGTTCCCTGAGATTTAACTTTATGGGTTGGTCCCACACATGCTGACTTCCTCTGGTTCCAATGACCTCTTTTCTACTGTAGGAAAAAACAAACAAACAAACAAACAAACAAACAAACAAACAAAAACTTCCCACATCCTGGTAACTGCTCAAAGAACTGCCCTGCTTTTCTCACTTCCTTCACCATCAATTTTCTCATAAAAAATGTTTCATGGACCTGGTCTCCACCAAATGTCCCACCCTACTTGTGATCTGGTGTTGCCTCACCACTGTCCTTCAGTTCCTGCCTCTGTGGTCTCCAGTGACCTTCCAGTCATGGGACCCATTGATCTTTTTTGAGTTCCCGTATTCTTGAGTTCCCACTGTGTTTAATGGCACTTTCTTGTATCTAACACTTCCTTGTTCCTCAGCTTACATGATCCTGTACTTGCCTGAATTTCTCCCTATTTCTCGGATGAGATTTTGTTTCCATTGCTACCCAGTATCTGCTTTATCATTGTTCCACGAGTAGGACTTCAAAGCTTACATCTGTGTGTGTAACACCCATTTGTACATTCCAGTCTCAGACTGTCTTCTAATTGCCGGTAACCCTTCAAATGCTGGTCACACCCACTTGGGTGTGCTGCCTGAAGATCCACTTGCCCATTTTTCAGTTTTTCTTCTCTTCTTTTCCAAGTTATCACTTCCTGACCATCTGATTTTGTTAATGGCTCACCCTTTATGCCAACATCCACAGTGGAAAAAACCTCCCACGTCATCTTGACTCTTTCTCATCTTGTTTTACAAGCTTGCAAATTGCATTAACTGTACAATATTTTATTCCTTCCTCATTGCAGTGCTGTTAGTTAGGACACTGCTGTTCAGTTTGTTCGTTCTAAAATGAGGAACTGGAGACCCTTGGTCTCATCTCAGCTTTGACATTCAGGGCCCCATTCCTCCTACTACATGGAGAATAACATGACATTCGGGGCTCTCCCCCAGCCAGCCTCAACATATGCGTTACTCATGCTATGATGTTGACATCTGCTTGTTCTGTAGAGCTATGAGTGGGTAGCACAGTGCTGGCAGGTTTTCCCCAGCAAAATCTCTGAAGAACACTTTTTAGATGAACAATGATCTACAGTAGCCTGAGGGCAACTATACTGAGAGAAATTGGTAATTGGATTAACCACCTTGATTTAGACAGATGATATTTCTCTCCCCTAAATTTAGCCTTAAGCAGTATCTACTGACTATTCCTTTAAAGAGGGGTAAAAAAAGAACCACAGTGAGGGTACTAATTGGCCAATTGTTATGTAGAATTTTTCACAGAAGTGATGAGTCCAGATTTTGAAGAGTGGCCAAGCTACCTAGAAGCGGTAAGGTATCAACATACCATAAAGCCTGCAGATCTACAGATACCTCATAATTATTATTAAAACAAAACAGCCTAGGAAATTGTTGCTATGACTGGTGCTGATACCCACAGCCTTGGAACTGGATTTCAGAGGCTCTGGATCTTATCGTTGAACTTTTGTGACCAAATGGGTTTCCTCACCTGATGTATTATCTCTAAATTACGCATTTTCAAAATACTGTGTGATGGAATAATATTTTTATAATAATATCTGAAGTGTACCTTTCGTGTTCTTTTGATAAAATATCCAGTTTTCCCTGTAAAAGGTCATTGCACAGGCAATTTTTTGAGCCCTTACTATCTGCAAGGCATTCCATGAGATGAGTGAGCATCGGGCTGATCAGCCTCTGGAGCTTCAGAGCAAAGTGGTAAAGAATTGTGAACACAAGATGCCTACCGTAATGTGAGTTTAGTGCAGTCGTTGCCTTTCAGTTGTTCAGTTGTTCTATTCAGTTGTTCTGTTACTCTCCTAAATCGCAGTGGACAATCTGTAAGAGAAAAATGAAATCAAATTAAAAAGTGAAGCTGATGGTGGACGACTTTTAAAAAAGGAGATAATGGGGACACCTGTGGCTCAGTCGGTTAAGCGTCTGCCTTGAGCTCAGGTCATGATCCCAGGGCCCTGGGTTTGAACCCTGCATTCAGCTCCTTGCTCAGTGGGGAACCTGCTTCTCCCTCTGCCAGCCACTCCCCCTGCTTGTGCTGTCTTACTCTCTCTCTCTCAAATAAATAAAATCTTAAAAAAAAAAAAAAAAAGAATAAAATGAGATAGGCTTGTCTTCCGCCAGACTCTGGGCCTTGGGGCTTGCTGTCAGATTACCCAGTTTACTCATTAGCGAATATGATCATTCTACCAAAGTAGCTTGCTGCTTTTATTCCCAGAGTTGTTAGATATAAGATGCTTCCCAGGCCCTGACTGTTTACTGAAAGGGTTATATGTATGATCCTGAAGTGGGATGACATTTCCATAAGTAACTTCTTTCTCTCTTGTGATTTAGGAGAATAATGCTTGTATTCTCCACCTACAGGGATAACCTGGCCAAAACTCATAGTTAAAAGGAACTTTCCATTCAGCTTGGGAGCTTCCGTCCATGTTAAGCAAGAAGGAATTCCCCAAAATGCATATCATACTTGTCCTTTCATCCATATAGTGTTTTGCTTTTGCCAAAGTAAATGCCACTCCTAAGAGATGGTGGTGGCTTTAAACATGGGACGGGGGTGGATAGGAAAAATATTTAATCCAAAAAATACTAAATGCAAAATGATATCAACTGAGCCATTTTGTAGTGCTTGCTTGCAGAGACAAGTGCACCCTCTACTTTTGCATTAGTATATTGCCAGTTATAAGGTGTGAGTGAGCCCAAAGGGACCTGTGGGCAACTTGGAGTCTCTGTGTAGCAAAATAAAACATGAAAATTCATTTGCAGACACTGGCAGCTCCCAGCTATCCACCCAGGTGAAAAAAGCAACTTGGGAAAAGGAACAGTGGATAATAGTCTTCTAGCTTAAAAAAAAAAAAAAAATATATATATATATATATGTGTGTGTATGTGTGTGTGTGTGTGTGTATTTATACATATATATGCATGCCACGTAAGTGGTCAGCAAATGACAAATGACAAATATCTTTCTTAGCATTTGGGGGCTTATTTCTACCCCATCTCTGACCAACCCTTACATTTAAAGACCTAAGAAGGCCTTATTAATAATAATGAGTCCTGGTCTCCTTCAACCCATTGCCTGGAAAATTATTTGTAGATGATTAAGAATTAACTATGTCCAAATGAATATCCTGTTGTGTTGGGTGAGAATGACCTAACATCATTATCTAAAAGTTTATCTTAGGTAATTTCAAATGTATTTGTTATTTCTATTAATATTTAGTAATAAAGTTTAAGGATTTATTCTCTCTTTGTCTCTGTCTCTCTGTCTCTCTCTTTGTTGAATGAGAGACAGGAAAACCCTTGTTTTCCCCAGAGCTCTGTCTCCTCAGGCTTCATTTGGTAAAAGCAAGTTTAGATTAGATAATTTTAGTTCTTTGTGTGGAGCTATTTTTAAATGTAATTTTTGCTAATAATGCAATTAGTTGTGTCTTTTGCATAATTTGCAATACGGTGTTGAAGTTTAAAAAGCTTCATTTTATTTTAATTAACAACTGATCGGTAATAATAACCAAGCGGCTGCTAGTTACCAGCCTTAACTCTTAAAAAAAGAGAAAAAAGGCAGCAGACACATACCTCTTCCTCCTCCTTCCCCTCCTCCCTTTGAAATATTTAATAAGAATGCCATGTATAAAATTACCCTGTTGGAGAGAACAGGAGCTGCATCCCAATATAGACGGCAGTGGAAAATCACTCCAAACTGCATGACGCCCTCCCCGCCGGCCCCACTCTTTTCTAATTGTCTGTCCCATAGTTCAGTTGTGGGGGTGGGAGCATGCAGGGGTATTGTGACATTTTAGTTTACTGTTCCCAACAATTCCTTTGCACATTCCATTAGCACATTATTTATAGCTTCATAAAAGGGTCCTTTTCTCCCCCTTCTAACAATATCCTTGTATCTCTGATGATAATGCTATCTGAGGATTGAACTGTTATTTTTAAAAAATCTATTCCCCAAGTTGACTCCTCATTGGCTCACTCCATGCAGCATCCCTCCTGTCACACTTAAAAGTCTGCCCACAAATCCTCTCTGGAGACGTGGCTCAAATGGAACAGTTGAAAAAAAAAAAAAAAGTCTGAGAGAGGCTTGGAGCCGATATCCTACATCTTACAACCCGCAGTTCTGACACTGCCGAGAGCCCTGAACTCCAGATGCTTGTATAAACAAGACTTCTGGAAGTCATTACCTCATAACTCCTCATAAGCTTACACCTGACAAGCCTCTCCAACAGAGAGGGCTGTTCCTTTTTGAACCCACTTGTTAGTCTAGCGTTGTGCACACTAACTACAAAAAGGACCCTGTGTCTGGGGCATAAATTACTCTTCTGTGCCACTGTCTTCCAGCACCCCCCAGTTATGGATTACTTCGTTCTCGACTTGACAGGAACATAATTAGAACTGTTGATGAAATCTACCAAATTGTTCCTCCGTGGCCTCAGTGGTCAGGAAATTTGGCTGAGTCGTATTTGTCACTGATGTGGAGGCTCTAAACACTTCATATTAACTATGTTATTAATGTGCTCATGAATTGGGAACACTTGAAGTGAGCCCAGCCCTAATGGCACCTTGCAATGAATACATTGTTGAGCCGCATTAAAAGTTTCAGCAGGGAAGAAAATGCTAATAAAATTCCCGAGTAGATGTGTGTGTGTTTTCTGTCGGCGCATTGATGCTTTCATTTCAAAACATGGCCTTTTTGCAGGCCTTTAGTGAGACCACAGTTTTTGTATTATTGAGTTTGCTGCTCTTTTAGTTACTGCTTAGTCCCGTAAATCCTCTAAAAGGTGAGAAGACGGTGAAGTAGGGTGGTTAACAGTGAGGTTTTTTGGAGTGAGGCAGGTCTGTGTTCAAATCGTGACTTCCTCACTTATTAGCCATGAGCTTAAACATGCCGCTTAACCTTGTTCTGCCTCATTTTCCTCATCAATAAAATGGGAATAGTGTAGTTGTAGGGAATTAAGTGAAAACATTTCTCAAAGAATTTAGCACAGTGTTCGGTTAGTGCTCAGTGAACGGCCCTCTTATGATGGTGACCGTGACGAGGATGATGATGATGGTGATGAACATCATCCAGCAGCCAGCTGGTTGAACACAACCAGCCCAATCACTCCTATCCTTGGAGATTTCTTCTTGTTTATGCATATTTCTCCTTGCATATGCATATGTATATGCTCCAGTGTGGCAGGAACTCTGGTGTTCTTTAAGTAATGGTTATGGTATTAGTGAAAGGATACATTTCACAGGTTAATATCAAACGGGCTGTTGATTAGACAATGAAACCGTGGTCATTCTATCAATGGGATTCATATTTACTGAGACAGCTTCATCTTCTGTTACGTGTCATTTAGGCATATACCTATTTCCCATTGTTTTTCCTCTCTTTAACAAGGTCTTGAGCCCCTTTGCTGTGTGCATATTCCGTATTAAATAGGATGATCCTTAATGCTGCATTTATATCCCTAACCATGGGATACCAGGAAGTTGACAAATGTTCACTAAGCTGCGTACCACAATCAGCTGTTATAAAAACAATGTAGAGTAAGATGATGGGTTAATAAAAGAGTAAGGATAAATGGTGTACCACTGGAGAGAGAACACCATTCTTTACATACCGATTCCAGCATCACTGAAAATGCAGTAGCGAAGTTACTGGTCACTGAAATACAGCCTTTGGTTTCACCTGTTAATTAGACATTAAAAAAATGTAAAATAACTTCCTTATGGCCAGTTTTTCCTTTGGGGGTTAATGCACTGTGCCTAGGTTTTTCTACTTGTAGAGAATACAAATTCCAATACATATAGAGACAACAAGAGGTCTCTAAAATGTTAAAGAAAAGAGCTGGTTGGGGCGCCTGGGTGGCTCAGATGGTTAAGCATCTACCTTCGGCTCAGGTCATGATCCCAGAGTCCTGGGATCGGGCCCCACATTGGGCTCCTGGCTCAGCGAGGAGCCTGCTTCTACGTCTCCCTCTGCCTCTCTCCCTGCTCATGCTTTCTCTCTCTCTGTATCTCTGTGTCTCAAATGAATAAATAAAATCTTAAAAAAAAAAAAAAAAGCTTGTTGTGCCTCCTCCACCCCCAAGAATAGATTATTTTATTGAGAAGTCACATGCATTCCTTTGTCTTAAACATTTGTTAAGCTTCTACTGTTGCTAAATACTTTGAATAGTAATCCTCTGATGTAGGTACTATAAGCATCCCCACCTGGCAGATGTGAAAATATAGGTTAGGTGAGGCACCTGGGTGGCTCAGATGGTTGGGCATCTGGCTTCTGCTCACGTCATGATCCTGGGGTCTTGGGATCCAGCCCCATGTCTGGCTCCCTGCTCAGCAGGGAGTCTGCTTCTCTCTCTGCTCCTCCCCCTGCTCACTCTCTCTCTCTGTCTCTCTCAAACAAATAAAGTCTTTAAAAAAATGAAAACATAGGTTAAGTAACGTGGCCTCCATTTGCCGCTGCATACCTTTCTTTGGGGAAGGAGGCACTTTGCAGAAAAACCCAACCAACCAAACAGAAAGCAGGTAAAAACATCCTTACGTTAAGGTATTTTCAGAGTTTTAAGCTCACATCAACCAAACAAAAACACAACTTGCCTTCTATCCTTTGCAGAATATGGATAAAAATTTGGCTTTTCATGTATCAAAAGAATCTGTTTCCTGCATAGCTAAGAGGGCTATAAAGGTCCCAGGCTCTGGCCAAACTCTCCTCCCTCTGGGAAATAGCTCCCAAATTCAAAATCTGGTTCTTTCTTGGGCATGAGAGATGTTCCATCACTGTTAATTTCAACCAACAAAGACTAAAGGTTTAAGCAGAATAATGAGCAATGAAACTGTGGAAGATGACTTGTGTAAGCACAATACTAAGAGCTAGAGAATGCAAACGTTCATACTTTTTCTTGATCATGCCCCCATTTTTCAGCCTGTGAAACACTGTCCCTCTTTCAGGGCCCTTCTTCAATGCTATGCTATATATGAAGTCTGTGGCTTCCAGTTCTATTTGGAATTAACCTTCCCTTTCCCCAATTTCCTTTAGCATTTAACTTGTATTTATGGTTATTTATATGAATCTATTAGGCCCTACTTGATTGTGAGCGACCAGGTCTCATTTACCTTTCACATTCTCCATACATTCAACCTGACACTACAGAAAGAGCTGTGTACCCTTCTATTCATTTGACCAGTTGGTGAAACAGAGTAACACGCAAAAAGTCAATTTAAGGAAGGCTAAGTGTCAAATGGCTTATATGAAATAAGTTCTATATTAAACAAGAGGGAAGAAAAACTATGGAGGGATAGAGAATTTTAAGAAACTTCACCTCACTGCAAGGAAATTTTATTATTATTCATGGGGAGGTTAAATTACTCTAAGTCATGCAGTTAGTGAGGGACAGAGCTCGGATTTTATCACAGCATTCCCCACAGTTACTGTCAGATGACAGAAATCAAAATAAATATGACGTAACTACAGATCACATTTTAATAAGTTTAAAAAACCAGCACAGAATAAGGTGTGTCTTGTTACAATAAGAGAACATTTTAGAGACTTATTTTTAAATAAAATCATCAGACCAGTATATGACCGTGTTATTTTTAACATAACTTTTCCAGTAACAAGATAATGCATATCTACTGTAAAATATTTTAAGAATACAGACCAACCTAAAGAAGAAAATGAACATCACCATAATTCCTTTATCCGCAGAATTTTACACTATTATCATTTAGTATAAATAATTCTTCCAAGGTTTTTTTATGATCATAACCTGTAAATCTGAGCTGTATTTTTTTTGCAGTTTTGAAGCAATCAATACTTCAGTGTCAAAGTCTGTGACAGGCAGTGGGGGTCAGTCTCCTTCTGATATAGCTGGGAATGAGACAAGAACTTAAAGCGCTCTCATGAAAATTCTGCCCCAGTTGTAGATACTGAAGGTTACTAACCAACAGCCATTTGGTCAGTTGATCATTGCAGAGCTTTCCAAGCCCTTCTAGAATGAAACTATGGAAACGTACAAAGGAATAATTTCAAGTTCCTTTCTGAATTAAGGGCCAGACATAATCTAGGATCATTTTACTGAGGACTCTGGGATCCAGAGCCACCTGGGTGGCTCAGTCTGTTAAGCGTCTGCCTTTGGCTCTGGTCATGATCTCAGGGTCCTCAGCAGGGAGCCTGCTTCTCCCTCTCCCTCTGCCCTTCCCCCTGCTCATCCTCACTTGCTCTCTCTCAAATAAATAAAATCTTTAAAAAAGATTAAAAAAATAAAAATTAAAAATTAAAAAAAATTAAAAAAAAAAAGACTCTGGGATCCAACCTGAGATTGGAATTTATGTAGTATGGCCTAAAATTAAGAGTGAAACCTTTGGATTCAGAAACATGAGGTCCCTTAAACTCTCAGTTTCCTCATCTGTTAAATGGGATCAATAATATTCACCCTAAAAGCTTAATAGTATAAGGATGAAATTAAATCGAGAAATGCTTCTAAAGCAATTTTCACATGATAGCCAATAATATTCGAATAATGTAATAGCAGTATTATCACTAACCTCTGCTTATCACCTGTCGTGACTGCTGAGCCAAGTGGTAAGTGGCGCTCGATAGAACTGGCAAGCTCAGGTCACACAGCGGGGACTTCCCACTCAAGGTCAGTAGGTTCACCAGCATGCGTTATTCCGCACCACGCATTTGATTCTGATACTACAGTTCACTGTATTATTTGTTTACAAATCCAGATAAATGTGTTGTACTAGGTTGTACTTTAGCCAATGTGCGTTGACTTACTGATTGCACACCGTCTGTGTGTCTCTGTGCATGTGTGTGTTTTTTCCTTCAACATTTGCTTAGATCATGGTGACTTGAACACTTTATCATTAACACTTAGCTTAAATTCAAAGTAACTCTATCTGCTCTCCCTTTACATCGCAACATATGAGAATATTTAGGTTAATATTGCTGTTCTCTAGTTTTGTTAGCAAGGGAAATATAGGAAACTCGAGTGGGAATTTATGCTCCCGGCTATATGCTACAGAATTGACATTGATTGACCCTTCAACTGAGACAATAGGTTGGCTCCCTTGGTTGGGAAGGACTTGCCACAGAAGAGCTAATGGATTCTTTTAGAATCTGGGACTCAGTTGGTAGTGAGAGACTCATCTGCCTAAGACTATGTACCTTTCAGTACTAGTCTGAGGATACTGTACCATTATGTTTCCAGAGGGTCCTTGTTAGGATGCTGATGCCAAGGAGATATATTACTTTAAGTCTTCCTCTATCTAAAAGTCTTTCTAGAGTATATGCAACCTCACTGAGATCACACAGCTATTTGGGGGCAGAGATTGGATTGAACCCAGAGCTGCTAAGTTCTACAGACTGTCCATCCTTCCAGCATCAATATGAACCAAACTGACTTGTCTCATTCTTTATTAGCTTCTTTGTGTTACATTCAGTATAACTTGGAATCCACCATCTCACATTTTCAGGCTGTCTTTTCCTTCTTTCAGTCTGTGAAGCATTGCTAACAAATTCAGAGGCCTTGTTTCCCTTATGATAACATTGCATTTGCAAAGCTCCTTACACTGTCTTTGCCTGCATTATCCTATTGGACACTTACAGCAACTCAGTGTGGGTATTATTACCCATGTTTTTCTGTGTTCTTTTTACCAGGAGAACATCTAAGCACTATTCACATATGTAAACAGTAGTGGTTTTGAGTGGTAAACAGCTCATTCCCACATACTGTTCTTCTGAGGCTCAGGGCAAGGATTTCTCTGTTCAAACCTTGCCTTAAAGGGCAGGAAGAATGTACAAGAAGGACTTGTCTCTTGGCCCAGAGCTTTCAGAACTGATCTGTAGGGGAACTTTGCCCACATACCTGGTCATGAAGTGTGGAAGAGGGCCCACCATGACTCTCATGATTTTCGTGGTGTGGGGCCCAAACCTGACGATAAAGAGAGGCTTCTGTAAGAAGCAGCCAGATGGATCAAGTTATCAAGACTAGGCCTCCAGGCCACCGTGACAAATTCTCTAGGCTGTTGACCTCCTAATCCTAGTACAGTCTCTCTCTTCAAGCAGGACTGAATGCAGGCAGACATTGAATATATGCTTTTAAAACAGTATTCTTCTTTGGGTAGGGTGGGGCAGGTAGACAGCAAATTCAACGTGGTGCTTGGTTTGTTACTTCCCATCTTCATTTCACAGATAAAATGTGCAGCAGCCATCAGCATAAGACACTAGTTTGGTAAATTGTTGTGTGTGTTCAGCACACCTTATCTGGAGCATACGCGAACGGATGCTTGTGTTTGAAATGATGACTCACAGTTAATCATTATAAGAAATAGGCTTCCCACTTCATAAACTCTAGGAAAGACTGTTTTCTTTTCCTAACATTTAAATTACTCAGCCATTTAATGCATTAAAACCCAATTATAACTTAGTATGTTGGAGAATTTCAAAAGCTATTCCCTGCAGCATCTGTGCCTAAGACTACATTTTATCATTCAGTGGTTCAAACTCTCTCTAATACAGGCTTTTACCATTAAAAAAAAGAAGAAGAAGAAGAAGAAAAAGAAGCTTAAAACACAGAGAAGCACGTGACAAGACCTTGCCATTGCTCCCTAAAATGGCAGTTCTTGAGGAATGTGGGGCAAGGAATCTCGTTTCCCAGCTGGTTTGGACTTTGCTCCACAGTTAGGTGTGCATGTGGTTCTATCAGGAAAAGGATAAAGAAGAGGAATGTCTTGCAGCTGGGAGCCTGTAAAGGGTGTAAACAAAATGAACGTGGTCATTGTAATGGAGGGCAGTGGATAAGTAGCAAAAGTTGGGAATATTACTTTAATGCTTTGTACTTTTTTTTGTGTGTGTGTGAAGCCTACAGCACCTGGGTATAACTAAGCAGTCTTTCCCCCTTGCTTAGCTTCCCAGATCAGACAAGACCCGGCATGTTCAGGGTGGTGTGGCCATAGAGAAAGATCTGGAATGTGTCACAAATCTGTGCATCATCCTTGTGCAGGCCCCATGCTAATCTTCTCTGTATCATTCCAATTTTAGTATATGGGCTGCCGAAGCAATCACAACTGCAATGCTTTTTGAACAATAGGTGATGAAATCACAGTCCACTAGCCAGAAGTTTTGCATTTTCCTGAGAAATCTCTTGCAGGCTAATGCCTTGAACCCTGTAAAGAAAGCTTGCATTCCCACCAGAAACCTGGTCGCTCTAACACTCCAGGTGAGAAGATAAGACAGTCGGCTGAATGAGAAAACCTGAAAGTTCGGGAAGAACTGAAATTCAACATATTTGTCAGCCTGGAAAGGAAAATGGAAATGAGATGAAGTGATTCAAATTTCTTAAAAAGAATGTGTTTTCTTTTGTGTTTTTCCTCCTGGCACTAGAGCAAAGCCATATTCAAGTAGCTATAGTAAGATACGGAATTCCAGAGGGAGATACAAGAATGATTCTCCAACATCCCCGATGCAATCATGATATTAACATCTCCAAAAATCGCCAGAGAGACAAAGGATTAGTTTCTTTCTAAACATAAAAGAAACAACACAAAGAAACCATTGCTACTGTTTGGGAATAGTTTATATAACCTTATATGCAACGGTACTGTGGCCTTCTTTCTCTAGCTACCAATATAAATCAAATAATTGATTTCATTATTGTAAATACATTAAATAGTAGAATAATTGGCTAGTAGAATTGAAAGGGACCTTTGCATTCAATCCTGTTCCCACCTCTTACAGATCAGAGACATTGTTCTCAGGGAAGGATGGTGAGTTATGCACAGTCTTTCAGATAATGAGAGTGCTGGGACAGAGATCCAGGCACTGTGATGTTAATCTAAGTTTCCCATCACAAGATTTCCCTTTGAGTTTAAGGAGTGAAGAGTGAGAGGGAATCAAAAAGCTAGAAGGCTAAGATAGGAGCCAACACCCTCTTTCCCTTCTCTGTGTGGGTAGACTCATCTTCAGTCTCAGCAACAATTAAAGAAAGCAAGCAAAACTACTAGATGGCAGCATTATATTTTAAAACTGGTCTCAAATCAGGATAGCGTCTTCTACGTGGAGCCTAAGTTAAGATAAATGTCTGGGTTGTGTGCCTTCTTTGTAGATCTGGAAGATTGTATTAAGGTTCCAAATGATACTGAGATTTGCTAAGTAGTCTTACTTGTCAATAGCTCCTCTTGTTGGATATTTAAAGTTCAAGAGCTTTGTTTGCTTTAGTTAAGTGCTCTGAAGTGTTTCAACAGCCATTGGTCCATTTATATAAACAGATGAAGGAACACAGTGATAATCCATGATACCCGGAAGCAGCCCAAGCCTAAGGAGTAGCATAAATCCTTGATGACTTAAAGATAAGCCTTCCACACACCTGCGTAATTCACTTTGTTAAACAACAAGTACATGTGTGCCAGTGGGTTTGATTGGCTGAAGAGGGAAGGACTGGGAAAAAACTACAACAATCTCTTTCTTTCTTTCTTTTTAAGATTTTATTTATTTACTTGAGAGAAAGAGAGAGAGAGAGAGAGCACGAGCAGAGGGAGGGCCAAAGGGAGAGGGAGAAGCAGACTCCCCGCTGAGCAGGGAACCCAATGTGGGACTCAATCCCAGGACCCTGGGATCATGACCTGAGCCGAAGGCAGACGCTTAACCGACTGAGCCACCCAGGTGTCCCACAATCTCTCTTTCTTTAAATTTATTAATGTGTGAGCATTTTGCCAAGAAGTACAGTTACAACCTTGATACCATTCTTTGTTTTCAAGTGATAAATTTTCTGTTGTTATTCATCATCTTTTTTTTACACTTGAGGTGATTTTAGTTGGGTTTGTTAAAAATTGGTTTCCTCCAAGTGTTATTTTATATAATTTGTCATCCATTTAGACTTTTAGAAGATATCATTATTTCATAAGGAAATTCCATTTTAGAAACGTGGAACAGGTTGAAATTCACTATCAAATAATGTCAACCTCAAACAACTCTAAAAAAATACATCTCCATCTTTATAGAGAAAGTAAAATGATCCCAGTCTGATATCCTGTGACTTACTATGCCAGAGTTTCCAAAGATGGGTATGTTTGTGCCACACACGGTTAGAACTCCTAACCTCCTCACCCTCAAAGGTAGGGAAAGCACAGTTCCTGAAATCCTAAGGAGAGAACCTGTAGACAAGGAAAGGAATACTTCTAAGGGAAAGGGAAGACAAGCTTTCGTGAATGGAGCTGGCACTTGGCATCGAATTTTAAATTAGCAAAATCTTATCACTTTCTCTGCCCCCTCATCTGTGACACCTTGTCCTCTCATCACCAGTTATAAATATCAGGTAATTTATTAACCCTAACAAGTCTGGGTGGCTAATTGCAAAACCATGTATTGTCTGGAAGAAGCTTGAGCCAAATGCTGGGTGTACTCGGCAGAGAATCTCAGAGCAACTGAAACACCTGCTGTAGACTGACACATCTTGGTTCACACAAGAACTTGAGAACGCTCCTGAATTCTTGAATGATTGCCTAGAGTCCAAAGGCTTACTGGAATAGGAAGTTGAACTGGGAAAAAAAAAAAAAAAAAAAGATGGTCTTCAATCATCTTTAGAATTGAAGGCAGTTCGTTCTGACATAAGACAGAGAGGGAATAAGAGGACATTAGCTTTGTTTTTTTTTCTGCAGTTTACATCAGCTTTAACAAGTTCTTTCTCCTCTTTTCCTCTTGCATTCATCGCTCCATCTTTTGAATATCTTGCCTCTCAAGATGTTTTAATGTCTTTCAAGAGGAATGAAAGAATAAGCTATAAAATGTCAGGAAGGAACTGGATTAAAATCGGATGGATTCTCAGCTTATCTTGACTCTGGAATGTATCATGAGAGCTAGAGAGAAATGGTGACGTGTGACTACCAGGCAAATGGCAGAGAGGGGTTGGCAAAGGATTTTAAGAGCTGTAGTCTGGAATGTGAGAATTTCCTTAAGGCTTTTCTTCTCAATTAAAGTTTTACCAGGCTGTGCTTTTATACTTATTAAATTTGGGTGTAGCTGCATCTCTTCCCCCAAAGAAACTCCTATTTCTCTCTCCTAGGTGGAGCGAAGAACTCTTTTCTTCTCTCTGCCACATACCCCCATCATCTCCTATACATTTTGCTATTGTTTGGTGAAAATGGGAACTTTTATTTCTAACCTTTTATTGTTTGTCTCTGCTCCACATCCTGTAAATGTTTTCATTTTTCTGCAGAACTGCACACCACCTTTTCTGTTCGGGTCAGTGTTTGAAGTGGTAGGCCATGCAGGTCCCCCTCCAACTGATTTTCTAGAAGGTGTTACATCTCCGTATTTCATGTCATTCATGGTAACTAAGTGCATCTACAATTGGCAGAATTGTCTAAGTGGAGTAGTGAGCTGAAAAACAGTGAGTGTAACAGAAATAAAAACACTTAATAAAACTAGTTTTAATCAATTCAACAACAGCAACAACAACAAATTATTAAATACCTACGAGGTGGTAAGAGTCGTGATGAGTACTAGAAGAGAGAAAATAATAGAAAAGAAGGCCCAGCCTTTGTCCTGAAGAGACTTAATCTTATAAAAGTCATGCTTATAAGGCAAAGGACCATATCACAAGGCAGAATATGATTTGGGCATAAGAAATTTGCTAGCAACATTAGCATAAAGGAGGGACGGGGCTGGGGGGAGGGTGGCGCTTGGCTGGCTCTGTCAGTTGAGCATGCAACTTTTGATCGTGGGGTTGTGAGTTTGAGCCCCACCCTGGGTGCAGAGATTACTTGAAAATAAAATCTTTAGGAAAAAAAAAAGGAGGGACCATTCTTTTGGGTGAATGGAAGAAAGCCTCTTTTTTTTTTTTAAATATTTTATTTATTTATTTGAGAGAGAATGAGATAGAGAGAGCATGAGAGGGGGGAGGGTCAGAGGGAGAAGCAGACCCCCCGCTGAGCAGGGAGCCCGATGCGGGATTCGATCCCAGGACTCCAGGATCATGACCTGAGCCGAAGGCAGTCGCTTAACCAACTGAGCCACCCAGGTGCCCGGAAGAAAGCCTCTTAAAGAAGGAGATATGTGTGAGGCTTTAAGGAATAGGTAGCATTTTAAGTAGTTTCTCTTTTCTTGGTTTTCCTCCTTGTTATAAGGTAGTAAGTGTTCATTAAAGAAAAATAAATCAGAATATACAAAGAAATCGAACGAAAGTCATTGTAAAAATACCATTCCTGCCGCAGGATGACTGCTGTGAACATGGGGCAGTTAGAACACGGGCTGCGAGGCGTCTGCCCGGGGATCTTAGTGCCGGACATCGCATGTCCAGTGTGCCCTGCCCTCTCTCAGACTTCCAGGGGCTCTCCCAGAAATGTTCACGCCAAGCCAGGTGATGGAGGCTTCTGCCTCTGTGATTTTCTATTCCTTGTTACGATATTTATTAATGCCCAGTGGACAGTCTCATCTCTCTGCAAGGGAAGGTGAATGAGCAACGATGAAATGCCCTTAGCACTTCTTGTTGGTATTTAAATGTAACATTATATCAATCCATTAATTGGTAATTAAAGGACAAAAGCATCACTTCATGCCCCCCATGAATGACACCAACTTTCCTTCTTCCCAAAAAGCTGTTTCAGGAGGCTTTAGTGGGCTGAGTGATTGGTATTTCTTCTAACACTTTTGTTGTTTAAAAGTGCCTTTGTTTCATTTGAGGTGTGAGAGAATGTGCTCACCTTGTCTTCGTGGGTGCAACAGTGCAGAAATGATAACTGTATATACATTTTTTTTACATAAAAATAGAGAGGAGCAGGAAGGAGAGAGACAACTTATTTAAATCCTGAATACAGTCAGACCTCATATGCATTGTTAAAAAAAAAAAAAAAAGCCCTAAAGAATTGCATATGGATTAGAGGGATGAATATTCTATTATTTCAGTCTGTTCTGCTGATCTTCTTATTGTGACTTTGTGCTTCAGAAATCTGCTAGGAATTTGGCTTTGCCGTAGTAGGCAGTAATTTTAAATGTGTATCAAGCACTTGATAGTGTATGATTTGCGTGCTGTTGCATTCCGATTCCCTAAATTTTCCACCAATTTATTACTTTTTTCATACTGTTTTAATATTTCAGGATGATGAATATATACAGCATCATTAAAGGTAAATAAAAAATGCATGAAATTAAAAAATGGAATATTAGATGTTTCTTTGCTGTAATCCCCTGTCCCAATTGGAATGAAATGTCTCTGTTCTATCAAGTAATCCCTAAACATGATTAGGAACCTGGGAGTGTCCACACAGCCCACATAATATTTGTATCATCTAAGCCTATTTATGTAAGGTTTGAGTAAAAGTTGTTATTAGAAGACCTATAAACCCATTTTACAATTCTGAAAGATATGCTTGCCTCTTAATCTTTTCTACCTTTATTATTTTTGCTGGAGTTGATGACAATGTGTTCTTAATTCGTTTTTCAGAATGCTATTACTGTACATCCTCTTCATACTTAGATGATACATTGGCTATTCTATTGAAATACATTTTAAAGACCAAGGATTGAGTTCAGGAGTTCATTTGCATCTGTCGGTGTTTTTTTCAATATTTGTAAGAAGGAGAAGAGTTAGTTTTCTAGGGTCTGTCACAACTTCCAATCATTCAATATGTGTCCAGGGCAAGTTTTCCCAAAGTATTCCTTCTTTTAAGGAAGTTTGCTCCTATTATATTGACGCACTAAGCTCCTGGGTTTTTTATTGTTTTTTTTTTCTTTAATAAAAACAGTTTGCAATGCTATGAAATTGTTTAAATTTAATTTTGATTTTTTAACCAAAGGAAGCAGTGTTTTGTAAAGAGAATATCTGAACATAAAAAGACCAAAAAATGTTTTCCCTAAGCCTTGACCTGCACCCCACAGTGTGTTAATGACTTCTTTGGTGGAAAGATATCCTCTCTTTATTAGCAAATCTTCAGTGTTTGCCCTCTTTAAAAGGCCTCTTTATAGGGAGAAGTTTTTCAAAACATCTTAAAAGTCATACGTATAATTCTTTTTTTTTCTCTTCCTTCCAGTTAGGTTTTAGTGGATATCAGGCTTTTCTTAACCCAGTTTAGTTCTTTTAATCGCGCAGATACTGATCTAACAATTGCATGCAAACACTCTTGAATTTCAGGGAAGTTCACCAATTGCAACCTTATTCCAGATACTTTAAAGTATCAGGACATTTTTGTTTCCTTTAATGTAGTATTCCTTATTTATTTTTGGCTTACACATGAAAGACAGTTTTTACTGTTTCACTGCTTAACCCAAATCATGAAATGTGAAGATTGACAGCTCTTATTAATTTCACAGTTAGGAAATGTGTTAAATGACCACTGTTTCCAATGAATCCTCAGCAGTGTGGTATATTTTAAAACCATGTTTCAGACAGCACCCCAAAGATATTCCGTGGTAAGACCTTTTAAACCTTTGCTTCTGCTTTGGCAAGTTAGCTCTGATACCTAAGAGGAATCCTAGTAGTGAAAGAGGCATTCCCTTAGCCTCTGCAGTTTGGGCTTTCTTTTCCTGCAAACACCAGGTTCGAGCAGAGAGGCCTGGTGTCGTTCTTTTACGCTTTGCAAGTCTGCCATTTGGTACACATGCTGTCAGCAATTGTAGAAATTGTCCTCTGCCAGCCAGTTTCTGTGTGTTTGTTACTAATTTTGCAAAGAAAATAATGACGGCAAATGACATATGGCCAATATTCCCCAAGCTGAACTTGACCCCCAGCCGGGGCGGGGAGGGGGGGGAGGGGGGGTTGCGGGAGGGAAGTTTTAAATAGTCCACACACTTCTGCTAGAAAAATCAGCATCGAGCATATGATTTCATAATGGTCGTGTGACAGGGCTCCTCCATGGTGTTCAGTGCATCAGAAATCTGAGCCTCCTGCCACCAGCTGTGCCCCGCATGTCCTGGGTTCAGTTGGCAGACCAAGCTCCGTTGTGTTGCAACTGCTGCTGGGTGGGGGGAGGGGCACCCAGGTGCCGCGCAGCCAGGGAGGCCTGAGCCAGAGGGGTCCTGCTCCCAGGGCAGGTGGTGGGAGTGGCCTAGTGTATGTGCATTTGGGAGCATAGCCACAGACCCCCAAGAGAAGAGGGAAAATCTGGACCCCTAGTCTGGAACATTTCTGGATTGGTATGTGGTCTATGCCATTCCTTGAAACGCTTTCCAATGATGCCGAAAGGAGCAAAGTAGAGAGCGGAGTGGCCCATGGCTTAGAAGTCAGCCTTGGCATTTCCCGTCTGTGCAACCCTGGACCATTCACGTCTTCATACCTCAGGCACCTCATTTGTAAAATCAGGATAACAATATTATCTACTTCCAAGGATTAAATAAAATAATCCTTTTAAAGTGCTTAGCTCAGTGCCTGGCACATAGTCACCACTCAACAATATTACCATTTGTGAAGCCCTCATCTGCGGGATGTGCAACACTTTCCTTTTATATATGGAGAAACTGAGGCTGTAAATCATGAGCTCACCTAAGACCACTTGGCCAAGAATAGAATTCGTGTTTCCTGGCTTTCATGCTATTATGCTAACCACTAATCTATGCCTCTTCCCTGCATCAAGCCCTTAACGTTCCTATCCTTGATTAAAGCAAGGTGTGGCGGGGGTGGGGGAGTTGGGGGGAGGATTTAAGAAAATAATGGTAAGAAATAACCTTATAGAGATGAACTTAATCTATTGTATCTCATCCTTGAAGCTGATTGAAATAAACACACACACACACAGAGTTTGTTTTCAGTATCTCCCCACAGCTAAAATTATCAGATTTTTAAAATATAAGTTTTATGTTGTTGGTAAAATTGGAAAGTTTTAGAAAATAATTATTTTTGGTAACTCTGTGGAGTCTTGTATGCTTCTGAAACTATCCACAGGCGTTTAAACGGGCTCTGTGCCTTGGGCAGAATAAGGTAGAGAAATGTTTACAGTTCATAGTTATGAACGTGCACTGGAGTATTTTGCCTTAAGCAATACAGAAACTCCTGGGATAAGCAAAAAGCACATTTTCACAGGGAAACAGACTGAAGAAAGTAGCAGAAATATTACATGGTAGGGTTGAAAACCGTTTATGAGGCTGGATTAAAAAGCATAGACAATGAGGAATCTTTATGCTGCTTCTATTGAGTTGTGTCTACATTCACAAATTAGTTTGCAAATTAATATTTGGAGTTGGCTAAACAACGGGTTATTAATTTTTTGAGAAGGAAAGAAGTTGAATCTGCCAGTTACTTGAGTGATTTTGACATGCAGTTCCCCAAACAAGCAAAGAAAACTGTTCGTGTATACAGGCATAGTATAATTCAGCTCTCTCTAGGTTGTGAATTTCATTCTACAGATGGAATTCCCTTCCACCCCCAAACCAAACACTGAATAAGCACAGGTCTGCAGCTCATGTCCACAGTGCAGTCAGGCTGCTACTTTGGTTTGATGGCTATATACGGCCCAGTGGTCCGGGGGTGTTTCTTCTCCCCAAATGACAACAGTATTGTGATGGGCAGAGCAGGAGCTTTTTTGTTGTTGGTTTGTTTTGTTGTTGTTTTTTGTTGTTTTTTGTTTTTTCCCATCACCAAGGAGCAAAGCCTTTTGGGCACATTAGCACTACTTTCAGCAAGTAATGCAAAAATGGGAAATAATTGGGTTGAGGAGCTCCTGGGCTATTAGTGGTGCTGTGGGCAGGAAAGCAGGCATTGGAAAATAAATGACAAATTAGTCTGCTTAATCTCTTTATTGTGAATCAGATGCCACGGCAGAGGTTCATAATACATTAATAAACACCAGTTAATGCAACTGAGATACTATTCCTCAAATTCGCAAGAGTGGTAAGAATTCTTCCCTTAGGGAGTGAGCATGTTTACTGAATGATTTTCTCCCTCCGTAAGCTGGACTTGGTGGTACAAACCCAGCTAAATAATAATAACCATTGTATGTGTATAGTGCTGGAGCATTAACGGACAGTTTCATCCATATCAACTTGTGTGAGCTTCACTAGGACATCCCTGGGAGGGACAGGTTTTCCTATTTCCCCATTTTACAGAGAAGCCACCTGAGGAGTTACATGACCTCCCAATGGGACTCAGTGTTGGTCAAAAAAAGATTTGGCAATCAGAGAAAGACAATTATCATATAATCTCACTGATAACGTGGAATTTAAGAAACAAGGCAGAGGATCATAGGGGAAGAGAGAAAAAAAATGAAACAAGATGAAACCAGAGAGGGAGACAAACCATAAGAGACTCTTAATCTTAGGAAACAAACTGAGGGTTGCCGGAGGGGAGGGGGGTTAGGGGATGGGATAACTGGGTGATGGACATTGGGGAGGGTATATGTTGTAATGAACACTGGG
Source organism: Mirounga leonina (assembly GCF_011800145.1). Taxonomy (NCBI): domain Eukaryota; kingdom Metazoa; phylum Chordata; class Mammalia; order Carnivora; family Phocidae; genus Mirounga; species Mirounga leonina. The sequence goes on from NW_023270389.1 coordinate 14,605,556, forward strand.
TATTATATAAGACTGATGAGTCACAGACCTGTACTCCTGAAACAAATAATACATTATATGTTAATTAATTGAATTTAAATTGAAAAAAAAAAGATTTGGGTCTTGATTTTCTAGCTTCACGACTTGTGATCTTGGCTACCCCCTTGCCCCACCTACTTAGAGTCAAAATCTATATATTAGTATAACTCCATATAATATAAATTCTGATATCCTCTGAGTTATGGTCCCTCATCCATTTTTAATCCAATTCCATAATATTACAAATACGACTAAATTCCAAAATCTTACTAAGTTCCCGACATTACAAAGACTGCCCTTACATATCCCCTTAGTACTGATGACATAAAGGAGTCCCATGACATTTTACATATGGAAACTGAGACACACAGATGGCTTAGCAGAGCAGGTTAGCATCCGAAGTATCGTTAACCAGACTTGTCAAGGTTATTTCTCTAGGTGCTCTGACTTTTAGCTGATCATGTCATGTGCTTAACACAGGGCAGCATTGAGTATAGGCTTTCTCCCTTAGCATCTCCAGAATAGGAGTCAGCCATTAAGGCTCTTGGGATCTGTTGGTGACTGGACATGTTTACAATAATCCCATCCAGCTTTGGCCGTTCCTCTAGCTTATACCGCACAATGCTTAACACGGACCCATTCAGCTGTGCAGTGTTCCTTTATCCTAGTTAACATGATGTTTTGTACTTACTCTAATACTTGTGATGAGAAGGATGCTTTGTATACTGAGCCCTTTTTAACCTCATTTATGTCAGCCTGGCCCTCCTTGCTGTACAGCATAGAAAATGGGCACTAGAATTATGCTTACTGGTCAGTTGACCAGAGGGCTCTGGCTAACCACGAGCCCTCTTATTTGTTCACACAAGAGCACCTGCCCTGCTGTCAATTAGGGTATGCCCATGATAGTAATGGGAAAGAGACGGTATCTGGCCAACCTCGTGGAGAGGAAGGAGTAGATAAAAAAATGTACAAGGGACACAGACTATGGAAATTAGACTTATATTTGAGCTGGAGTTATCAAAATGTATTTCTGAGATCAGGCAGATTCAGGGTGGTATGGCCTGTCAAAATGTATTTCTAAGAAAGAAAGACTGATTGCTCATATGAGGAAGACCAATTGTTATATATGGTGAAGAATGTCCAAAGCCAGCGTCTCATTGTCTTACAGCATCTAGGAATGCTGTGTCCATGTGGTCAAAACAGTTGCTCTCTTTGTTGCCTTGCTCATTATGTAATCTGCTGTACAAAGAGGTCTGAAGAAATGGAGGGTCAATGGCCCTCCAAAATAAGTTAAGTAGAAACACTATCCATTCGGTGTTCATGCAAACGTGAACTTTTTTTATGATTTGGTTTCTGCAAAGCACTTAAATGTATCCACTTGGTGTTTTCAGATAAAAGCAAAATGTTTCCTATTCTTTCTAATGAGCTTTAAAGAAACATTAAAACAGACAAGGGAAAACATCATGGATTTGGTTTCTTTACATAATATCTCTCTTCAGCATATATTTGAGTCATCAACTTGATTGTTTCTTTCGGTATGTTCTCTGAGAGTGTGACTTGGGGGCTTCCAGGGTAATTATGCCTCCTACCTTTCTAAGGACAGTCTGCTACTGTTTTCTCTAAATAACCTGTGATCATGTAATGGATAAACAGTATTACCTCTGTTTTAATGACCCCCTGATTCTACAGTGGCCGGCAGTGTGCCAGAGTCAGCTCTTTGGACTCTGTTTTTGTTCTACATTCCTCAGTACTACGACAAAAACTATTTACGTTTTGCTTGAATAGCTTAAACACCATTTTAGAAGACTTTAGATTGCTTTTGAACATATTTGAATGCATCTTTAGCCATCACTGGGCTTAAAATGGAAACCCTTTTTTCAGCTTATCTGTATTAAACACCTGTAAAAATCAATGGTACTGTATTTTTTTTTCTTATAATGCTCTGTTCCTTTAACTAATGCCAGAAATAATGCACAATTTATTCTAGCATGTTATTTTCCCTTTGCCTGATGTTCTCTGGTAGTAAGTGGCATAGTATATAAGAACTCACTTCTGCTGACTTAATAGTAAAATTGCCAGGTTGATGTTGAAATTCAACCAGTTGGAGCCTAATCCTCAAGAAGAAATTTGCTGTCTCTCCTACTGATTATCATCCGTCGTCTTCATAATGAATATGCAGAAAGTTTATTTTATTTTTTGCAAGTGCACATACTTACGTAAATGACCAATAGGAGAAGTTAGAGTTAACCAGTGATGTTTTTGAGCATTGTTATTTTTCCCTAAAATCAGAAGTCATTACATTTATATTGAAAATATTGAGTGGTTTGTATGAGCTTTATGCCAAACTAAGATTAGTGTGCTATAGCCCATTACAAATGTAGAAGATTGACCATTTTTTTATGAGTTAGAATAAAAAATATGATAATAATGTCTTCTCATCATCATAAAGAGAGATGATAACGACTAAATGAAATATTTATATTATCTCATTTTATTTGATAGGTTCCATCTTCTTCCATACCAAACACTTCTCAAGAGCAACCATAGCTTCCTGGTTAAAAAAGAAATCTTTGTAGAATTCAAGGTCTTCATCTGTGTTGCTAATAAATCCAGTAATCCAATATTTTGCTCTCTTTAATTTCTGAAATTTGTTTTGCATCTTAAAATGGAGCCCAGGGATTTAGTATGTTTTGATCAGGGCTGTGCGTAAAGATGGGTTATATCTTAGTTTCTATATGGGAACAAATAGGATTATTTGTTACCAAGTATTTCTTTGTGGGAAGTGGGTTAATTTGTAAACAAAAATGTGTGTGTGTGTGTGTGTGTGTATTACACATTATTTGTGCCGTCTGTTACTGACCCACATATTCAGTATGCCACTTGTCTCTTCATCAACCATATTATGAGGCTCTCCCTAGACTGTCTCCTCCCTCGTGCATTATCTTGCTATTGTCTTATATAGTCTTATATACAATCTATATTCTTCCAGACTTTTAGATTTTGTTTGAGACATAATCAGAGAAACACTGACACATATGTCACTGCAAAGTCACGTAGAGATGGCTTTAGAACACTGATGCTCTGAACACGTGTGTTCAGTGGGCAACATGGCCGCTCTTTGCGTGGCCCCCACTCTCATAAAGGATTCTGAGTTCCCAGGAAGCGTTTTCAGGCAGGTGGCTATGTCCCAGTGCTTTCTTGTGAACTGAACTGTCCCCGTCTTGTCCTCCATCTCTCTTGTCCTCATTCCCTGTGCTCCTCTGATTGAAGCTGGAGAAAAGAAAAAAAGATTTGAGGCTTGCCCAATTTGTCCTGACGTAAAGAGATGTTTAGCTCAGTGGAAGGTAGTGGCAGCGAGGCGAGGGCCTGACTGACGTCTCAACAATGTGTCTGCAGGACGGCTCTTCGCTCCACCGCGGCCTGGCTCCCGAGAGCTGTCTACCTTGCGAGAGAGGGGTGATAGTCCCTCAGGCTTTGACGCTCAACACCTTGTTAGATCTGCTGACGAAGACACGGTTTTTGGTTTAGTGCTTGTTTTCTGAAGGAGGTGTTCAGGTTTGCTTAAAGCCTGAAGAAAACATTTCTGAGGAATTGTAGCTTTTATGGAGGGGAAAAAAAAATGCCCTATTTTCTGAACACATGGATTTGCTTTAAATTTTTCTTAAATTTCCAGAAAACATTTTGGATTCAGCACAAAAAGGTTGCAGTGGCCCAGTTTTCCTTAAATCCCTCATCTGTCAGACCTCAAATATTAGAAATGTAACTCCTCAAACTACTTCCTCGTTGGGCTGGGTTTTGTCCCCAAGTCACCTTATTCTGGTTTGGTTTTGTTTTGTTTTGTTTTTTATGATGTTGACCAGAGGCCTTTTGGGTTTTCCTTTATTCTAACAAAGCATCAGACCTTAATTCAGTTCCAACATGACATTAAAATGTAAAAACAGCAGAACAGCAAACAGCCTTGTGTAGTGGGAAGGAGTAGAATTTTAGAGTCAGAGTTAGGTCAGGGCCTTGGCGTAATTAATTATCCTTTGTAAGCCTTCTTAACTTATCATTAATATTTAGAAAGGGACAGAGTTGGGAAGATGGTAACTGCCTTGCAGGGCTGTTGTGAGGATTTAATAAGGTAATACAGAAATTTAGCATCACACCTGGTAGGTTACCACATAGAAATGGACACATGCAAACGCAGAGCTCCTGGTCTCTTCCACCCACTTAAATTTCTTCTCTCCTGCTTTCCCTTCCTCTCTTTTTAACTTGTCTCCTTCTTTCCTTCCCATTTGAGGGAAAAAAAAAATAAAACAGGAAAAAAATCCTTTGACAGAATGATATCAAATGAAGCTTGATGTTATGCATAATGATGTTATGGACCAAGGTATGGCTAGGTTGGGACTGGGGTCAGGAATAAATAATATGACAAGTAAACAGTTGTGCTCGATTGTTACCAAACCCAATGCTGAGTCTCCACATTGCTAATTTTAGATTCACTGATGATCTCTCACCAAGACTCATCCAAGTTTCTAGTTCAGATGGGACTTGTTTTCAGCCAAGTCATTTTACATGACCTTTGTCTCGTCCTCCTAAGTGATGGAAGCCCAGAGGTTGTGACACCTCATGTTATCGATGATCCATGCTTTAGCTTTTGGGTAAGAATTCCACCCAGACATCGGGCATTCTAAGTTTTCTGGTCAGCAAGGATCCAAAAACTTTTGGGACATATATGGATGTCTCTCTAAGTTGCCCCAAAGGAACTTGTCCCTGAAAAGAGTCTCATTTCAATCCGCGAGGGCTAGTGTGGGATGAATTCGGCATTGGAGAGAGGTTGGTGAGTCCAAGTCTAAGATTTCATTCAACGCTAGAGTTCTGTGACCTTTTCATCCCAAAGTAGGAATGTGCCACACACTCCAGAATCCCATTGCCAAGCTAGGACATCAGTAAATCTCGTTTGTTGTCTACCTTCCTCACATACTAAGCTCTTGAGTGTATCGGGGTTGGTATTACCCTGGCACCTCAAAAGCACTCAGCAATGGTTAGCTGTTATTACCTCTTAATGATCCAGGTTTCTTGGGTAACCATTCTCATCTTGGTTCTCTCTCTGCCATCTACTCTCTTGAAAACTATAATCACAATTCCTCATATATTTTTTTTAAATTTTATTTTATTATGTTATGTTAATCACCATACATTACATCATTAGTTTTTTGCTGTAGTATTCCATGATTCATTGTTTGCATATATTTTTAAATTTTCCTTAAATTTCCAGAAAACATTTTGGACTCAGAGGGGTGAAGAGTTTTACAGAGATGCCCTGTCTTCTCCCACTGAGCACAGTTGTTGAGCCTGCCTCCTTCCTGTCCGCTCTCTGGACCGCAAGCTTCCCCACCCTACATCACCCAAATGAGATAACCCATGTTCCAAAAGAAAAAAACAAAACAAAACAACAAAACATTATGCCCCATCCATTTAATGTTTTCCATACTACATTTTAAAAAATTGTATTTAATTTATTTAAACTAAAAAGCAAACAACAGTTCACCCATTTCTTCCCCCCCCACACACACACATTTCCTGTGACCACCAGTCTATTCTCTGTATCTATGAGCTTTTTTTTTTAAGATTCTACATATATGAGAGATCATACAATATTTGTCTTTCTCTGTCCCGACTTATTTCACTTAGCATAAACGCCCTAGAGGCCCATCCACATTGTTGTAAATGGTAAGATTTCATTCTTTTATTTATGTCTGGATTTTTGAACTCTATCATATAGTATATATCACACATTCATTCACTGGCGGATATCTAGGTTGTTTCTATATCTTAGCTATTGTGAATAATGCTGCAATGAAGATGGATATATATCTTTTCAAGTTAGTCTGTACATTTTCTTCAGTAAATACTAAGAAATGGAATTGCTGGATCATATGGTAGTTCTATTTTTAATGTTTTGAAGGACTTCCATACTGTTTCCCATTGGCTGAACCAATTTATATTCCCCACCAATAGTGCACGAGGGTTGCCCTTTTCTCCACATCCTCCCCAACTCTCGTCTTTTATCTTGTTTATACTAGCCATTCTAACAGGTGTGAGGTGATAGCTCATTGGAGTTTTGATTGCATTTCCCTGATGATTAGTGATGTTGAGCATATTTTTATGTACCTGCTGACCATCTTTATGTCTTCTTTGGAAAAATATGTCTATTGAGAGCATTTGTCCATTTAAAATTCAAATTGGTTGCTTTCTTGCTGTTGAGTAGTATGAGTTCTTTATATATTTTGGATATTAGCTCCTTTTTTAGATATATAATTTGCATGATTTTCTCCCATTCCATAGGTTGCCTTCTCATTTTATTGATGGTTTCCTTTGCTATGCAGGAGCTTTTTAGGTTGCTGTAGTCCCACTTGTTTATTTTTGCCTTTGTTGCCTTTGCTTTTGCTAACAGACTTAAAAAGTCATCATAACCACCTATGGTTTCTTCTAGGAGTTTTACGGTTTCAGGTCTTGAGTTCAAGTCTTTAATCCATTTTGAGTTAATTTTTATTTATGGTGTGAGAAGGTGCTCTAGTTTCATTCTTTTGCATGTAGCTGTCCAGTTCTCTGAACACCATTTATTGAAGAGACTGTCTTTTCTCCATTGTTATTCTTGGCTCCTTTGTTGTAAATTAACTGACCGTATAGGTGTGGGCTTCTTTCTGAGCTCTCTATTCTGCTCCATTGATCTGTGTGTCTATTTTAATGACAGTACCAAACTTTTAAAATTATTATAGCTCCGCTATATAGTTTAAAATCAGGGGATATGATGCCACTGGCTTTGTTTTTCTTTCTCAAGATTGCTTTTGGCTATTTGGGGTCTTTTGGGATTCCATATAAATTTTCGGGTTATTTGTTCTAGTTCTGTGAAAAGTACTGCTCGTATTTTGATAGGGATTGCATTAAGTCTGTAGATGGCTTTGGGTAGTATGGACGTTTTAACAATATTAATTCTCCCAATCCAGTAGCACAGAATATCTTTCCATTTTTTGTATCTTCTTCAGTTTCTTTTATTTTTTTTTAAGTGTTTGTAATGAAAAAACTATGTCGAATAATGGAAAAAAATCAGGATGGAAAATCCAGTTTGCAAACTAAACTTAGCATTTCTAATAGCAAGGTGTTGTGTTTTCCTGCAACTCCTGAGGACCACTCTAATATGACTCCAAGACTTGAACCATATCCCAAGAAAAACATTTAAAGAGTCCTGAACCCTAACACAATGGCAACAACACATTTCTCTTAGTAAACTGATGTCCAGTAGTGGCTCCCATACCTTTGCAGGTAAAACAATACCATTAGGCAGTAGAACAACTATACTAGAATTTTGGGAACTTCCAACTTGTTCTCGAAACCAGAAGCTGGTTTACTAATATGGATGTCAAACCCTGACTCAAGGCTGCCATGAACTTGGTTGGTAATTGTCAGTTACTGATTATAGGTATCCCCGGCATGCCTTCAAGCTGAAGAAGTACAGAAATACAGAATTGGTTCCTTAATCAAGAATGTGGAATTGCCAGGTTATCACATACGAGGGGAAGCTGCAGATGAGTTACAGAGCCCTGGTCTCACAGATAGGATTCCTTTACAAGCCCACAGGTGCCCATTATGCATTCTCTCTCTACCATAGTGAGGTAAAGGCAATAACATCATTTGATGATGGGTTTATTCTCTCCAACTTTCAAGATTGAAACAGAAAGACGACACCTGAATATAATTCCCAGCGCAGGCTAGCGCTGTCCAGCCCTCACAAGATGCACAAAAGCCAGGGAAGCTCCTAAGAAGCCTACTGGGGGATTTGTTTCGTGGAGCTCAGTATTTCTTTCATTCGAGTTTTAACCCGATCCTTAATTTAACTCCATGAGTAATATAATACACTGGGGCAGGACTAGAGCGAGGTGAATGGTACCGCAGCCTCCACGTTATGCCTGACCTTGCAGCTGAGTATTAATTTGAAGTAGTGGAATTAAAATTTTCTATTCTTTTGCATTGTCATGCCTCACGTTGATAAGCACCAAGAAATGTAAATAAAAAAGACCTATTTCAAAACCTTCCTTACAACCTTTTTGTTTTATGACAAAAGACAGTTAATTAACATACTAGCAGTAAGCAGCCTTCCCAAACTCCCGCTAATTATGTATTCTGTTGACCGTGACTCCAGTCATAAGGTAATTGGCTTGCAGCAACATCACATTTCAAATCATCTCTTGAAATTACATCAAAAAGCCAGCCTGTTTTGTTTTGATAGGGGAACAATCAATTTGATAAGTGGTAACACAGCTCATTGTTTCACATTAATTAGACTAATTGCTGCATGTTAGCCTCTGAAATAGACAGAACTTGGAGAAGACAAAGGCTGTGGCCTTTAGCATGCAGTGTGTGTGATGGTTCCACTTGCCTGAACATACTGTAGGCAGAAAACAGAGCTGTTATAGGAGGCAGCCTTGCGGGAGGCTGGGTGTTAACAGTAGTTTGATGTGTTATGCTTAATACACTGCCTTTCAATTATAGCGTCCAGGTTCCAAGTCCCACAGAGGAAAGAAAGGACGACTCCAAAGAACTGTTTCCCGGCTAACCAGGTTTGGGTTTGAGGGAGTTATAACAGCCTTCCAGTTACTCTCTCGCCTTCAAAACCCATGCACTTTTTATGTCCCTGCCAGGGAGGCCCCTACTCACATCCCTTTGTAGTACTCTGGGCATAAATGCCTTAAAAAACAGACTGAAACAAAACAAACAAAGCCAAAACAAAACAAAATACCAAAAGGACAAAAAAAAAAAATCCCTTTTTTTTCCAATTACAAAACATGGTGTTTTAACCCACAGAGATTCGGGAAACTGTCATTTGGGGGAAGTCTAATGCCTCAGCCCTGCAAACGCCTTTCGGTTTGACAGACTGTGCCTTTGTTGATTCTCGAGACCACCAATTTGGCCAAATTGGACGGTGTGATCTTTAGGACAACAACACATGTCAGTCTCAATTGGCCAAGAAGAGAGTTCCACTTGTGACCCTGCACGTACTTCTGATGCTCTCACATAGGTTCGTGAGATCGCATTACTGGACGGCTGATGCAATGGAACAGGGCTCCTTCCCAAGGAAAAGGCATCCAGCGCTTAAAAAACCAGATGCCCTCCCTCTGTCACTCAGACGCTGTCTAGTTATCCACACACGACTCCGGATTATGGCGAGCTCACTAGACAAACGTGCAAATCGGCGGTTGTGTGTCCCTCTTCATGTCTATACTGTTTTTATATGCGAAATGGGAATTAGGCTAACTGATTCTGCGGTTGCACATCACCAAATTCACTGTGGTTAGGCGGTAAATTATCTTGTTGGCTTTGGGCTGCATTTGACCTAAGAGACGAAGTCTCAAACAACAGCAGACTCTGCTAATTGCCGTCGCAGCTCGATTCAAAGAATGGTTTGCACATGTTCGTGGTGTGGAAAGGACTCTGGGTTTCTCACTAGTTTCTTCAGCTTTACCAAGAGTGGTGTGGTCTTTGAACAGGAAGGACAGCAATATATAAACATAACAGTGTTTTCATAAGATACACAGCTGCATTACACATCCCAAAATTGTAAGTATGATGTTCCTCCATTTGTAAATGCTTGTGGGCTTTCATTGAAATGACAGAGGGAAATATGACAGTGACATTTGGACCTGGCTTGGAAAATGAATTCGAAACATTTAAACGAGATCGATTTGCTGCTGTGTATGAAAGTATCTTGGGCGGGGAAGGTGGGGGTGTGCGGACATTTGTACCAAAGGAGAGCATTTCATTTCTTCTTTTTATCATGCCCTCAAAGGAATGATCCTTTTGCAGGAACTTCAAAGCACAAATTTGCGCGGGCAGGTTTAATTTGGTCATTTAAAGCAGGGGCAAGCAATGAAATGATTGCTCCTATAAATTAATAAATCTTCAACAGCCTTTTAAAAAGGTACAAGGATTTGTGATTTAAGTGTGCTAATGTGCTGTTTTCCCCGTAAAATCCCAGGGTTTATTCAGAAGGTAAATGATGGGGGGGGGGGGGGGAAGGTACCAAGATGGAAGCCCCTTAACATGCAACTTAAGTGCTGGTTCCACTTGCTCGAGCACAAGTTGGAAGCAGCTTTGTTAGGATTCCAGCGGCACACTCGCTGTCACTACTGGTTTCTTGTACAGTCAAGCCCCACTTCGTGCAGAGCAAATCTTTGCTCAGTTAAGCGAGCGTCAGTCCCTGGTAAGCTTGGCTGCCGGCCCAGGGTTGTTAGGCTTTTCCATGCTACACCTGAATGAGATATTGACGACACATTGCGACCCAAAGAGAGTTGAGAAACTGGATAAAAAAAATAAATTAATTAAATTGTCATGGGGCTGACAGAATAATTTTGAAAATGCGACTTAACGCTTTCAGCGTACAAGCAGAACAGGGGAACGGCTGCTGACCTGGTACGACGTGGTGGGTCATTTGGTGGGGTTGAATTTTTTTTTTTTTCCTTCTTACTTCCTGCCTCACGATTGTGGATGTGGAATGAAGTGTGTGGGGCGGGGGGGTTCGGGGCGGGGATGGGGGGTGGAGGGGAGGTGCTGACAGATTATAACCCTGTGTACAACCTTTTGGTCAGCTACTTGCTTCATTCGAATGGGCCTATTATCTACTTAACAAAAGCTTCCCAAAACAAAACTCTGTGGAATACAGTTACAGGGCTTTGGAGTGAGGAGAACACTCTTGACAGTAGGTAATTTCTGCTGAGGAGAAAAATAAGGATCAGAGAAAAATCAGGGACGGAGTGGAAAAAAGACATAAAGTAGGAATAGTTTTTAAATAGGAATGGCTGGCAGAGCAATTAATCACAGAGTGCTCTGAGCTGCAACAGAGGTTGCGTCAGGAGGGCGGGTAAGGCCAGAGGACCCTCCTCCCCCACCACCACCCCCCCTCAAGGTGGAGGGGGCAGACCTATCCCCATTGGCTAAACAAAGTATATAAAAATCCAAGGAGTTTTAGTAAATATTTAGATTCTTTGTTTTTCACTATTGAATTAATGATGTGTTGTGATCGTGGCAGTTCTTATTCTGCTCCGAAAAAGTAGAAAAAACTGCATTTTACCAATGGCAATAGAGGATTCAGGTTATCTGAGAGAAGAGGGGGAGGGAATGGGGGGGGGGGAGGAGAGCCTCCTGATGAACCTGAACGCTCTGGCAAGCTTTTGTCTCAAAAAACTATTAATTGGAGGTTTTCTGGGAGAAATCAGAAATTACTATAGGTTCTAAAGATTTAATAACTTCTTTTAAAATCGATTCAGGGCTCTTGTAGCGTGCGTGTGCTATTTTAATGCATAATTTCTCATGGAAATTGTGTAATTTCTCCTCCTAGCTGAGTCTGTATTGAAAAAGGACAATTCTGAGAGTGCTGGCATTTTGCTCCCTCCACATCCAGCTCACATTCCTACTAGAGGTAGGTGCCGTGGGACTCCACGGGGCGGCGTGACCGCATGGGGAATGGTGGCTCTTCCCTCTTCAGTCCTTCACTCACGCTCTAAGCACACACCATCTAACTCACTTCACAGACTCTGGACTTTCATGGCTCAGCCAAAGCCCAACCCCTAGCAAAGACATCAAAACCCCCATTTATGAGTCATTATTGAGTGCTCACTGGAATATAGCATGGCTCAAGGCATGGAAGGATATTTTCAACGTAGAGAGCACCATCTTTCCCTTCAGCGGATCACTCTCTTCACTTGGGTTTCATAATCTGTAAGTGGGGGGTAGTCATATCTACCTTGCAGGGTTGCTGAAAAAGTTAAGTGAAAGTAAAGCTCCCAGCCTGGTTAAGTTTAGTGCATATGAAATGCTTCGTGGTAGCCCCTTTGAGAAAGGTGGGTTATTTGTCTGTAGTCTTAAGGAAGAGGTGTAGACACTTGACATTTTCTTCTAGTATAAACTGGGCCAGATTCATGGCTATGTAACCTGTGTGGCCACCTAGGGCCCGATGCTCTGAAGGGCCCTGCACTTGGTTTCACATTCTGCTGTCACCATCTGGAATGTCTTAATACTTTTTGAACAGGGGACACCCCCCGGCATTTTCCTTTTGCATTGGGCCCCACAAGCTATGTAGCTGGTCCTGAATATTGTTATTTGACTTTGCCCATAATTTTTATTTATTTTCCAGCTACAACTTTTATTGAATATTTTAATTTTTTTTTAAGATTTTATTTATTTATTTGAGAGAGAGAATGAGAGAGAGAGCACATGAGAGGGGGGAGGGTCAGAGGGAGAAGCAGACTCCCTGCTGAGCAGGGAGCCCGATGCGGGACTCGATCCAGGGACTCCAGGATCATGACCTGAGCTGAAGGCAGTCGCTTAACCAACTGAGCCACCCAGGCGCCCAATGATTATTACTTTTTACTCAGCTTTTCTAGTTATTTTCAGTAGAAGCATTGGTTTGAATTATCTAGTCTTCCCTTGGTGAAAGAGATCCTTTGCTACTCGCAATATTACCTTAGTAAGATTCAGCCATCTTGCTGAATGTACATGGGGTTCATTAATTTTCACCATATAGTTTTCCTTTTTTTTTTTTTAAGATTTTATTTATTTATTTGAGAGAGAGAATGAGAGACAGGGAGCACGAGAGGGAAGAGGGCAGAGGGAGAAGCAGACCCCCTGCTGAGCAGGGAACCCGATGCGGGACTCGATCCCGGGACTCCAGGATCATGACCTGAGCCGAAGGCAGTCGCTTAACCGACTGAGCCACCCAGGCGCCCTTATTGAATATTTTAAATTAGCGTTTGGCACTATCAGGCACAAACTAACCGCTCAGTTAATTCTTCTTTTTTTTTTTTTTTACTTTTTTTGCTGCTGTGTGCCTCCCATTAATGCCTTGTATGCTCCAGCTATACCTCAGTTCTCCCCACTTATCTTGCCCCAAGCCCCCATTCCCTTGAGAAGACGGCTATTCCTTTGTGTCTCCAGTACCCTTCCTGTTCCTCTTGAATAAGCCTTATTTAGCGTGCCTACAGCTCAATGTCTCCACTTCTCAAGCAGAAAGAACCCCCTGCTCGGCAGTCTCCATGTCCTCACAGCATCTTGAGGTGCACACCTATTCTAACCCTCCTCCAGTCAGTGCACTGGATAGTAAGCTCTTTCAAGGGAAGAGATTTTCTTGTTTTCAAACCTGCTGCTTCCCACCATTCTGACTCCTAGTTGGTATTCCTAGTTGACTCAACAAGTGAATGAACAAGCTGATTACCAGAGCTTCCAAGAGCACCACTGACTCATTTTCATCTCACCTTTAAAAAATTGTTTTCTGCTTTCCTTGTGTATTTTTGAGCAATGGATGCCTCACATACCTGCAATAGGGACCAAATGGAAAAACAAATTCAGGATTGCCTCTGAGGTAGAAACCAGCTCCTAAATATTAAGAATTGGTGGGCAATTAAGTGGCTATCATTGTAGACTGCCCGTTTGGTAAAATGAAATGCTTTTTGTAATTCCTGTTCTATTTGATAATATATTAAGACCCTTAAACTAATGTTCCAAGGTCTGAAAGCATGTTTCTTTGGCACAGAGGTTTAGAAGCCTTTAACACACGGACCCGCAAGACAAAGGGGAACCCGCATAGCAATGGGTTTGATGGCGGGTAGACATGTGAGTCAGTAAATTCTGTTGAAATCAAATGCTAAACTTTGGGAGCACATGCAGTTTTCTGAAGACAAAGTCTCTGGCTTTCATGAGATCCTCAAAGGAACCTCTGGCCCAAAAGTAATTAAAGACCCCTGCTTTGGTATTTCAATTTGAGAAAATGATGTTTCTTTCTTATTAAAATAGAATACTGTCTATAATGACTTACCATTATTAAAGAGATGTTTTCCTGACTTTTAATAACCCCCTCACACACATATACCCATGCCAATTTATTAACTGTAATTTTGTAAAGGTGTTTCTTTTTTTTTTTTAAGATTTTTTTTTATTTATTTATTCATTTGAGAGAGAATGAGATAGAGAGCATGAGAGGGGGGAGGGTCAGAGGGAGAAGCAGACCCCCCGCCGAGCAGGGAGCCCGATGCGGGACTCGATCCCGGGACTCCAGGATCATGACCTGAGCCGAAGGCAGTCGCTTAACCAACTGAGCCACCCAGGCGCCCTTTGTAAAGGTGTTTCTTAAGTGGCCTCAAGTTGGTTGAAATATTTGCGCTTGCTCTTCAAAGTTGTCTGTATTGTTTCCTCCTTTTCTCTCCAGTATTCATTCCTCCTGCTTTTGCAAATTCTTCAGCAGGTAGAGGTGTACCAGGAGAGGGAAATTGAGAAGGGATGTGTGCCATTGGCTACTTGGTGGTGCATTTCTTTTGTTGTTCTGAGTTGTTTTTAGAATTCATATCATTGATGTGCTTGGGGCATTGGTGACAAGATGTTAATAGTTTCCTGACTGGGCAGACAGCTGTGCTGAGAGGTGTTAAGTTTTCAGTAAATTCATCTGTTTTATTAGCTCAGATTTACCTGCAATGTTAGCTCATTTACAACTGAATTTGTGGTCTATTTTTTTTTTTCACCTTTAGCAATTTGTTTCTTTCTTTTGTTTCCATATAATTTCATTTGAAAAGGACTGAGATTCTGCCTTCCCTCTCCCCAATAAGTTAGGCTATCTTTACCATAAATAAACAAGGGTTTTTGGGGGGGTCCCCTTTCCTCAAGAATATTACATCTTTCTAGGACTGCATATGTGATAATCCCAAATTACTAAAAATGAAATATTTGCAGTTATAAAGGGCGCCTGGGTGGCTCAGTTGGTTAAGCAACTGCCTTCAGCTCAGGTCATGATCCTGGAGTCCCGGGATCGAGTCCCACATCAGGCTCCCTGCTCGGCGGGAAGTCTGCTTCTCCCTCTGACCCTCCCCTCCTCATGCTCTCTCTCTCAAATAAATAAATAAAATCTTAAAAAAAAAATATTTGCAGTTATCATTACAGATAAATTCACCCCATCTAACAGAAGGCTCTGGCATGTTTCTGTTTTGCTCCTCCTAGTTTGTGTTTGTACTGAAGATCCGAGCTGTGCCAGAGGTGGGTAGAAGCAGAAGTTTGGCCTCTTGGTTGAGATGTTGCAACTTTTTTATTGGTATAAAAACCTCAGTGTGATACTATATCCCAATGCTCTTGGCTATTTTCGTTGTTAAATATTGCCATTTCCTCTCCTCTGAATTCTTTTTTGTCCCTCTACAGTCTGAATTGAGAAATAATTCATAATTTCTATGGATTTATCTTCAGTTTTCTTCTGTGTTGATTCCCCTTGCCTTCCTGTGTGAATTGGAAGCTCCTAGAAGACAAGGTCCTTCTTCTTTGTCCTGCCCATAAATCCTGGTGTGATGCTTTTAAATCCTCACTGATTCAGTGATTACAATGGCCACCTTCTATCCTGAGTAATCAATTTGGCCATTTAAGCTGTGGTTCTGCAGTCTTTGGCCCTGTCTTTGGATTAAGCTTGTTGGGGTCGATTCTTTCCTGAAATGCTTTCTAAGCATGG
This sequence comes from Mirounga leonina, assembly GCF_011800145.1. Taxonomy (NCBI): domain Eukaryota; kingdom Metazoa; phylum Chordata; class Mammalia; order Carnivora; family Phocidae; genus Mirounga; species Mirounga leonina. The sequence goes on from NW_023270389.1 coordinate 14,621,091, forward strand.
AAGAAACAGCAAGATAGAGTCACTGTGTGATGGGTAGAAATGCTAGGCCAAAATCTACTAGTCCTGAATGCATAATGTTTAGGATTGAAAAATCAGTTTCATATTTCTCAGAATTACTCAGGAGAACACTTTTGTGCCAGTTGTCAGTTTTTTGAAAAGGAGTACCCACTCCTTTATATAACCCACTCGGTTATATAAGATATGTAGCGTTTATTGAGTATGTCTCAGGAAACAGCATACATAAGAACTTATAGTCCTCTAAGATTAGTGAACGATAATGGCTAAGAATATTAACTATTTAGGGTTGGAGAAGGTATTGGAAATTATATAGCCCACCCTCCTCATTTTGTCAGTGAGGGGATCAGTTCCTCAGTTGATTTAGGTACCCTATTCAAGAACATACAAGGTGTATTATTAATAGTAAAATTAGGAGCCAGGCACTTGTTTAAATGCTTTGTGCATATTAATTCATTACCTCATAACAGCTTCATGAGGTAGATTTATGTTTACTAACCTCTTTGTACCTCAGTTTCTTCTTCTATAAGAGAAAAATAGTTTCTTCTCTTATAGAAGAAGAAACTGAGGTACAAAGAGGTTAGGTCAGTCACCCAAGATCTGATGTTTCTATCTCTAGAATCTGTCTATTTTTCTCCATCTCCACTGTCCCTACCATCACCTCCTATCTGGACTTCTTAGAGGGTCCTCCTCGCTGGTCATCCTGCATCCATTCTCCCTACCTAGATAGATTCTCGGCCCTTGGCGGACTTCATTTAAAACTCCAATCTGTGCAAGGCACTGCCCCGCTGTTAGTGACCACACCTTGTTTGTAGGATTTGCAGGAAGCAGCCCTTTCTGGCTTTCCAGAGGCCTCTTTCATGCTCCCGCCCCTGCCTGACACTCCCTCATATGTCAGAACCTTGGCATTTCTCATGGACTTACTTCTACCCACCATTCAGATCCTACCTCAGAGGTCTCCACCTCGGGAGACCTTCTCTGACTCCCTAGCTAAACCACAAGCCACGATTACAAGGCTTTGAGCCCTCAGGGACTGTATGGATTTGATTTACCATTGTGTTCCTAAGGCCGATACAAGAGTTCCCCCATATCCATGGAGAATACAGTACGTTCCAGGACCCCCAGTGGGTGCCTGAAGCCACAGGTGATAGTTCCAAACTCTCTATATACTGGATTTTCTTATACAGACATACCTATGGTAAAGTGTAATTTATAAATTAGGTGCAGTAAGAGATTAATAACAATAACTAATAATGAAATAAAAAACCTATATAATATACTATAATAAAAGTCATATGAATATGGTCTCTTTTTCTCTTTCAAAATATCATATTGCTTGCACTCACCCTTCTTCTTGTAATGATTTGAGATGATGAAATGCCCACCTGATACCTGATAAGTGAGGTGAATGACATAGGCATTGTGAAGTAGTGTTAGGCTACTATTGACCTTCTGACAGTACATCAGAGGGAGGGCCATCAGCTTCTAGACTGGGTGACTATGGGTAACTGAAACCACAGGAAGCCAAACCAAGGATAAGACAGGGTCCCCTGTACAGTGCAGGGTGCATAGCTAATCAGCATTTATAGAAGGAAGGAAGGAAGGAAGGAAGGAAGGAAGGAAGGAAGGAAGGAA
>NW_023270389.1:15243848-15391716 GCF_011800145.1 Mirounga leonina
TTTATTTATTTATTTATTTATTTATTTATTTATTTATTTATTTATTTATTTATTTATTTATGAGAGAGAGACAGCGCATAAGCAGAGGGAGGAGCAGAAGGAGAGGGAGAAAGAATCTCAAGGAGACTCCTCCAGGGCATGGAGCCTGATGCTGGGCTCAATCACAGGACCCTAAGATCATGACCCGAGCCAAAATCAGGAGTCTGACCTTTAACCAACTGAGCCACCCAGGCACCCCTCCCTGGCATGTTTTGAGTACTAGCTTATTGCTCTACTCAGCCCGTGTAATGAGGAACCATACTTTTTCCTGGACTTGCAGCTGGGTATCTATATGACCCACTCATGTAAAAATGTCTACGTTGGGTTCCACCTTTCATTCCAGTTCTGCTCTGCTCTGCTGTGCAGCATCTCTTCATGATATCATACGGACTTCATGTAGGTTCGTAAAGCATTATGGTTTTGCTCTGTGGTAACCCTAATGTTTTTTATAATTTTTGAGTTTGTGATCTTTTTGTGACCATTCCTTTTTGATGAAAACCCTTTTTTTTGTGTAGCCCTTTTAGTACTTAGGATACTCATTGGATTCAGTATGAACTTACCTTATTCCAAACTATGTTCAATATTGAACAAGACTGTAACCAATATTCAGGACAGTAGACAAGGAAATGTGCAATTTTTATGAACTACAAAGCAGTGTCCACCGTTGTAATGAAGCACCTACATAAAATTGTATAATACGTGAGTTTCTTATTCTACAAATAGTCTAATTGATTGTTCATTGGGCTCACTCAGCCAAAAGTAGAGAGAAACTTTGTACAGACATCATTAGTTTTTCTCCATTTAGAGATTAATCATGAAGAGCCCTGGCTCTTTAATTCTGTAATTTGTATATTTAATGGGCTGCTGCAGAATCTATGACAGTAATTAGCATAGCCTGAAAACTCATTAATACGCAACAACATGATTAATGCAGCATTAATGCAAACATGACTGAAGTTATTTGGGTTATGTAGTAAGAAGATTAAAGCTAAAATGTCCTGTTTGTTTTACCAGTGGTGAATATAATAGGGTGGCAAAAAAAAAATAAAATAAAAGCAGGTATCAAATTAGTTATTTTAAAATAGGGGGAAAAAAACCCAGCAAAATTTAAATCAAAATGATTTCCTTTTCCACTTACTTCTAAAGTTTAGGGCATAAAATATTCTCTATTTTTCTACTTATTTGTTTATTCATAAATTTATCAGTAGTAAAGATGAGCTCATTCAACTTTTTGGTTTAATCTAGTTAATCTTTCAGCAGTTTTAACATAATAATTAGTCTTACAATGAAAAATTTTTAAATAATACCAATCTTTGGCCAATACATTACACATTTATTTTGAAACTAATATACATTATTGGCTTTGACAAATGGTGAAAAGAACTGTTCCTAATATAAAAGTCACATACCATGCTCTCTTATTGCATTTTATCATCTTAAGTAATGCTTAATACTTTAGAAGATACTACCATTTTAAGTCCATCTATTTCAATAAAGCTATCATTCATTTCATGTTAAATAATGAAAGATTCAATAATGTTTGGGGAGGTGAGACTGTAAAAGTTTTACTTGTTGTTCTTACCCTCTCATATTGTCATATTGAAGCCCATTTTAAATTTAATATAATATGCTTTATTGGTCCTGAACTTTAAACGAATTATTTTTCAATCTTGTCGTCATATGTCTGGCATTATTTATAATATCTGAAACAAAACTAGCATTTTCAGGTGCAAGCATCTTGAAAGGCTGACAATGTATATATCTGCTTTCTTGTGCTTGCTTTACTTCAAATCTATATTAGGAAAATGTTTTTTTTTTTTTCAACAAAAAATCAAGTGAAAATATACTAGATAGCTGGCTCTTGACTAGGCCTTGAGGAGGCAAAGTAAGTCCATTCTATCGTATCTGCACTTAGAAATGACCATTTTATAGGAAAGAAGCTTCTTTCAACCTAAGGATTTCAACTTATATGAACAAAACTGCACCACAGGAAAAACCAAACAAACAAACAAATCAACATTATCTGCCACCAACAGATGGCACTATTATTAGTGGCTCAAACCATGACTGGATTTGAGGGGCCAATAGATTTGCTAACAGACTTTCAGAAGATAGTCTATTTGTAATGAGAAGAGCCTCTGTAAATGCAATAAAGTGGTAAACATGCTTGATTTTCTTTAACTAGGGGTCTTGTCAAAATTTCTGTAAAACTTCTTTAAAATCCTGTATGTAGACTATTTCACTTAATTCAAATACATCTTCTTCCATGTAATTTGCATGTGTGAAATTAAGTTGTAGAAATTTAAAGCAACATATTTAGAGGAAAATAGTCTTTATGATCTCTATAATATTATATTAGACTAGCAAACCAATACTTACAAAACTAAGCAACTAAATTCTACTGAAATATACCAGTGTTTGACTTATTTTTCAAGGGGAGGACCTAGACACAGAGAGAAAATGCACCACTGGGTAAAATCATTTGCTTCTAATGTTTTATTTCACCTCTATGGTTTTTAGTGTACTAGAGAACTGTTTAATCAGACCATTACCAAATTGAATAAATGGCTACTTAGTGATTACTGGACTATTTAGTGATGGAGTTTTGAAGCTTCTTCTTATAAATAAGCTTTCTTTTAATATTTCATATAAGACCATCCTAATAAATGAAATGGAACAGAATCTATTTGCCACACAGTATCTCAGCCTTTTCTTTATTTCCATATAGTGATGAAACGACCAGACTTTCTTAGAATGTAGCCTGACCTTTTTCTAAGAAGTGATGCAGCTTGTTCATCCTATCTGCATGCTGCCATTAACAGTGTTTCTAATCACTGGTCCAGAAAACAGGAGAAATGAGACATTTTTGTTTTGTCCCGAATTGAACTCAACCAAGAATTTAATCCATGTAGAGAAACTTGTTTTTTTTTTTTTTTTTTTTTTCCCTATAGGTAAAATCCAAGGGGGCTGTTATTGGGGTCTTTAAAGAATTTAATCCATGTAGAGAAACTTTTTTTTTTCCTATAGGTAAAATCCAGGGGGGCTGTTATTGGGGTCTTTAAAGGATGGTTGAAAGGATGCATTGGTTCATTCATTGTTATGGAGATCAGGGATGGTCCAAGTTAATATGATCCAAGTTAGTATTCCCAATGATGTACATTGCCTGTAGGAGGCACTGTACTTTTCTGAGGTAGAGTAAGAACCTCCTGTAATTTTACACAGAACTACGTTCTATATTATAAAGGACTGTGTACTTGGAAGAAGTTTGACTGTGAGAAGGTTGTGTAGGTGAGGGTGCAGAGACTTTTGTTCTCACAGAGAAGCCCTGAGATTGTTCCAGTTGTAGATTCCCCTCCCTTCCTTGGAGTTGTGCAGGTATTCAAAGTGTTTCCGGTTACAGGCTTTATGTTTTATAATGAGTAAAATGAAGGTACTATACAGCCCTCTGTTGTTACTGTTAATTAATAATACCAAATCAAGGGCCTCAGAAAGCAAGCAAATTCATGGGCTTTAAGAATAATGATAATAGATAATACTTATATAGGGCCAAATGATTCAAAGTACTTTATACATATTAACTGATCTTACCTTCCCAAGAACCTTGTAAAAGAAGGAACTATCATTATTCCCATTTATACATGAGGAAAGTAAGTATAGAGAGGTTAAATAATTTGTCCAAGTTCACATGTGAATAAGTTCTAGAGAAGAGTTGGTATTTGAACTGAGACAACTGGATCTAACATCTATTTTTAACCAAAGAAATGTCTTAACAAAATGGAATAGGACCTTTGGAAGAAAAAAAAAAAATTGTTTTAACTCTATCAGTGCTGTAATGTAAGTTGGAGATCAGGTGAGGGCCAGGCAGTTACCTCCTGGTAGGCCAGCTTGAGGGAGGGACATATCCTATCCTGCATTCTCTCTTAAATACCATGGTATATGTTGTCAATTCCTTTTTACACTTTCCTCTTTTCCCTTCTCTTTACTTTCTGCAAAGGTAGTTAATATATTTTAAGTGGTTGAGAAGAGATGAAATTATATTAACTGATTAAAACATAAAAAAGTTCATTCATAAATAGGTTTATCTGCACACAAGCAAACATTTCCCTGATTGACTTACTTTCACTGAATTGAATTTACCTAATATTCTAGTGCCATGATGATACATTATTAAGAATGAATTAATAACCAAATTCAAATATATACATTGTTACCATGCAGATCTATTTTCCTCAAGTCCCATAATAATGTGAATTAATGAAAATGTAATTAAGTTGCAGAGAGAATGTACTCAGTTACATCCTAGAATTTACTTTATAGCAGTAAGAGCAATTACACAATGATATGGGCTACTACTAAAAGGATTATGGGATTTTACTTTTTCATTTGCTCAACATACATTTATTAGAATCCTAGTATTTTCAAACCACATCTTTGGAGGTAAAAAATCTTGGAGTCTGACCATATTTATAGATTAGATATTTCTTTGCCTGGAAGGAGAAGACTGGTCCCTTTTCATAAAATATCCTTTCTGGGAAGTCCCCCCAAATGCTACTGTAGTAAAACACTTGATCCTTAACAAACATGGCTGCCCAATCTATAGAAATCTACTAAAGGCAAAGTTATTCTAGGTAGCCAACAGACTTTCCTGTGCCCTACTTCTGATGAGCAAGTCAAGCGGAGTAGGACAGGGATAGACTGGCCATGGGTTTTATGGTTATGCTAAATTATGTCCATGAACCTTCAGGAGTATCCCCATTCTGTATTTATGTAAGAGACAATATGGTGTGATTATGCTAGCACACTCCAAATTAGATGTGGATTAAGTGTTGATCTACCAGAGGCCCATAAGTCCTTGGGAAGAGTCCTTGGGAGTCCTGATTTTGTTTTTCATTTGTCATAATGTTGAAAGTATAGCCAGCTCCTTCATCGTGTATTCCTTTACTCTTACACATAGAATTCTATCATATAAGAATCATGAAGTGATTATAACATTATCTTAGAAATGTAGGATCACAATCAGAAGTAGACATTTTGGCTTCATTTTAAACTAACCATATATTATTTGAAAGTGAAACAAGAAAATTTGTTTTTATTTTATTCCATTTCTGGGATCCTACTTTGCTTCAAAGGAGTCTGAAATATATCTTCATATTGGTCCAATTGCTTGGGATCCACTGAGGTTGTTACTAGAGAGATTTGGTGTAGAAAACCCAAAGCAAATGTCTTTAATGGTGCTTGGGGTCATTGAAAACTTTCAACCATTAGACTTGACATGAAAGACACAGAAATCATTGCAAGGTCAAGGTCATTCAGCAATTGTAGTAATGCTGCAAGTGAGTAGAATTTGATGGTTTCCCCAAAATGCTTGTTTTATAAAATAAAACAATATTTTAGTACATTTAATATACTTAGTATATTTAAAATAAAGTTTTGAAATCCCTTTTATTCAATACGAATCAATATAAATTTAATTCCATGGAATATGTATGCATATATGTATATATGTAAATATGCAACTGTATATATGAATTATATATGTATATGCATGTACATATTCATGGACCTAGATCTTCTTCAAGGTATAAAATGTGAAAGTAGAACTTACATATAGATATAGGTCTAAATGTTTCTTTCAAATTTTAGAAAGAAAAAATAATGATACAAACTCATTTTATTAAAAGATATATTCATAGCTGATATTTTTTTAACCTAAGCTTAAACACTTCATTTGCTAGACTCACTTGTTAAAATACTGTCCATCTTACAAGATATCAAGTTAAAAAATACTATTTATTTTAGGAAACCAAAATACATGCTGAATTTTCTATCTTCTGCTCTATAATTATTAGATTATAATTCACAATTCAATTGTCATTTAATAACATTCAGTTTATATTTTATATATCATGACTTTAGTACAGCAGTTTTCTAAAAGGTGTTCAAAAGTGGAGAGAGTTTATGTAATAGATGAAATATTATAGCTATTAAGGTGATTGGAATTGAACACATATAGTATATATAAAAAAGAGAGATGACAGTTTACAATTATTGGGTGCTGGTGGAAGCATTTGATTAAGATTAGCACTCTTCTCATATTTGTCCTTGGGGAATTCTGTTTTTGTGTTAATGATTATATAAATATTTGGGTATGAGGGCAATTTGGGGGTGTAATCTGGAGATGGGTGAATGGATAGACATAGATATATACAGATCTATGTAAATAGATCTATCTAACCATATCAATTTTTACCTAAAACTTCATGCAATATAGGACTGTAGTTCTATATTTGAAATAAGGATTAAAGCTATTCAGAAGATGAAACCATTTGAGCCATTCTTTGGTGACGTTTGCTGCCTTTTACAACCTTTGACTTGATTGTTTTTGATAATAAGAGTGTTTGTGTTGGTGGTTCCTTCTATGGGGAATTCCATTTCTCCATCATTTACTAGTCTCCTGAAACATTTCTTCTGGAAAACATTTTTTGACTATTCTTTCTTCCTTTTTGAGATGCACTATAGTCATGTTTAGCTCTGCCTGCCTCCCACAGAATGGCAACTCAAGAAATGAATGTTGAGAGAAAGTATTAAAGCATGTGAAAAACTACTGGAAGCATAGTTACCTGGAACAATAGATGATTGGATAAACCAAGAGTCACCCTGCTACTTAATGGGTAAAAAATGATATCAATTCTTACTAAGTCAGGAACAATAAATGATGATTATCATCTGTACTGCTATTTAATACTATTCTAGAAATGATAGCCCATGTGTTGGGACAAAAATAAAAGGTAGGACTATTGGAAGGAGTAGACAAAATTATTGTTTGTTTGGTTTTTCTTTTTTTTTTTTCAGAAAATGTTGGAGTATACCTAAAAAAGGGAGAGAACACCCGAACCTATTATAAGTGATTATAATGGTACGATAAGATGGTTAATTAAAATAAATGCACAAAAAAGTTTCTAATACTCAGCAATTACAAATCTAAAGGCGATCTTATTTATAATGGCAATAAGATATATGCAATTTTGTATAAACCTAAAAAGACATGTCCAGGATCAATTTAAGGAAAATAGAAAGTAGAAACTTATAATTATTTTAGTGTTAATTTAAAAAATGAATGAATCAAAGGCTTGTTAATAATAGAAAAGAAGGATACTGAGAGGAAGAATAAATTGTCAGATATTAGAAGTATTATAACATAATAGTATGGTATTCTATTGCTACAAAAATACATCAGTGGAACAAAATAGAAAGTGTGGAGAGTAACTCAGGAGAATAGATTTTAATATTTAATATTTAATATTTTACAGATGCATTTCAGTCAGTAAACATTCATTCAGCAAATACTTTTGAGCATCTATTAGGTGTCAGCTGTTGTTTAAATTGGGGAAAATGCAGAAGTAAATAACACGAAGTTCCTGCCTCACAGAATGTGTTATCTTTAGTTTTTAAATGTGTAAGGAAAAACCTAGGCTATATCCTGATCTCACACTGTATGTCAAAATAGATTATAAATAGAATATAATGTTAAATATAAAAATATGGGAAATGAACAGAAAAAATATAAATAAATAACAATTTTTGAGTTCAGAGACCTAATTATGAAAGCAAAGAGAGGGATATACCATTACTGAAAAAAAAAAAAAAAACCAGGAAAATGATACCTTTACTAAGAGAAGAGCACTTACAAACTAGTAAGAAAGACAAACAACACAACTTCCAAAGAAAAACTGGCAAAGAATTTTGGAAATACCCAAATGAAGAACTGTGATGAAAGAAATTCAACTTCAGTAGTCATCCTAAAAATACAAATTAAAATTAGAATAAGATCCCAATTTTAATCTAATGCCAGATGGTGTCTCCCAGATATGCCTGGCTGTATCTCCTCATGATACTGGAAATATTTTGCTTGACAATGGTTGCAAGACTTTAGATAAGATAGAAAGGAAATTAAGCAACTTGAGAAGTCTCTTGCATTGAAGTCGGAAATGAAAAGCGGTTAGATGAAAATTCTGCTTGATTAATTTATAAATTCACACACTACTGCAAGATCTTAGAGATCATCTAATCCAGTACCTCCATTTAAGATGAAGAACCTGAGGCCTGTTCTGGGCAGGAAATGAGGGTTCTGGTGTATGGATGTTTCAAAAACTATGTGGTGATATTGCTTCCTTGTATCTTTATCATTTGGAGATTAAAATGTGTGATTAGTGCTTATAACAGTGACATTCAGACAGTCACAGTTTTTAATTGTTCTTAGGAGGTAATAGAGGATTATTTTAAAGATGAAAGAGAGTCTTCTTGGTTTTATAAAGATTAAAATTAACTACAGTTTCCCAAAACTTACTACACAGTAAAATGCTACTCTTTTTATTTTTCTCTAGCATTCCCCTACTTTTTATCCTAATCTGTACTTCCAATGTAATTTTTAGAATGTTGATCTAATGTTTCCCAAGTTCTTTTGTGGTCATGGCTGACAATTTAATTTAAAAAATGAAGAAATAATGTGTTTAAATAAATAAGACAAAATTTTGGCATTCTAATAAAGAGTTAGCTATTTGGGGGTTAAATCCAGAGCATTTATAACATTTTCAGATTAGTTTTCAATTGTTATTTTGTCAAGTATCATCAGTAAAGATTTTGTTATTCATGTATTTGTAGGGCTGGTTACCATAAATATTTTATTAATGGAGACATTTTTAGCACCACCTAATGGCAGCCAAGTAAAAAGAAAAACCTTTTCCAATTTAGAGTTTATTTGCATAATTCAAATTAAGCTATATAGCAGAGTTGCTTATATATGAAACTGAAGTTTTACATTCCCTGATGTACCAAATAGGCTGCTAGAAATCCATCTCCAAGCCATTGGCTTGAGTAGAAATGATGCATAAGGGATATTTGATAATGAAACCAAGAGATTTCTGCTTTCTTTATGAGAACAAGTATAAGAAAATTTGTAATAAAATATCCCAATTTTATGTGAGGAGTTTTATTTTAATTTTAGGAATTTATGCATCAAGACTTCATTCTCCATACCCCAGTTAATTTCCTGACAAATATAGCTTGACTATTGCATTAGCGTATTTAATTTGTGTAGTTTTTCAGTAGTGTTCATAAAGCTTTGACCAATTTAATATACTAGTCTAATAAAGCATCTTTTACTTTCAGTAGATTTTTTAAAACTAAGAGTCATATCTTTATTTCTATTTATTCTATTAGAATTGTTTTTATTCAATGTGAGTTGAACAATGTGGTTTATATCAGAGATAAGTAACTCTAGCTTAAGCTGTACCTATTTACCTCATATGGTTCCTAGCAAGATTTGGGAAATCTGTTGACAGTCACATCCTTAGCTTTAGGATCAATGGATCTGGTTATGTTATACATCTGAAGGAGAGTTGTGATAACACCAGATTTGAATGTCCTTCATCCTCATCTCAGCACTTTGGCTTGATACTTCTTTCGGCTTTATTTGATCAAATAATCACTATTTTTAATAATATTGTCTCCTGTAAAATCCTATAAAATATGTAATTAATAGAATAGTCTACAAGCTGCCTGGATTCAAGAGAAATATGTGTGTATATATACATATATATATAGCTATATATATACATATATAGCTGTTGCTTTCCTATTCCCACAAAATCTCTTGTGTAATTAATGGGAACCTGTGCTTCCAATTTGGATATAGATGAGTGAAAAAGACTTTTACTCCCATGGTAACAAGAAAAACCTAGGCTAAATAAATATCACAATTTTCTATGAGGTTGTCAAAGAGCCAGTAATGCAGAAAACCCTGGATGAACTGAATTTTGGGCAGAAATGAATGCTTCATAGTTGATCAGAGACATGTGGAAGCTTCCATATCTGAGCGTGGGTACTTGGCCTCAGGGAAGTAAGCCTGATTTATATAGGGAGAATTTTCAGGATCAAGGAGAAATCAGCTGTGCATTAGACAACACTGTGTCTTTGTGAGATGAAATGGGATCTAGAAGAGATCCAAATGCAAAAAAAAAAAAAAAAAAAATAGGTTAGCCCCCAAATCCTACTATTGTCTAACTCATATGTTCCCAAGAAAGTGCCTATTGAAGAGGGTCTAGAAATGAACACTTATGAATTCTTGCAGTGATTGGATTCTGGAATTATAAAGGAATGTAGTCCAAACATGAGCCAAAAATATCTATAATTTCAACCCAATTTCCTGCCTGCTTAACTACAAATAAAATCAAAGCAGTGACATCACTAGTCATTTTGAGAGGTGTTAAGCACAGGTGAACTCAATCTAACTAAAGCCCAATTTCAGTTAAACACAGTCAACAGAGGTATATTCTCAGATGACCAAATTATTGAAATTGGAATGCAAAAAATTTATAGTAAGTATTGTAAATATTTTAAAGAATTTAAAGGTAAAGCTGCATATAGTAAAGGAAGAAAGAGTATTTTAGAAGAGAAATGGTAGCTCTAAAAAGGAATAAAGTAAAACCTACATTTGAGAAGTAAAAATATACAACAAAATCTTTATTGAGTGGGCTTAACAGAAGGTTAATGAATTTGAACACAGATAGTTATGAAATAAACAAAAACAAAGAGAAAAAAGATTGAAAAAATAAACAGAGGATCAGTAACTTGTGGGATAATATCAGGAGTTCTAACATACATAGAGATGAGGGATTTAGGAAGAAAAGAAAGAAAATAGGCAGGAAAAAATATTTGAGGAAATAACTATTGATAAATCTTCATATTTTATGATAAAACAGCAACCTACAGATAAGACAAGCTCAGGGAATTCCAAACAGGATAAATACAATGAAAGCCACATCTTACGTATATTATAGTCAGATTACTAAAAACAAAAGATTAAAGAAAAAGTAAACCAGCTAGAGAAAAAAAGATATATAACATATATACAATGAAAAGAATGATGGCTAACATTTCATTAGAAATAATACAGGCTACAGGTAATAGAATGTTTTTGAAAACAATAAAAGCCAACCTGAATTCTGTATTCAGTGAAATATTATTCAAATACCAAGTTGGGAAACATTTTAAGATAAACAATAACTGAGTTAATACCTCATGAGTAGTTCTAAACTACAACAAAGGCTAAATAATTTTTTTCAGGCTAAAGGAAAATAATACCAGATAGAAACTCAAATCTAATGAAGGAATAAGGGAAAAGGAAAATAAAAAAATATATATGAATAAGTAGAAAAATATTTTCTTGATTTCTTTAAATGATATTTGACTGGCAGAAGCAAAAATATATATTCTGCATTTCACACATATATAAAAGTAAAATTCATGACAACACTAGCACCAAAGAGCAGAGGATGGCATATAGAAGTATGCTACTATAGAGATCTTGTGTGTGAAGTGATATAATATTAATTTGTGGTAGAATATTATAAGTTAAGAATGCATATGATGGTCCTTAGAGTAACCATTTTAAAAAGTTTAGCTATTTAAAATTAACTCATTTCTAAATAATCCATGAATCAAAAAGAAATCACAAGGGAAACTTTAAAAATTGAAAATTTAAAAGTTAAAAAACCCAAGTACAGCATATCAGCTTTTGGAATGCAGCTAAAGTAGTGTTCAGAGAGAAATGTATAGATTAAGTAATTATCTTAGAAGAAAATGATCCAAACCTTTCCAAGTTTCTTATTAAAAACTCCAACAAAGAAGTAAACCCAAATAATAAGAAACAAGAAATAATTTAAGATACTATGAGATATCAGTGAAATAGAAACAGATAACAAAGCCCAAAGTAGGCTTGCAAGATTATTGGGAGGTGGAGGCCAGCATGGGGAGGGGGGTGACTTAGAACTGTTTTCAAAAATCAATCAATATGGTTCACCACATTAATAGAGGAATTAGAACGAAGGAATTAGAACATATCAATAGATGTGGAAAGCATCTGACAAAACTGAACACGTACTTATAATGAAAACTTTCAGCAAACTAGGAATAGAGGGGAACTTTCTCAGTTAGATGAATGACTGCTACAAGTATCCTGTAATATAGTGAAATATTGCCTGCTTTGCTTTTCAGATAGGAATCAAGTCACATTCACATTTTACTCATGGTCCCAGCCACTGCAATAAGGCAATAAAATATAATAAAAGGCATAAATATTGGAAAGGAAAGGAATAATGTCTTTGTTTGTATTTGACATGGTTATGTATGTATGTTTAACAAGTACTAGAATAAGACAAATTCAGAAAGGTTGCAGTATAGAAAGTCAATATAAATGAAATTAATCAAATATATTAGTAATAAACAATTAAAAATGTAAAAGAACATTTAAAGGAGCATTCAAAACATAGTACATTAACAGGGGCGCCCAGATGGCTCAGTTGGTCAACCATCCCACTCTTGGTTTTGGCTCAGGTCATGATCTCAGGAGCCGGTGGGATCGAGCCCCACGTTGGACTCCATTCTCAGCATGGAGTCTGCTTAAGATTCTCTCTCTCCTTCTCCCTCTGTCCCTCCCCCCAACTTGTGCACATATTCTCCCTCTAAAAAAATAATGAATTAATTAATTAAGGAGAATACTGGAGTTGATGAGTGCTATGGTAACAGGTAAAGCAGAGGGGTGGTTAGAATTGTTAATAGACCAATCCTAACCAGCCAATCAGTGAAGTTGGGATTTGAGAAAAAGACCTGTAGAAGATGAGGTAGTAAACCATGAAGAGATACCTGGGTTTCTTATGGGTTGTTTGTCTTTTTCTTATTGATTTGTAGGATATATTCTGGATATTTACCTGTTATCAGAAATATGTGTTGCAAATATCTGCTCCTACTACGTTAGTTGTCTTTTCACTCTCCTATTCATGCCTTTTGTTAGACAAAAGTTCTTAATTCTGATACAGTATAATTGATCACCCTTTCTCTTTCTATTATAATTTTACCTCATTGTTCAAGAACTCTTTACCTATTCCATGGCCTTGTAACTGTATTGTTTTTATGATTAAATGTTTTAAGTTATAAAACATTTGTATAAAAGTTAAATATTTTCAGCTAAATCTTGGATTTTTAGATTTTTTTAAATGCTAGGCCATGGATGTATGTGTATTTTATTTTATTTTTTTGGAATATTTATTTATATATTTGAGAGAGAGAGAGCACATGCATATAGAGGGAGAGGGAGAAGTGGACTTCCCGCTGGGCAGGGATCCTGACCAAGACCCTGGAATCATGACCTGAACCGAAGGCAGATGCTTAACCAACTGAGCCACCCAGGAGCCTTGTATGTGTATTTTATACATCTATGTATCTCAAGAACCTAGAAGAGTGGCTGCACAAAGTATGTGTTCCCTAAATATTTCTTGAATGAATGAATAAATATTGAGATAGGAGAATGTTCTATCATTTCTCCAGACATTTGAAACAAAAATATTGAACTTTAGAATATTTCCTGATTTTTCTTTTAAATCAAAAATCTAAATTTTAGGCAAGTGAGAAATGTATGTTTTTCACTCTTCTATTCATTTTACTCAGAATTGCTCCTTAATACAAACCTTTAAGGTAAAAAAAAATACTTTGGTACTGCTTGGCTCTGGTCCACATGTCTTCTTATTCTTGGGACAGGATGAAAGCACATTCATAAGGCATAGGGGAAGAAGGGTCAAGTTCAATCACACAGCTATATTTATTTATTTTTATTTTTTTAAAGATTTTATTTATTTATTTATTTGAGAGAAAGAGAGACAGAGAAACAGCATGAGAGGGGAGAGGGTCAGAGGGAGAAGCAGGCTCCCAGCTGAGCCGGGAGCCCGATGTGGGACTCAATCCCAGGACTCCGGGATCATGACCTTAGCCGAAGGCAGTTGCTTAACCAACTGAGCCACCCAGGCACCTGACACAGCTATATTTACAGCTTCTGCTCTGTCAGTGTACCACGTATCTGTTTCCATTCTTTTGCCCAACACAAGTCCCATGGCTGAGCCTAAAATCAATAGATGGGATATATAAATATATAATCTTCTTACAGGAAAAGGGGGTGTGATAATGTTGAACAATTAGGTATTTTACCGTTCTGTCTTGTGGTAAATTCAATAAACTTTTCTTTGAAATATTTTATATATTCATCAAAAGATTGTTATAGTTATATGCCAATACACGTATTTGTGAATTTAGTTCACTCAAAAAATTGATTATATGATTTAAGGCATTGGGCTCAAAAGATAGGACTTATCTATATCTATGGCACTATTATCAAGAACATGAAGTCTCAATGGATGTGTGAATTTTTCATTTCTTCATAGAAAACATGCAAAAAATTTCATCTTTGTAATGTAAGCAGAAAAATGACAAGACTGAATTATTTGAAAAAGCTAAGGGAAAGTTGACTATACAACATTAAATCAATTTGCCCTCTATTATACTAAATCCTCCCTTTTCACAAGAAATTTTCCTTGTTCTGTGTAAAGTATTATATTTTAGTTGGGCTAAAAGTGCTTTTCTTTGTTATATAAGTGTAAAATTTAAAAATTAAATGTGTCTGAAAAACACATGCACTTGCATATCCCATAAGTGGCATATAATATTAGTTGATTTATTCCCACATATAACTCAAATAAACATTCCTGTAATTCTTACTCTGATTCCATTTCATTCACCAAATTTCCCATCAGTCAGGAACAAATAATTGTATTTCTAGATTGAGCAATTATTAATTTTATTAATTTCTTCCCTCATTCAAATCCTTGCTTTTGCTCTCCAGTCAGCTCCCACATAGGTGCCTCCAGCACACTTATAGAGAGTTTTATTATCTTCATGTCCTGAATTGTAGCTATTTTTATGAAATAACCTTCAGTTGTTTAATTTTAAAGCAATAGTTTTAATTATAGTATTTGATACCACATATACAATTTTTTAAAAAAATGGTAATAGATAAGATGTCTGATGGGGAGAGCTACTCTATACCCAAAGGAGAGAAGATTAAGAGAAGAAGGGTTAGTAGAAATACAGTTGTTCTCTAGTCAGAATGTAGACCACACTTTGGCCAACTCTATGCTTTTGCTGGCAGATGTTTCCTTCTTTTACCTGATTGGTCTACCCTAATAATTTATTTCTTTGCCTCCCATTTCTTTATCAGTTTTTTTGTGATGAGTGCTTCGCACCCACTACCTAGTCATCCATTCTCTCAATCCTTATCACCTGGTCATTTGGGCTCTGAACCATTCCATTCCATTGAAAAATATTATGTCTAATGATTGCTAATTACCAGCTCTGTAATCTTTTCTTCAGGTCTAATTATTCTGGACTTACAGGAAGTGTTACATGGTTAACTAACTTTGCCTTCTTAAAGTTCTCTCTTATCTAGGCTTCCATTTTATGGTATTATCCTTGTTCCAATTTTGTTATTGTTTTTTTCCTTTTCTTTTCTTAAATGGGGGGTGCATTTCCCCTAAAGGTCCTTTTTCTTTATCTACATTCTGCCTCAGGGAGACATGGATTCTTGACAGGTGATCACTAATTTATTTTTCTTGCTCCATCTCTTCTAAGATTTAGTTTCTTGTTTCCCAATAATGGATTGTTTTTGTATCATTAATATAAACACATTGTGCCCCAAACTGAACTTATATCCTCAACCCCATATTTTCTTCTTTTACCTGACCTTTCTATTTCTTTTTGATGCTTTTTCCCTTAGTAATTGATGAAAAGAATTCACCATTTTGTCCCACATCATCACCTCATATCAACATGTCTTAATGAGTTTCTTCTGAAATATAGAGAGTCTATTCTTTCAATCCATTTAGTTACTTGTCAGTTCTTAATTAAAAACTTTATCATCTTATTCCCCCAGAGCACAGTGATATCCTAACTGGTTCCTCTGTGGCTAAATTATCTGTATCTTTTATACATGCCCCCATTAGTTTGGTTGCCATAATCCTGACTTGCAGCCTCTTACTCCCTTCCTCCACCCAAGGCTTAATGCCTTCCTTTAGTCTATAGGATAAATTCTAATAGGGAAGCTCAACCTTTTCAGTCCATTTATTAGGAAAGAGGAGCTAGGAGCAGGGGTTCAAATGAGTTTGAATACCTAGGAATGATTTGTTGGGATGAACAATTTTATTCTGTGGTGTCAGAGACATGCTGGGATTGACCAGGTACAAGTTTAACAACAAGGACATAATGTCCTAGCAGCCAGGAGGAAGAGAATCAGAATGTGAGGCAATGCAATATCCAAATGGGTAGGACAAGTATGTTTAAAAGGGCCCAAAGCATAAAATCTAGAAGCCGAAGATGCAGAAGTTGAGAAGACCAGCCAGGAAAAATTTGAGTTGACTCTGGAAAGTCTGAAGTCCATATTCCAGGCTTACCTTTGCTGGTGTTAAAAAATTTCACTCTAAAGATACTTATCACACAACCTGCCTTTCCATCTTTGTCTTCTATTCAAACTTCTCAGGCTGGATAATCTATGGCAGACAGGCCAAGATGTGGTCTTGCCCATCTCTCCAGATCCATCTCTTAACTCCTGCCCACACATGCAACATTCCTTAATAATTTCCATACCTCTAGCCCTTTGTAGAGTTTTCTCCAAAGTCCTTTCTACTCTCAGAAAACAAGCCCCAGCTTCATATTCTCTGTGAAACCTTCCTCAATCCCTTTGAATCAAATTATATCTTGTATATATCTCTATATCACTTATCACACCTCATTATACATTTTTGTTTTGTCTTTTTCCTCAACTAAAACTTAAGGTCAGGCACTGGCTTGTCAGTTTTTCTTCTTTACTGTGCAGTGGAGTATTCAACAAATGTTAATGTTTCATTGATGCGTAGTTAAAAAATGACAATTTGATACGAAATGACTTCTGCTTTCCTGCCTCCACACCTATGCTAAAACTTCCCCCTTACCTCTGATGCACCTCTCCCCTGCCTTCTCCTCCTCCAGACTCTCAAAGGATTCAATAAATGCACCTAGATACCATATAATGAACTGGGGGTGGAAAGGTGAGTCAGACATGGTTCCTGCAGTAGTTGCAGTCTGTTGAACTCAAATTAAAACCCCACTTATGTAGGACCTTTGGTTACCAGACCAGCCTGAAGGGACCTCTCTCACCTTCAAACCTTCATAGTTCTGGTTGACCGTATGACTACTCAAATCAGTATTCACTAATTATTTAACATTGTGATCATGAGTTGTTTTTGATTCTCAAGTAAGTTCTTGACCTCTTATTTGATTCTCATCATACAATTTGTTAAGACACATTTTTTTATTTCCAACTAAACTGGGAATTCTTTGAGAACAAAGACTGTACCTCTTAAACTTCTTTGCCGGTTTCAATACATTAAGCAAAATGTGTTACACACAAGGAAAGGTGCTGTAAGTGAGTGGGATACCATGTGTTGAGATCATGTAGGGTAGTGGGAAGACATCTTAGGAAACAATCACAAGCTTCCCCTGCTTCCTGAGCTGGGGAAATTCCTGTAAGACAAGAGCATTGTGTGTCTAGGGCAGTAGGTGATCTGAAGGGTGAGGAAGACCCTGAAATTCTGAAAGCTGCAGACCATTTGGTTACAGGATCCTGTTTCAGAAAATTGGCTCTATGGGCCACTTCACAGCAGGTCTTTCTAGTTTTTACCTTCTATTACTAGATTGATTCTTTAAACCTCCTAAGTATTTTAAACAGTGCCCCTTGTGTTCCTTTCATTCATGTCAAAAACCCATTTATTTTTATGGCTCTGATAATATTTTCACATTGATACAACCCAAAAGCAATTTTGGGTTGACAACATGTCTTTTCATGTTGATGAGTTTTGCATAACTTGAAAGTACATTATATATTGATTAGTGGGAGTGCAGACTTGAGTTTCCAAGAACAGGTTGGCATTCATAACAAGATATATTTAAAACCAAATGGCTAGGACCATCCCAGTACACTGCTGTGTATAATTCCTTGACTGTACTCACTACATCATAAATAATAATGAAAGTAAATGTACGTTTATCAGAAAGAATCAACAAAACCCAGCACTGATTTGCTGATTGCACTTGTCTCACCAGGCATTAAGGCCAGCTTTCGAACAAGGGTGCCTGAAGGTTTGATTGTCTTTGCCGCATCGCCTGGCAATCAGGAAGAGTATTTTGCACTTCAGTTGAAGAATGGACGTCCTTGTTTTCTTTTTGATCCTCAGGTAAATGAGTAATCATAAGACTTGATATTTTTCAGAGTGTCCTAGGTGCCAGATACTGAGGTAAGTGCTTATATTTCACATTGAATCCTCACCAAAAACTTGGAGGTAAGTACTATTATTAGCCTCACTTTACCAATGAAGACAATGAAACTTACAAAGGTGCTGATGACTTGCACATAGCTAAAATAGCAGAGCTCATTTTCAAACCACATAGTCTGAGAATCTGCAGGCTTCACAACCATATGCTGTCTTATAATGAAGATGAAAACTTTTAAATACATTTGAATAGATCTATTTTTATTTTCCTTGAAAGCAAAATTATGTCTCTCTTTAATTCTTCCACATTCTGTCTCCCTCCTTTATCTTTTTCTCACTCTCTTTTTCTTCCTTCCTTCCTCCGTCCCTCCCTTCCTTCATCCCTCCTTCCTTTGTTTACCAGTAAATATTTAAGTGCCTATCAGGTACTATAATGCTGGGTATTACAGACTACAATAGTTTATTTTTTTATTTTTTTATTTTTAAAGATTTTATTTATTTATTTGAGAGAGAGAGAATGAGAGAGAGCACATGAGAGGGGGGAGGGTCAGAGGGAGAAACAGACTCCCCACTGAGCAGGGACCCCGATGTGGGACTCGATTCCGGGACTCCAGGATCATGACCTGAGCCGAAGGCAGTCGCTTAACCAACTGAGCCACCCAGGCGCCCCAGACTACAATAGTTTTAAAGTTAAATGCAACCATGCCCCTATGAAACAATCTAGGTAAGATTAATGTAAAGTATTCATGAATGTTATGAAAGCAAAGTAGAAGATGCTATGTGTTATGGGAGCATAAAATAAAGGGTCTTTCTTTTCTGAGTTGTCAGTCTTCTCTGAAAATGTGATATTTAACTGAGATGCAAAACAATGAGGAAAAGTCAGTCAGAGCAAGAGTACATGTCTGTACAGGAAGATATGTGTTTGAGGTGGGGCAGGACAGGGAAGATACTAATGAGAGATCAGGAAGGCACTGGGAATAAAATTTCCAGGCAGAGCAAATAGCAAATGTTAAGTGCCCAAGGTAGACAAGAACATGACTTATTCTATACATCAAGATGGATGTAATATGGCTGAGGGATTGAACAAAGAGAAAAGTGGGAGGTTGAAAAGCTGGATGTAGACCAAGTCATTTAGTGCTTTGTAAGCAAATGTGAAGTTTTAAATTTTTCCCAAGGGCAATGGAAAAATCATTGAATAGTTGTCTTCACTTTAGTTAAACAAATATTGGTAAGAATTTGACAGTAGGTACAAATAATTGAGGAATGAGTAAGACTTTGTAAAAGATGTTTTACTTTCTATTTCCTCAGGGTTTCAACTTAAAACTGCTGATCTAAATCATAAGTTGTGCCTGCCAAGTCAATGTTTTATGTTATACTGTTAAGCCAGCATGACTTTTCCTCTCTGTAGCTAAACCATGGGCCAAGAACTCTGGGTAAGAATCAGCACTTAATACACCCTGGACACCCACACACCTTGGAGAGGAGAGGCAGGGCATGGTGGACTCAGTGTATCTGAGCATCATGGCAGGTTCCTTGCAGGGGACCTCAAGAGGCCAGCTGGGTTCTTCCTGTTTCAGGAAGCTGGAAGAGCCATGAGTTGACACTGGAAAGACCAAGGAAGAAAGGTTTATACCTGCTGTTTCGACAGGGGCCTGATAACTGCAAGGCCAGTACTTGGTGGGTATTCAGGCACGGACTTCTGGGTGTTCTGTAGAATTGCAGTTTCTTAAGGGGTACCAATAGGTGGGCAGTGAGTAAGCAAAGAAGAAATAGCATCACACGTAAGCAGATCCAGCAGCCAGAAAGAATGGGAGAAGAAGCAGCTGTCTCAGAAGGCCAGGCAGATGGCAATGGGGGAAAAAACAACCAGCACATTGAAGTTGATTCAGTGACAGAATTGAAAATATTATTTATCACTTGAAAACTTTAAGTAGGTGAATTAGGAGAGAGACACTGTTGAGCCTCAGATTAGCAAGTCAAAGTACATAACAAAAATATAAAAAGATAAAAAAAGATGGAGACCACTCACATTATTAAGAAGAAATTCAGAAGGAGAACAAAAAAACACAGGTACAAAAAAACACAGATACAATAAAAAGGATAAAAAAGATGAGAAAAAAATAATGAAATATAAAGTAGGACAGCATATCCTTAATTGATTATAAATTTATTGAAAGGACTCATAAAGTTCTAGTCAAGGTTAAGCAAAACTTACACTTCTGTAGGACCTCTATATGCCAGGCATGATTCTAAGTGTTCACTGTATATGTAAAACACACACACACACACACACACCTCATTTAAATACCACAACAACTCTATGAAGTAGATACTCTTACTATTCCCACTTTACAAGTAAAAAAAAAAATCAGAGCCACAGTAAAATTAATTTCCCCAAAGTCATCCGGCTAATTAGTGATGAAGTCAGGATTGAAACGCAGGCATTCCACCTCCAAAGACCATGATTTTAATTCTGATACTATACTGCTTGTCAACATGAAAGAATAATGCTTGTTAATATCCAGAGACTCAGATAAAATACTATCCATGCACCATATGGAAGGAAATATTTCATCAAGCCTTCTAACCAAAAGGAGAAAAAGAAAAGTCTGAAATATGAAGAGGAAAATCAGTGGTGAATATTAAAACTGGCAATATTAAATTCAACTTAAATATTTAATGGCAGTGTGACTAGAAATGTGTTTTATGCTGCCAAAGAATTTTTGAAATAGAGGAGACATATGGCAAAGGCAAGACAGACAAATCAACCTCTAATAATTGTTTGGTGCTAAAATTGCTAAAATTTGAAGGAGAGGGAAAGATAAGTGATTTAAAAGTTTCTAAAGGTCTCAACTTAGCGGAGAGGGCATAGAGGAATGGATCACATTGGTGTCTTATTTTCATAAAATAAATAGGCCAAAATGTTTTGTTTTAAATGCTGTGAAACAGACATTAATTATTGATAGAATGAAAATGTTCCAAGAACATCCAAATTAACAAGGTGAAAAGAGAGACTAAATGCTAGATGGTCAAAATCAACAAAAAACCTGAAAAGAAAGGAAACAGTACAGTAAAATGGAAGAATGTCAATGAGAAAGAAAAATCTGTCTCTGCTTTTTCTCCCTCAACCTGTTAATATCTGGGAATAATTGAGAAGAAGCCAGATGGAGAAAAACCTTAATTGTATAACCATTTATTCATAGAGCTTTTAAAGTATACAAAGTGGGTTCACATTAATTATCTTACTTCATTCTTGAAGTAGCCACTTGAGGTAGTATTGTTTTCATCCCTGCTTTAGAAGAAGTGGTCTAACTAGGGTCACACAGTAATTTAGTGATTGAACTGGCACTGGATTTAGTTTACTGCATTCAATGCAGTTTTGTTAAACAGCTATTGTACTCCAGGCTCCATGCTATGCTGTTATGTGCTGGGAACACAGTAATGAGACATGAACAAAATGCCATTCACTCTGGCCATCCACTCATCTGGGCCTCCCTGTCTCACAACTGGAGTACAGAGTCTTTGCTTGAGTTGGACAGGGCAGGGAAGGAACAGGACCCAGAGGACTGTCCTATGGTGACTTCACATTAACTCGCACTTACAGTTGGTCATGCCCATCATAAATGTCCATCCCAGTGTCTGTGTGATTCTAGATGACTATGCACATCCCAGAGCTCCATTTGCAACCATACACTGGCTTGTTGTTCATCACCTATTTTGAGTACCACACACACACACACACACACACACACACACCAAACATGGGGCAGAGTCTTTGCGGAATTAATCCAAAAATGATTTCCCCAGATCTGAAGCATGACTGTCATCTCTTTGGGCAGTGTTGTTTCCCTTTGTGAAGAATGTGGTATTCTAAACTTCTACAGAATAGGAAGGTAAAGGGGTTAGCTCCACTCAGCCTCAGTATTGTTGTTATGATCCTGAGAATGGCTGCCAGAAAACTCTCAGACTCATCTTTTTCATCTCCTTTTCAATGATCAGATAGTCCAGTGTAAGACATGATAGCGGAGTTCAGGGAAGCATTCATGGGACATTGCCAATGATTTCTGTCCCTTTCCCTTCTCCATCAGATACTTACTTAGAGCACTCATCACTGTCATTAGCTTCTCCAGCTGCTCTGTCCCTACCCTCTGTACCCAAATCCTAACCTGTATAAAAAGTTGGTAGGTGCCAGCCAAGTATGAGTCGAATTGTTATAGCCAATATATGGAATATATGGAATATGGAATAAAAGTATCTCTCCACAAGGCAAAAGTTACCTGCATTTTTAGGAAAGTGGCAATGAATTAATTCAAAAGAAAATTAAGGTAGTAGTTGAGCAAGATTACTTTAGGATGTACTTGAGAACAGGTAATCAGATATATTATACTAAGTGGTCTTAGGACATGATGTTATATCTGTGTGAAATAGTGGGCTCAAGCTAGTGGAGACTGTGTCCTTCCCCACCACTAAGGAATTTATACTGCAGTGCAGGTGAACTGGATGTATCTGTTCACTTTTTAATGAAATCTCTACATATTTTCAGACAAAAAATTGTTGAAATAGGAATAGAGAAAATTTTGAGTATTCTTCCATTGTTTTTTCTCCTTTTAAGTAGGAATATGAATACAGCTACTTGGAGAAAGTTAGAGGTATCTCACATTCAAGGAAGTTATGTTTTATCTGCTTCCCATTGATATGCAAATTATTTATATATTGAATACTTTAGGTACCACTGTAAGCCAGTTTTCTTTCCTCTATCTTTGAATGAGATATGATTATCTAATGAACACCTTATTGTACTAATCAGACAAGCAGTTATTTGCTTAATGTGTCTTTCTTATCAGACTGTACAATCCAGTGAAGGCAAAGTCTGTCTGTTTTGTCCTGAAACAGATCCTTGAGGTTAAGTCCTTGGAATATAGTAGATGCTCAATAAATAAATGTCTCTTGACAGGTTGACTCACTGACTGACTCAATAACTATTGGTAAAATATACTCAAGTAAAAATTGGTAAAATATAAAATTACCCATTTTCTAGGCTAAAATTTCCAGCTCTTTAATGATTATTTAATAATTTAGTTCTTATTTAATTTCTCAGTTTGTTAGAAACTTTGACTTTTACTGTTGATTATTTTTAAATTACTGTCCCAAATCCATTCAAAATAGTTAAATTTGAATTGAAAAGAGCATTTTATAGGAATTTAAAGTTACTACTGTCTAGCACATTGCTTAAAATAACTTGAAGTCATCATGTACGTTTTTTAAAATATGTGAATAAACTTAAGTAATGAATTCCTTACATAACAACATAATCCTACATAGAGGCTATAGGTGTAAAAAACTTATTTGGTTTCCCTTTCAATGATCAAATGCATTCTGTGAATAAGTATTTGGGGAAGGGAGAAAGATTCTTCACAATATTTAAAAGTTGTTAAGAGTCACAGTAAAGAGAAGTTCCTCTGATTCTTAATTGCTGTATTTTTTTTTGTTAAATCTCTAACAATTAGCTATCATCTCCCATTCTTTATTTGATTAATTCCAATTTGGATATACTTGGTCAGATGATATGTTATTGACCAATAATGACTTGTGGTTGTCATTGAAATGTTTTATGTTCAGTGACATTGAGAAGAAACTCATATTACATTCTGATTTCACTTAGAAGGGAGCTGAGAAAGTGAAAGCTTTCAAACAATTCTGAATGACATTTATTTAACATGTCTGGTGTTTTCCAAATGGAAAGAACAAACTGCGTGCTATAACACTAGAATTGATCACAGAATTATTCTCTTAACATTGGTGGGGGAACATAATTTTCAAATGATCATCAAAGAATAATATGCTAAGTTCTTCCAAGTATAAAGCAAATTTGGCATCCTGAGGCTCTGTGTTATATACTTGAATTTGTCTCCAATAAATGTGATTTCTGATGTAGAGAACTATTAATGCTTCAAATTGTTGCCAAACATAATATGAAGAACCACTTACTCAGACACCTGATCTTTAGAATGCAGCATCGTTTGTAACAATTTTAACGCTAACTAAGTACACTTTGATGAGACAGCATTTAATAAAATGCTCATTAATTTCATCATTAGCAAGGGTATGCTAAGAAGTAAGCCAGTTTCTTATGTCACGCCCAATTAGCATCCCATGCTAGTAATCCCATTAGTATTGTTGAATTCACTAATGGAAAAACTAATGGGCATGCTACCAGGGCACATTAATTGGGCACGACACCAGTTCTGGTTTTAATTATTAAACTACGATAATGAAATGTGTGTTTGTAAAATATTAAAATGTTGAAATAGGGTTGAAGAAAATAAAAGAGTATGTAGAGGAAAGAGATATAAAGAAAGTCCACCTACAAAAATTCAAGGACTAGAAAATGGATTTACCAAATGGTCATCCTTCTAGCTGATCAAGTTGACTATAAAAGTTGGGATATTGTCCACATGAGAAGCAACTCACCCACCCTCATGGGAAATTAAAAGCTGTTTTTTGATAATACGAATTTCTGTATGTCATACATGTTGTCATGCTCTGTATGAGGCCTGACAGGAGCCAATTAAATGTGTAGAATGAACATGTTACATCACTGAAGCTATTTTAGGGAAAAATAAACAGAAATGTTTTACTTAAGATGATAGGACTCACGTTGCCCTTTTTGTGATATAAATCTTCAATTACATCAGGTAATTACCACTTTTCTCTTTTTGAAAAATGTTATTCCAAAATTATGGAAGTTTGGTGAAATATTCCAACTAATTAAAAAAACATTTTATAATATTTTATCCAGTCTTATTTTGTTTTTTAAAAATTTTTATTGGATTGAAGTTAATTATTGCTAAGAAAATCAGCTTTTATTAAGAAAGATATTTATTTTCACTGAGAAGGTTTGGAGTAATTTTCTGATGTTTTTTTCTTTAATAGTAGTAGTAGTAACTGATGATGGTGACAAAATTGAAATATCTTCTATTTACTCTTATTTGCTCACTAACACTAAAAAAAGGGTAACATTGTGCTGAACATGATATGCTGAAAAAGTGTTCACTTGGCTAGAAAGTACTCAGATGGAAGGTTTCTCTTCTACTTCTCTTTCTCTGTTTCCTTATCTTCACCTCCTTTCTGCTGATTTCTGTTCTTGATATCTGCCATTTCCTACTCTTACCTGCTTAGGAACTCATTTTTAACTATGATACGATGACCTCAGATACAAGTATAAATGCTAGATTTTAGACTACAGAACATTGAGTACAAAGTTTAACTGCAATACTTATGGTCAATGTATTAATAACTGGCTAATTTTTAATATGAGTCTCATTCCTTCTCATTAGCAGCGTAGTGAAGGTAAAAGAAACTAAGTTGCCAGATATTTCCCTATCTTTAGAACAATCTGGATTCAATGGTATGTTATTAGTTTTAAATTCTTATTTCATATTTCTGCCAAAATTTTAAGAGCTAAAATTTTAGAATAGAAAATTCCTTACCTTTTATATAAGTGCTCAAAATGCAAGTGTGCTTGTAAGAGATTTTTATTCCAAAGAGAAGGTCTTTTCAGGTTTGAGCACTATGGTGTTTGCAGAAGGACATCACAGAAAAGCCTGAATAATGTTAGGCATCAACTTTAAATTTTGAGTTCGGTTTGAAAATTATGCATGCTTCCATCATGATCATGTCAAAATTTATAAATTGGTTTTTACAAACATATATTCATTCATTCATTCCTTCATTCCCTTAAGGGGTCTTCAATGGAAGTTACTCCAACTAATGATGGTGGGAAACAATACAGTGATGACAAATGGCATGAAATAATAGCTATTAGGCATCAGGCTTTTGGCCAAATCACACTCGATGGGCAGTATACAGGTAAGGACTTGATATATATAAATAGTTCTATCAATACACTAATGTTGCCATACTTTTCTGTTGTTTATATTTCTACATCTTTCCTTTCACCTTTATCTCCTCCCCATTTCATCTGAATTGCTGTTGGGTTTGCCTTTGGGGTGCTCCTAAAATGATGAATTTTTTTTTTCGGTGCTTCTTTTTATTATTATTATTATTATTATTATTATTATTATTATTATTATTATGTTATGTTAATCACCATACATTGCATCATTAGTTTTTTATTAAAATGATGAATTCTGACAACCATTTTCTCATTATACACAGTTACAGTAAAGCAAGAATAACAGCAGAGTCATCAGTAGTAATTTTGTCTTTTATAATTTTCAAGGGCTTTTACTGATGTTCTCTCATGTTATTTTTGACCTGCAGAAGACAAACAAAAGAAAGCAGTTATTATATGCATTTTAGAAATGATGAAACTGGGTCTCAGGAAAGGTAAATAACTTTTCCCAATTTACACAGTTTGTAGAAAGGGTTCTTGGGACGCTTATCCTGCCTGTAATTCAAAGTTTAGCATTCTTTCCATTCTACACTATCTGCTGTCCTTATATAATTATAAAACAGTTACAGTACCTGCATGATGATGCAGGCTTTTATTAATATACTCAGGAAATATGGAATTATAGTGAGCACCTACAGTATGCCAGGTATTGCTCTAGAAACTCTGGATACAAAGAGCAAAATTTACATTTTAGGTGGGAGAGGGCCAGGAGACAGAATAAATAAATACTGAACAAGTATCAGGTAGTGGTATATACTGAAAATAATAAAGCAAGAGAGGAGAGAAAGTGTGTGTGTTTGTGTGTGTGTGTATTGGGGAGGGAATGTTTTGATTTCATAAAGAACTGTTAGAAAAGGCCCCTTTGATACGGTGACATTTGAACAGAGACCTAAAGAAAATAAGTGGGTAAGCCAGGAGAATAACCAGGAGAAGAATGTTTCAAGCCAAGGGAATAGTTGGTGCCAGGGCCCTGAGGTGGGAACATATATATGGCATGTCAGGAACCAACAAGGAGGCCAGTGTGGGAAAGAGTGGGTGAAGCGACTAATAGGCTTTTAGGGCTGTTTTACATAGGGCCTTGTGGGCTTTTGCTTGGAAAAAGGGAACCCATTGGAGAATTTTGAGAAAGGAGTGACATGATCTGACTTCGCTCTTTAAAAGGAACACTCTGGCTGCTCTTTGGAAATGAATTTTAAGGGGAAGAAGGGTGGAAATATGTAGAGCAGTTAATAAACTTCTGTAATAATTATAAAATAATTCAGGCAAGAAAAAATGGTTTCTTGAACCAGGGAAGTAAAATTGTCGATATAATGAGAAATCTGGGTATATTATAAATGTTAAATTGAAGGGATTTGATTCAAGAGGAGCAGGGGTTGGCAAATTACTTATGGGCCATATCCAGCTCATCATTGTTTTTATAAAGTTTTATTGGAGCTCAACTGTACCCATTTGTTATGTATTGTCTGTGGCCATTTGAAGCTTCATGGTCTACAAAGCCTAAAATATATACTACCTGGCCCTTTACAGAAGGAGTTTGTTAATCCCTAATGTAGACCATGACTGGTAAGTTTAGGGCCTGGGCAACTGGAAGAATGTAGCTGCCATAACTGAGGTTGACAGGATCATGGGAGAAGCTGACATGGAGAGAGATGTTCAGTGTGAACATCTGTGAGGCATCCAGGTGGATATATCAAGTAGTTTAATGGATACAACTCTTAGTTCAGGGAAGATTTCCAGACTAAGGATATACACTGGGAATTGTCAGCTAAGGATGGCATTTAACACCAAGGGACCAGATGTAAGTAGGGCTAATTAGAGTGGTTTGGGTTCTGAGGGGAAAAAAAAAAAAAAAAGAAAAGAAAATCCCCCTACTCCCAAGAAAAGATGGAATTATACAGAACTCTTAACAAGAGATTTGCACTGTTACACAACATAGCCAGGGACCCAGGCCTGTTCTGGTCTTTGGCCTGGTCATTCGCATAGGTGTCCAGCCCTCTAGGTCATCCTTCTACAGGAGTCAGGATATCTGTGCACGTGGAGAAAGAAAGAGATCTGAGAGGGGAGGAGGCCTGGTCCTTCCAACATCAAGATGTCAGGCTGTGGAAAGAGCCAAGATGTCCATCGACAGATGAATGGATAAAGAAGATGTGGTATATATACACAATGGAATATTATGCAGCCATCAAAAGGAATGAGATCTTGCCATTTGCAACGATGTGGATGGAACTGGAGGGTTTTATGTTGAGCGAAATAAGTCAAACAGAGAAAGACATGTATCATATGACCTCACTGATATGAGGAATTCTTAATCGCAGGAAACAAACTGAGGGTTGCTGGAGTGGGGGGTGGGGTGGGAGGGATGGGGTGACTGGGTGATAGACACTGGGGAGGGTATGTGCTCTGGTAAGCGCTGTGAATTGTGCAAGACTGTTGAATCTCAGATCTGTACCTCTGAAACAAATAATGCAATATATGTTAAGAAAAAAAAAAAAGAAGAAGAAGAAGGTAGCAGGAGGGGAAGAATGAAGCAGGGGAAATTGGAGGGGTAGACGAACCATGTGAGACAATGGACTCTGAAAAACAAACTGAGGGTTCTAGAGGGGAGGGGGGTGGGAGGATGGGTTAGCCTGGTAATGGGTATTGAGGAGGGCACATTCTTCATGGAGCACTGGGTGTTATGCACAAACAATGAATCATGGCACACTACATCTAAAACTAATGATGTAATGTATGGGGATTAACATAAGAATTTAAAAAAAAGCAAAAAAAAAAAAAAAAAGATGTCAGGACAATGAGGAAAAACTGTTGAAGAAAGGTAACAGAGAGGAGAATCAAGAAAGAGTGGTGTCCAGAAGCCCAGTGAAGGGTTTAATCATTTGTTAAATTAGTAGAACCCAGATTATCCTGGTGAAGTTGGAATTCTCATCTCCTTTTCCGTAGGTTCTTCTGCCACCCCGAATGGGAGCACTATTATTGGAGGGAACACGGGAGTGTTTGTGGGAGGGCTTCCACGGGGTTATACCATCCTCAAGAAGGATCCCGGTAAGTTTGCTGAAGGTATAGGATTTATATGTTTTCACCAAAATTTACAACACAATCAAGTATGAATATATTATTTTAAAGTATGAATAATAGTATATTCTATCTCATGCTGTATTTCCTATATCAGTATGCCAAAAAAATTCCCTTAGGTGTCTTTTCTAAAGGAACTGTGTATTACTTGCTTTTAAATTCTTGGTGCCAGCCCTTGATATATAAAGAGTTTATTAAATTTTTGCTAAAATGAATGATACTAATTTCAGTCAAAGGTATCTTATTTTAGGACTATGTTTCCGTTTTTCTAAGATTTTAAACTGAATCAACACAGAAATGGAAAACTGTGGGCTTGATTTATACTCTAAATAGGGTAAAGAACATTCCCTGAGTATCGAGCATGTGATCAGCACTAAACTAGTCCCTAGATGTCCATAGGTGAATAAAAAGTGGTCTTTGCCACATAGAGGGCATATAATGCTGAGCAAATGCTATAAGTACTATAACTGAGACAGAGACAAAAGAACTCCTATATTTGTAGAATGAGAGAACAAAAACTGATTCAAAATGAAATCAATAAAAACTAACATGGATGAAATTAACCTTAGGCAAAAAAAAAAAAAAATCACCTTTCCAAATGCATTGCTAAGATTTTAGGGTTGTTTTCCCATGTTCTCATAGAAGGGCATAGGTGTCTTCCCAGTCTCTCCCAGGAAGTAAAATGTAACTACATAAATATTACAAATCAGCTAGAACCTAGATAAGTATAAATTGTGCAAGTGTGGTGGTCTTTAGGGAATCATGATGAAGATCAAAAGGAATAAAATGTTTTCAGTGAAATTTGGAGAGGGATGTATTTAAATATCCAAGACTGAATATAGTTATCTCCTTAGAAATATCTCTAGAGTAGAGAGGGTTTTTATTGGACTACTTTAGATTGGTAGAGAAGTCCCTTAAAAACATTCACACACACACACACACACACACACACACACACATACACAGAGAGAGAGAGCGCTCTCGAGCCTTTGTCCTTGTTCCTTATCCATCAAGTACACTTCTTGGCTGTGGTACATCCATGCACCAGAAGGAGATCATACCCTGATACCAAGTACCCTTCCTATAGAGGACATATCTTCATTATAAATAAATAATCTGACATTGTGCATATAAAGTGACTTTGTAGAACTTTGATTGCTGGTGAATACCTTTCCCAGAATCAAGTCAGACACTCCAAAACTGAGAACTAAGCTTTGCATTGATCAATAGGGACATTGCTGTATGAAGTGTTTCTCTTTCTCTATTTCTCTCATTTGCTCACTTTCTTTCTTTCCCAACCCCCTGTTACCACCTGTTTGCTATGTTCATAAACCCCACATCTGCCTGGTCTAGGGTGTCCTGAAATTAAGGTCAACATTACATTATTTCCTAAATGTGAAATCAAATTATTGACTTACTTGTGTAACAGACTGGTTCATCATGATGAAGAAACTAAACTATAAACTACAGATTTAATAGAAACACTTCATTCAAATCTTGTAAAACTTGTTATAACACTTTTATTTTTAAGACTAGTGGCAGATGAAATTTCATTAGTTCAGAAGGCAATATTCTGGCTACTACTATAAAACCAGTTTTTGCATAAACATCTGTTTCTGCAGATATGATGGGTCTAAACCAGGGCTAAACATTATAATTGTTACCACCTGGAATAGGTGATGGCGTGGTGTTCATGTGAATCATTAGGAGGTTTGCAATAAATAGGTAGTGAGAGCTATTGCCTATTTCTTTCATTTTAATGGCACATAAAATTAATTGCTTGAAAAAATTTTTTCAAAATACCTATTTCTTGATATCTACCAACTCCTACAGACATAATCCAAAAGGGTTTTGTGGGCTGTGTCAAGGATATGTATTTTATGAAGAAGTATAACCCCTTTGCTATTTGGGAGCCTCTGGTTTGGCAGAGTGCTGAAGAGCAAATCAACGTGTATAACAGCTGGGAGGGATGCCCCACTTCATTACAAGACGGAGCCCAGTTCCTAGGAACAGGTAAGCTTCTAAAATAGACACCAGTGGTTGCTTAGCGTGTATGTTCTATCCTTTGCAAAATGTAATCTACCTTGTCCAATTACTTTGACCTCACATGAACCTAGTATCACAGAAATACCTAGTTATGCCATGATATACATAAATATATTTCAGAGTCTGAATATGTAATAGAAGTTGTAAGACTCATATGTTCATGTGTCAGGTCTCTGTTAGCCCAGCAGTTCACATATGGTAATGTCAAAAATATCTTTTTGGTAAGTCAATTGTTTTACTTAGAATGTAGTTTTACTTAGAAAGATGTTTCAAGAGCATTTTATTTACCAGGTTAATCAACAAATATCTATTTATCCCATTATACGGACAGTATTCTCAGGACAAAAATTTCAGCTATGTAATGGGATGAGTAGGTCATTAAGGGAGATATGGAAGATGTCACCACCATTACTTCCATTGTTCTGAAGGCTGCTGTAAAGGCAAGGGGCAGTGTCCCTGGCAGACATCCTGCCTGGCAAGTACCCAGGGTGAGGGGGTGGTAGGGAGTACGGTGGCTTGGTGGATAGCACTTCTTCAAATGCAAGCCCACCGCTGCCTCCTACATTTATAACAAAGCTGGTTACTTATTAAGTTGCTTAAACTACCTTCCAAATAGAAAGCTAAATAATATCCTACTCTGTGCACTTTTCCATTGCTCTTTTCTCAACACTGTCGTTACTCTGAATTTCTCTTAGTCAATGCAATTTCTTATTGTGAATACTGATAGAAAACAGTAATAGTCTTAATCATATCCATGATTTAGAGAGTAAATTGCTTCCTCTTACAATGTATATCAAGTTCACTCTGCCACTTCTGTACAGTTAACAAGGGGGATTTCTTAACATCGATTTGCATCTTTTTTGCAGAGATGTACTCGATGACAGTATATGTCCTAGTCTTTGTACCACCTTTACAGTGCTGGTGGTTATGCTTTGCACATGCTGATATGTACATATTCTTTTCTTTAAAGGGTTCCTGGAACTTCATCCATACGTGTTTCATGGTGGAATGGATTTTGAGATTTCCTTTAAGTTCAGAACTGACCAATTGAATGGATTGCTTCTTTTCATTTACAACAAATATGGACCTGATTTTCTTGCTGTATGTTCATTTATGTAGTTAAATTTACTTGAGAATGTCAGATATAACTTTAAAATCAATAAGCCATGTGTTTATAATATGCTAAATTGGGATTTCTTTTGAAATTCTCTTTTGTTTTCATTTTCTTCCCTAAGTCATCTTTAGTTTTGGAGTCCTGTGAAACATTTTGTGCTTTAGGATTATGATGTTTGAAAATGACCGCTATTCCTGTGAAAATTGAATTTTAGCAAAATAGTTATGAGGAATTAAGAAAATCCCATTTAGTTTCCCAATATTAAAAGTTATTTCCTTCATTATTTTTTGACATAATAGTGTCAAAAAACTATATACAATAAATATATATATATATATATATAAAGATTTATTTATTTTAGAGAGAGAGTGTGTGTGCACAAGTGGGAGAAGAGGCAGAGGGAGAGGATTTTCAAACAAACTTCCAGCTAAGCATGGAGCCCGACAGAGGGCTTGATCTCAGGACCCATGAGATCATGACGTGAGCCAAAACCAAGAGTCAGATGCTTAACTGACTGAGCCACCCAGGTGCCCCTATAATAAATATTTTTCATATTACACACACACACACACACAAACACATGCATAATATAAGGTATAAAAGTACAGTGAACACTCATGAACCTACCACCCAGCCCAAGAACTAAAAAATCACTTATGGGGTCTTTCCTATCCCATTTCCCTATCTCTCCCTGGAGCTAATATGTAGTCAGAATTTTGTGTTTATTATCCCTTTTAATGTAGTTATGGTCTAAACACCATGTATGAATGCCTAAAAATTCTTGTTTTTGACATTCATAAAAGTTGCATCATGTTCTACCTTTAGGCAATTGTTTTTTTGCACTCGACATTATTTTTGAGTCACTTATTTTCTCCATATAGGTATACATTTTCATAGTTGTGTAATTTATCTCTTCTCCTGTCAATGACATATTGGTTGTTTCCATGTTTTTGCTATGGCAAACAAAGTTGCTATGAACATTTTTATACATTTCTCTAAATATAGTGGGCAAGTGTAATTTCTTTTACTTGCTTTAATCAGACAGATATCATTGTCAAAAATAAGTATGTGATTAAAATGTTAATTTTTAAAAAGTTATTAAAGAACTTGCATAGAATCAAGGGAAAATCATGAACATCTTGACCTCATTGCTCATATCTAGGCAAATAGGTAATAAAACACATGTCTTGGCGATTTTATGATTCTAAGTTATTTTCAGTTCATTGATTTTGTATATTCCTAGATTATATACTGTCAATTTTGCTGACCAGGTAAGTAGAAATATATCCCTTCACAGTGTTTATTAAAATTTCAGCTTATTTAAAGTATTTATTTGTCCTCCTATTTACTGTTGGCCTCCCTTACTGAAATGTAATCTCTCTGAACACAGGGCTGTTGGCTGTCTTCTTTATAGTTCTATCTTCATTGCCTACCTCTTGCACTTGTTAAGTGTTTGATAAAGATTGTTGGATGAATGAATGAATGAACCTGTAAATGAGTTCATGTTGCGGTGACCCTCACTAAGCATTCTTTAATCGTCTATAAGTGCATAAATTCTGGGGAGGATGCAAAGATATTTTCATTTGGCCTTTCCTCTTAAGGACCACTTGCCACTATTGGAGGGTCACACATCCTGCTGCAGCCTTCTCCAAACTTCCATCTTCCTCCATTCATTGACTTTGGGAATATAATACATTTGAATACATGAATACATGAATACATATTGAATAATAATGTTAACTTTAAGCTTTAATGAAATACATGAATACATATTGAATAATAATGTTAACTTTAAGCTTTAATGAAATAAATCTTAAAGAATCAAAACATTTAGACAAACATATATTGAGTGTCTACTATGTGTTAGACTTTCTTTTCACACTTACAACATAGCTATAAGGGAGGCAGACATTCCTTACATTCTACTCTTCCATATCTGAGGACATAGGCTTCTCCCAGATTATCTCTCA
The DNA here is from genome assembly GCF_011800145.1 of Mirounga leonina. NCBI lineage: Eukaryota > Metazoa > Chordata > Mammalia > Carnivora > Phocidae > Mirounga > Mirounga leonina. The sequence continues at coordinate 15,278,190 of NW_023270389.1, forward strand.
GAAAGAATTCTTCCTGTCATCCTAAGTAGCTTCAATATACATGGCTATCCTCTGGAGCTTGATTGACTCAGAAAGTTTTCACTGCTAAAATCTTAAATCTCAAAATACAACCTCATAAACTTTCAGCTTTCATTCTCTCTTACTGAGTTCACTAAGACATTGAGACCATTGGTTATCAGACCACTTTCTGTTTAACTTACTTCCTCCCTACCTCAGACACCATAATACAGCTTTTCAACCACTTTTCTGTCAACACCCTCAACTTGTATCTTCAATTTCACAACTCTGGGTCAATCATTCTAGCTCCCTAGCCTTTTCAGTTTCAACAGCCAGTTTACTGACCATCATAGGAGAACCGATAAAAGTATGAAGACTAGTAACACATGGAATTTTGAGGTTTCTGATTCCTTCATTCAACAGTATTTCTTGTTTACAGGATTTGTGCCTAGATTAGATGTGGAACATGAAAGAAAAAGAATGTCAGGACTGGAAAACACCACAACCTGAAGGTCTTCAGATAGTCTCATTCTTAGAATGGAAAGAAACCATCTCCTCACCTTCCAAACTCTCGACCTACAGCTTTTTTTATGAGCCACGTCTGGTTTCACTCTCTCCTGACTCAGGAGAACAAATACATAATTACTACTCTTCCAACCAAAGTTAATATTTCTATCTTTACTCTAGATTCTATCCGTTCTCCTGCAAGAGCTTGTGCTACAAATTTTCCCCATTTTGTTAGTTCCAGTGTTCCTTCTTCATTGGCTCTTCTCCCTCAACATCTAAAATGGTTGGGCCTCATTTATTTTAATTTTTTTTCCTTTTGACTTTGAAAATTCTTCCTTTGTACTTCCCTTCCTTTCATAGTCTATTGCACTGAAAGTAATTACTCTGGTTATTTCTCCTTTTATGTTATCATATTTCAGTCCTCAGAACTACTATACATTATGATTCCTACTCCTACCACATTCCACGACAGAACCTTCTAATGTTGCCAGTGATTCCTGCATTTTCTAGTCTAATAGATAATTTTCAGCCCTTATCTTATTTGATCTTCCTCTATCATCCTTTTTTTCTTAAAATATTCTTCCCTACTGATTTTCCAAAATACTAGTTGCTCTTGATTTTCATTAAATCCTTATGGTTTCTCCAAGAAGATCATTGTCAACTTAAGGAATTATATCTACTCTACCTTCCTCTTAAAACATTGGTCTGGCTGAGGACTCTATACTCTCTCACCATTTCTTTTCACTGCTTTTACACTAACTAGATGATCTTATTTATCTTCTCATTAACCTTTTCTATTTTACTGCCCTATCTTTATGTTTGACTGCCTCAAAAAAAAGTTTCTTCTGGATGTTTTGTAGACATCTTAAACTCAGTATATTTAAAATTGGCCTCATTCTTCACTGACAATGATAATATCAAGTCTTTCTTCCCTAATGCTTTCCATATTGTGATGGTGGTAAAACACACCCATGCAAGAAAGAGCCTGGGTATCCTTGACTTCCTTTTCATTCATCTAACACATTCAGCTATTTGCCAGGTCCTGCTGAGGTTTTACAAGCTGAGTTGCTTTTAAAAATACCTTTTTGTCTGAGTTTTCACTGTCTTCACCATTGTTACCTGTATTTCAATGGTTCTCATAATTTTTCTCACAACCATAGTGATTCCCTAATAGGTTTCTCCAGTTACAGTGCAGCTTTCATTTCCATTTCCATGAACTTCCTAGGACTGGTAGGGTAAACTTTCAGCGCAAGATAATAGTGGAAAGAATATAGTCTTTGGTGTCAGCCAGACAAGAGAAAGATGTACGTTTTCCGTATCACTCAAAATCCTCCAAAACCTTGCTTCTACATACCTAGTGGGACTCTTTCTAACTACCCCCACCATAATTTAGTCTTTTTTTTCTAAACCTAATTAGCTCGTACATGTCCCCATACCGCTGAATGTGTTCATCTCCCTGTGTTGAAGGATTCTCCATGAACCTTACATACTTCTAAAAGTCATAATTTCAACCTTTCCCAGTTCTGAGGGAACAAAATATATATCCTTTCTTTGTTGCCATTGCACCCAATTATTCTCTCGGTTATGGTATTACCCCAGATGTTTGCCTCTGCTGTTGGATGGTGTGATTCTTAGGAACAGTTTTTATCTTATAGCAGCAGATTCATGGAACATAGTGGGGGACTCAATATTTATTGAATGAATAGATACATGACTGCTTATCCAATGTACTTCACAAAAAATGATATTTACATAGAAAAAGTAATAATTTTTATCTGGAATTACTTAATTTCATTTGCCATGATTGATCTCAAATTTTTAAGTACCCTATTTTTGCTGGTTTGAGTTCTAACAAAATAAAAACATAGTAGATAAAATAATTGTCATGTAACATTTTGAAGGGAAACATATGGAGGCATTTCCTTTACCACGAAAATTTGGGTGAAATATATTTGTATTAGAAAATGACACCTCAATCTAAAAGAATACACATAGAAGCAATTACATTAGTTAGAGATTTAGAATAATAAAACTGAAATATTGAATCAAAATCCATCTTACAAATTTGAAATTGAGTTCACCAACCAGTTAAAATAAGCTTAATCAGGCTTGACATTTCATTTTCTTATTGTCTTGTCATATTTTTCCCCCAAATTAAATTGATATATGAAGTAGTATTTTCTCATTTTCTAAAAACTCAAGTAAAAATAGAGTTATAGTTCAAACTATTCTCTTCAGTCATTCAGTCACTTATGCCAGGGTTTAATCTTTTACCTGTGTTGCACAGAAAAAAATAAATAAAGTTTTTACCTACATTATGTTGTATCACACTGTATAATCATTACTGGGTATGAATTTGTTTGACTCAATACAACATTCTTCATGTCAATTATAAGGTTGCAAAGTACTCCATTATATGTTACTCCAGTCCCGCGTAGAATAAAGTGGAACATTTTTATAGAGTGCTTTCAGGGAAATTTGTTGCTTTTCTTCAAGAAATTGACCTTCTGCTCTCTCCCAAACTGCCATTCTGCAGCCTTTTTATATACCTATTTTCTTTTTTAATGTGAAATACAGATGGAACTGAAGAGTGGAATATTGAGCTTCCGGTTAAATACCAGTCTTTCCTTCACACAAGTGGATCTAAGGCTCGGGCTGTCCTATTGTGATGGAAAGTGGAATAAAGTGATTATTAAAAAGAAAGGTTCCATCATATCAGCAAGCATGAATGAACTGACAGAGCGTGTGTCACAGTCCAGAGCCCAGCCACTGATGGTGAATTCCCCCGTCTATGTGGGAGGAACCCCACAGGAGCTGCAGGACTCTTATAAAGACCTGAGTTTGGAACAAGGTAAAGTCCATCTGGAGAAATCCCCAAATAAATACACCTCTGGTCCTACCGGGTTTTAGTGGTTTTGTGTTTTAAGATATAGCAACAGAGTCAGTTTGGAAGCAATACCTACCCACCCCTTTTTGGAAGCTCTAAAAAAAAATCAGAATGTTTCTTCAAATAGTTTGGTATGTTGCCCTTAAGACTATGCCCTCATGCCTACTTATAATCAATATACTTATTTTAACTTGTCTTCAGCAAATATAATTGTAATTTATGTATATATTTCTTCATGTGTTTTCTGGTTCTTCCAGATACTGATCATAATCTGTATTCACAGACGAAAAACATAGATTAGGTTGGTGTGCACAACTAAGAAAAATGGCATTAAATTCACTGGGATTTTTTTCTGATATAACTGCTAATTGTCTCTGCATTTCCATGGAGCTATCCTATAGCAAAGCACATGAGAGAGTGGGTTTAATTGACTTTTAAACATACTGGTGAAAAATCTATATTTCATTTATTATTAATAACCACAAATGAAATAAAAAGTGCATGAGTGCATGACTTATAACTAAAACAAGCGTTTAACTCATATAATAAATTTGAACATAATCAGAGAAATTAATTCAAAAAGGCTAACAGTAGCTGAATGTATGCTGTGTGCAGAATTCATTGTTCTGAAAGGTTTACATGAGAATAAGCGGGTCAGCTCTTCATAACAAGCCCCTGTGTTCAGTATTATTATTTAAATCCCCATTTTACAGATGAGGAAACTGAAGAGCAAAGTAACCTGCCCAAGGTCACATGGCCAGTAAGCAGATAGCAAGCCTTTCTGTCTCAGGCAGGCTGGTGTCAAAATCCACTCTCCTTATTATAAGCAAGTGTTTTCTTTTAAGGGGAATTGGCCAGTGTGCCTTTTCTACAAATTGGGGAAAGCACAGAAACTTTAGTTTCTGAAACTTAGTTTGTGACTAAGCATGCTCCCATGTAGAAAATGTTCTCTACATATTTCAAAATCTATGTACCGCGAATGGTTAAAATTTCCATGAAGCAGTCTTTGCCTATTTGGTAAGTACATAAAGATTTAAATGCCTTTGAATAGAAAATATATGGCAAGCTCTAAGGAGACTTTTAGAAGGGTCCTAGTAAGGAGTTAATGAATATCTGGGGTGTAAGAGAGTAATGACATTTTCAAGGCACTTAAGATGTAACAGCAGCTAAAAATATTACATTCGTATAAGGGCTTCTCCGGGTTTTCAGGTTTCTGAGGTTAGAAAGAACTTGAAAACCCTTTGTATGAGCAAGATTACTTGATCCTACTTACATCTAGGAAAAAATCCCCTGCATATGTGCAATTATACTTTGTACACAAAAACCCATTACTATGATGGGCATAGAGACTTGGCTTTAGCCAAATTTTAACTGTAATTATAAGACGATCATGATAGAAGTTTAACACATCAACATAAACCCAATGAGGATAATTCAATCTGCCCTATGACTAAGTCTATGATACTGAAAGATATTTTATTTATGGGTAATACTAAATTTTTATCATTGTGGTATCATACATATCAGTGGTTCTCAAGCCACTGATAAAATATTGAAGTATAGTTTCGGGAACATAGTAGGAACTCAGTAAAATGAGCTGTCATTATTATTACTATTCAAGATACATTAGAATCTCCTGGAAAGGTTATTAAAAATTCAGATTTTATGACCCTATTGCCTAAGATTCTGACTCAGATGCTTTGAATGATACTAATCTATATAGGTAACTTCACGTTTTATACAGTGATCAGGAGAATAGTCACCATATGGGGCTGCTGCCTGTATGTAGTAATATGCAATTAAAATTAGTCATGTTCACTTATTGTAATTTCTTCAATCCACTCTCAAATGGCCTTAAAAATGTTCTGTGCTTCTTAATTAGCACCTTTTTTCAGAGGCTTTACTTTGTGGTCATGTTAGTGCTATTTTTTTCGTATCCATTAATGTTGTAATCTTCCTTTGAATCAAATGCAAATTAGCTTTCCTCTGTAGTTTGGAAATGCTGGGCAACCTAATTTGCTGAAGATGTGTCACCTCAGATCATGGACATTTACCTTAGAACTACCACTTGAGACTATCACTTACCTGCAGGTTGGGGGCGATGGGGCTGGGGCTCATGGGATCACAGATTATGCTCTGACCCAAGCCCTGTGGGGAGAAGGCAGGAGTAGGTGCTGGAAGCCAGCCTTCCTACCAGCCAATGCCCCCATGTTGGGCTGCCTCCACCAGAAAAGCTACTGTCTTTCTGATTTGTCAACTTAGAATTCTGGGCCACCTTTTATTTATTCAGAGGCCTGGGAGTGGGGAGTCATTTTTGATTCTCAAAAGCAAGCAAAGGAGGCATCTCCATTTTTCTCACAGATAGGCCCTTTCCCCTCTTCCTATCCTAACACCCCACTCAAATTTTGAAGGCAATTGAGGAGTATTTCTGGTGGAAATCATTCTGGTGGTGCAGAGTTGGAAGAATGGTGACTTGATTTGACAAAAATCTCTGTCTGCTTTAAGATAGCACCGTGAGGACCACACACTAGAGCTCAGGATTCTTCACCTCCAAGGCCTGAGGCCGGAGTACCACTTCCTAAGGAGGAATAATATTTAAAAACCTTACCCGATGACTCTCTGTACCTTTTTCTTTATCTCCAGAATGAAGGCAGACTACCTCTGTGGCCTTTCCCAAATTTAAAATTCCATCCCGTGAATTAATTTTTAAGACGTTCCTTTTTTTATTTTTAATTCTTAAAATTGTAGTAAAATATACATAAAATTTACCATCTTAGCCATTAAGTGTAGTTCAGTGGCATTAAGTATATTTTGCTGTGCAATCATCATCACCTTCCATCTCCGGAACTCTTTCCATCTTGCAAAGCTGAAGCTCTGTGCCCTTTGAACAATAATGGAACTTTCCTTGTAACAGCACTCAGGTGTTTGCCCAAGCTACATTTTCACTGTTTGCATTTTGTCGTTAGGGAAAATGGGGTACAGAGAAGTTAGGTAACTGAACTCCAAGCCATCGGAAAATTACTGCTGGAAAAGAAATCAGAATTCTTAACTTCTGAATTTTCAAGCAGATGCTTTTATATTGAGCTTCATTGCTTTTATTTCAACTCCGCCAACTTATTGAGTGTCTACTGTGTGTTCAAGATAGATGAGCAGTATTGATCAGTCGGGCCTGAGGGAACGTGAATACGAGCAAAGACATTTTAAAAGGAACTAGGCTGCAACTTAATATGTTAGAAGACATAATAAAACATCATATAAATGCTGAAGAGAACAATATGGTCATTGTTACTGTTAGCTTATTTTACTGTTAGGCATTGCATTCTGTTTTATTTTCTCTTCCTGCTGATGTGCTTTAATCTTGAAAAGAGCGAAGCATGTGTTTGGGGCCTTTCAAACTTGACGGTATTTTGTTCAGAAAGAGCGTGTGCGTGCACTAGCTCAAACTCAGTCTGTCTCTTCTTTGACAATTTTGTGCAGTGTTCTGGGCAGAGTGCTGCCAACCCTCATTGAGTTGATCTCTGTTTACACAAAATAGCATGTAATTCAGAGCCACGGCTGCTTCCTGGCTGACTGGATGCCCTCTGGCCCTCTAACAAAAGAGCAGTGCATACTCCTCATCCATTTCTTCCACATTCCCTGGTAAACCTCCCAGAACTCCACTGCACTGTGGTCATTCTAAAGTCGACTGGGTAGAATACACGTTCCGAAAAACCTCCGGGTGTTGCCATCACCAGAGCTGAATTTGCTCCCTGTCATACTGCTGTGAACATAAAACTGGTGACCATTGTGTAGAGTCAAAATTATGGAACTCAGTGAAAATGATGGCGCATAGTAATAGTTCCTCTGTATGCTGATTTAACTGGGACTTAGTTCTATAACGCTGAAATGATTCTAACCGAGTTCATGTCACTATCTCAGGATTCCAGTCTATTTTGAAACTACATTCTCCCTCCTGCTATCTTGCACAATAATCCTCAAAGGGTGTTTTTCCCTCAGTGAGCTTGTTGAATAATTGTGCTCCTCCAAATCTTATTTTTAGCACTAAAACAATGACTTACATAGGTGACTGAATTTTCCAGAACTGAGGGACATGTGGCTACCCCTCTACCATAAGGTCTAATTGCCTACATTTTGTTTCATAAGAATAAACAGAACGAGGGTGCCTGGGTGGCTCAGTCGGTTAAGCGACTGCCTTCGGCTCAGGTCATGATCCTGCAGTCCTGGGATCGAGTCCCGCATCGGGCTCCCTGCTCGGCAGGGGTTCTGCTTCTCCCTCTGCCCTCTTCCCTCTCGTGCTCTCTCTGTCTCTCATTCTCTCTCAAATAAATAAATAAAATCTTTAAAAAAAAAGAATAAACAGAATGAGAAAATGTGGGCCTAAAAGAAGCATAATAAATACTTCCAGTTGCATATAATCCAGCTGAATTATAATGATGACCTTATGTATTTTTTCAAGATAACATAAATCTGATACCTCCTCATGACAACCTAGCCTGGTAAAAAGCAGAAGGAGGCATGAGGGATTTCCCAACTGAGACTCAAAAGTTTAAATATTGTCTCCACAGCAACCCCCACGCCTCATCAAAACGTAGTACTGCCGAGGACAGAAATGATTGGCAATTAACGACTCAAGCCTTTTATGCGATATTAATCCCTTACTATTTGCTAGGTTTCGGCGGTTGCATGAAGGATGTTAAATTTGCACGGGGTGCTGTCGGTAACTTGGCATCTGTGTCCAGCACTGCTGTCAGAGTCAATCTGGATGGATGCCTATCAACTGACAGCGTTGTTAACTGCAGGGGAAATGACTTCATCCTGGTTTACCGGGGGAAAGAGCGGAGTGTTTACGAGAGTGGTCTGCAGCCTTTTACAGGTACTGTGGAGGTGCTCTAAATTAAATGTCACATGTCTCCCACTTGTCGCCTCTTCCCTCCCTGCCAGCCCACTGCTAGTCTATATGAGGAATATTTTAATCTTTCTGCTTCTTATTTCCATTTAAGAATACCTGTATCGAGTGATTGCCTCACACGAAGGAGGTTCTGTATACAGTGATTGGAGCCGGGGCCGTTCAACAGGAGCAGGTAAATAGTATTTCTCTTAAAGTGGATACGTGCACACGCGTGCACGTGTTTGTGCATACATGTCTGTACATGTAAGAAAAAGAAAAGACTGTATTACCCTGAAGCAAGTAGTGGGTTTGTAATCTTAGGACAGAGCATGCGTTGGTTTGCAAATGTCAATGGCTAAAATGCTGAGGAGGTCGGTGTTTTGATTCCTCATTTATTTAGTGAGTGGTCACTCGGGCTTGATTCTTTCCTCTTCAAATGCAGAAGGAAGGAGGTTCAAGTTGTCTTAAGGATTTGATAGGCCTGTAATGTATCTAAGGACAGGAAACTTGTACAGACTGCATAGAACCCAGGAAGCTAACGTCAGGATTGATTACCATTGGGCAGGGCGGCACCCTCTTGCCTCTCTGCCACAGGGGGACATCTGAAACCTGTACCCTGGTCGGAAGCAGATGTGTCTTTTATCACATCGTGGCAGATGTTTGCCATGGTGGTGACTATTAGGATCTTCGAATGACTCTCCCAGGATAGAAATTGCTGATTGGTCTAAATTTCTTGAGTTGAAGGGGAAAAGCACCAGGAGATAGAATGTATTAGATTGAATCTCAGACAACCGATTTATAAATGCTCTGGACTTCTCACAGTGACCACAGCATCTTTTCACGTGATACCATCACAAGAAGACATTCATCATGAAAAATTTTGTGAATCAGTAGCTTTTTACCATTTGGGGTCAAATGGTCAGAGAGTCAAATACATTTCATAAGACTGCCATGTATGTCTCTCGAAGGAAGTTTATCCATAACAAGTCAGAGTTTGTCTAAAGGTGTGTTTTTCACCAAGATATTCTCTCATTATTATTATTTTTTTAAGATTTTATTTATTTATTTGAGAGAGAGAGAATGAGAGACAGAGAGCATGAGAGGGAGGAGGGTCAGAGGGAGAAGCAGACTCCCTGCCGAGCAGGGAGCCCGATGCGGGACTTGATCCTGGGACTCCAGGATCATGACCTGAGCCGAAGGCAGTCGCTTAACCAACTGAGCCACCCAGGCGCCCGATATTCTCTCATTATTAACCAGGGGCTACTAACACAGATAGCTTTTGAGACATCTTCTTGATGTAAGATAAATAAATACTGAGATGGGCTACTAAGAATAATTTTCAAAGCTCTTTGCCTATAGATTTTCCAGAAGAGGACAACCTGACACTTTTCCAGGATGATTTAAATGGTCATCTATTTATAGGCAAGACAATGAGCCGAAAGATCTCTTAAAATCCTTTCCAACTTCAGAGCTTGGAGAAAGCTATGATATAAAATATTCATTTGTTACTGGCGTATCCTCTGCCCCTATTTAGCCTCCTCTACTTTATTAACAAATACACTCTAAAGCCTGCTTTCAGTCTCCGTCAGCAGTGTAAATAGGTGTCTAGAAAGTGCATTGCTTACATAGCTTAATAGGCCCCATTTTGAGTATCACCGAGAAAGTATGCAAATAGAGCTCTGAATTTATAGCAATGATCTGACCACAAAGTCTTATGCCATAAATTCATATTTACAATCTGACCACAACACTGAGCAGCTACATGCTCCCAAGGGTTGGAGAATAATTGCACTATTTAATTATTTTTGAGTCAGTTTTGTTCTGTCCCTTATGAGAAGGCCATCTGTTAGACAGCACTGTACTTTGCCCTGTACCACATTTCAGAACGAATAAAATCAACATCACTCCCGTTGTCCCTTTGCTTGCATCTTGATTGTGTGGCCTGTGGGTTTTCCGTAGGTGCCCATGGTGTTTTAACAGCACAGACAGTGGTTCTCCGCCTCTGTGCTTCTCCGCACCCTCTATGTTCACATTGTTTCCCTTGAAGCTGCTCTATTATATTGGTCTGAACAGTAAAGTCAGAGAAGGAGGATATTTGATGTGGGAAAACCAGAGTGATCCTCCATCGACAGGGCTCAGGAGTCCGCGGGCAGAGAGAGCCAGCCTCTCATCCATCATCCTGCCATGGAGTTTCTTGGGTTTTTATCAGTGTTCCCAGAGCAGTCGGCTGTGATGAAGTTGTTACTGATCAGAACTGTAGAAATCTCTAATAAATAGTTAAAGGTTATGGATTTTTAAAATTAGGGGACGCGGCTTGTGAGTGAGGTTTTGCGGCTCCTTCCAACTTCCTCATTTTGTGTTATTGTTTCTGAGATACTCTGAAGGAAATATCTCTGAAAGTGATTTTGTGTAATCTCAAGGGTGCCAGTTCCTCTACCCCCAAAAATGCAATTAGGAATGTATCCTGTATATCATATCTGGTAGAACTTTGCTTTTTCAAAATTAATTTGAAAAACAATTGAATTTGGAAAATTAGATCAGACGTTCAAGTGCAAGACAATCACATTTGTGATATTTTTTGGCTAATACACTGAAGATATAAAAGTGTCAAACCACTATGTATAATAACAGTCTAATTATCTTGCTTCAAAGGGGTACATCATTATATTGTTTGAACCTGTTATCTGCCTACCATCCACCTCCTTCTTTATGAGTGATGTTTTAAAACATGTCTGGTACATTAAATGTTTTTGGAAAACCTGGACTAGACTTGAAAGAACATTATGTCGATGGAGTTTTGATGGTTTTGAAATACCGCTTAAACCGAATGGCTCAAGATGTGCAGTCATATTAAATCAATGCTGAAAAGTTACAACTCTAATAAATTGTATTTATGCTAATGGTTGAGTCTGATTTACTGTGGCCATTAAAAGTGAAGAATTGGGGCAATAGTCTTTTGAGAACGGCCATTTTCCCTGTTTTCTCCTTTTATTCTTTCACAGCTCCACAAAGTGTGCCAACTCCCTCAAGAGTCCGCAGCATAAACGGATATAGCATGGAGGTGACCTGGGATGAACCTGTGGTGGTGAGAGGTGTAATTGAGAAGTACGTTCTGCGGGCCTACAGGGAGGATGCCCCCCGTTCACCGCACATGCCCTCTGTCAGTTCTGAGCTTGTCAATACCAGCACGCTCACAGGTAAAGGTGCTTCCTTAAGGAGTAGATTTTTTAATATTCTGCTTTGATTTTAAATAAAAACATTCTTCAAGGGTCCCCCCACCCCCAAAATGGGTTATTCATATATTTTGCCCGATTAAAAACAGCAAGAACCATCTAATGAGATGGAAGCTTATATCTACCTAGGATGAAGAGGATAATTCTATAATGTTAATGGGCTCTTATGGATAGCTTCCTCACAAGGTTGATACCCTCTCCTCCCCAAAAGATAAGGTCACAGGTGACTCTAGCCCTTAAACACTCCGTACACCTCCTGTGGGGGTCCTATGTATACTTATAGGACCAGCTTACCTGTTTCACCATGCAAAAATGTACTCTTTGGGACTAGCCCAAGTTCACAGCACCATTATTTATTGGAAAATTGTTGATTAAACCTAATTATGTCAAGGTAGAGGAGTATGAGAGCACCATCAGTTTGACTGGCAAACCAGTGAATCAATTTCTCACAGGGCACCATGCCAGCCATGCAGAATGTCTGCAGGGCACCATGCTCGTACATCACACACGTGCCCATAGTCAAATGCATGCGTGTATAATAAGGCAGCAGTTTCCAGGTTCCTGAGATGTTAAAGCACATTTAAATGGAAAGCCAGATTTAAGTCTTTGACCAAAAAAAAAGGAAAATGCATCAATAAATTTGATAGAAAAAAATTTTCCTGGGGCGCCTGGGTGGCTCACTCGTTAAGCGTCTGCCTTCGGCTCAGGTCATGATCCCAGGGTCCTGGGATCGAGCCCCACATCGGGCTCCCTGCTCAGCGGGAAGCCTGCTTCTCCCTCTCCCACTCCCCCTGCTTATGTTCCCTCTCTCGCTGTATCTCTCTCTGTCAAATAAATAAAATATTTAAAAAAAAAAAAGAAAAAAATTTTTCTGTCAAAGAATTTTATAACTTGAAAAATTATATGCATTATAGAGTAGCCTTTATTATCTTTCGGTATCTATTGGTCAACCCCATCTAGCCTTTACTTCCTTCTTTAGATCCCTTAGAAACTACCACACAAGTCTAAAACCAACTGAACAAAATTTCACATCTTCCAGATCCTTCTTTCCTATTTTACCCACCTTATGAAACCCAACCCGATGAAGGCCATGGTTTGCCTTTGCCTGGGATGCACATTAAAGCTACGTGGGCTGGAGAAAAAAAAAAAAACAAAAAAAACCCCCGAGCAGTTTGTCACTACAATTTCTCAGTCCTCATTTTCAAATGGGTAGTCAGTAATGATGTCAGCCCTACCACATTTCTGTAATAAGCTCCTTCTCCTATCCTCCTCATTCAATATTTTAGATTTTTCGAAACCGTCTAAATGCTAACCTCTCCTCTTCCAACTCAACTGATGGTCTTATGTATTAGATCTTCCTAGACACCCGAGAAGAAACAGAATCTATCCTATAGGATTTCTGTTACTATTACTAGCAAACATATATATTAATTGCATTTTTCTGAGCAATAGGGTTGTTATTAGGGGTTAAATGCTTTAATGTTTGCTAAAACATTTAAAATTCTTTTTGGTACATTATAAGCATTTGCCATCATTATTATCTTCATTTTTTACTTTTCTCTTTACTTTTCCTTGTTTTTACAAGGCTTTCCTTATCCTATAAAAAATAAAATCTTCAAAAGTCCTTTGGACTCCAACTCTTCCTGCCTTTTCAGAGATGTGACTGGTAGCTCTTCTCTCCCTCCCAATCATATTTTAACCTCTCTCCACAGTCGTAGTTCACAAGCTGTGGCCCCAGAACCAGCATCAACAGCATCACCTGAGACCCTGTTATTAATGCAAATTCTCCAGCCCACCCACACGTGCTGAATCAGCAACTCTGGAGGCAGAGCTCAGCAATCCTTGTTTTATTTTTTTTTATTTTTTTATTTTTTTTATTTTTTTTAAAGATTTTATTTATTTATTTGAGAGAGAGAATGAGAGAGAGCACATGAGACGGGGGAGGGTCAGAGGGAGAAGCAGACTCCCTGCCGAGCAGGGAGCCCGATGCGGGACTCGATCCCGGGACTCCAGGATCATGACCTGAGCTGAAGGCAGTCGCTCAACCAACTGAGCCACCCAGGCGCCCCTCAGCAATCCTTGTTTTAATAAGCCCTCCTCATCTGATACTGAAGCATGCCAAAGCTGGAGAACCATTGCCCAGATGGATTCTTCCCAGGATCATTCAAACTCGATCAACTCCCATTGTTAAACATAAACAGACTTAAGCCAATTATTAAAAACCTTCCCTTATCTAAATTCCTTTCCAACTATGGCCCCCTCTCTCCTCTTTCCAAACTTGCTTCTAGCAAGAAGTATTAATGGATGTTGTCCCCAGTTCTTCACTTTATGGGGCTTCTGCACACTTGCCTTGCTAAGGACACCAACAACTTCCATATTTACCTTTCTAAAGAACACTTTGCAATCCTGGTCTGGACTGCTCAACAACATTCTACATAGTAGAGTTCTCACCGTTTCTTGAAGTATTTCTTTGCTTCAATGACTCTTCTGTTTACTTCCCAGTTCTCAGCCCCTTTATTCAGTGTCCTTTCCTTACTCCTTCTGAAACTCAAGTCTACATTTTGGAGAACCTCTGGGTTTAGACCTGGAATCTTTCACTCTCTTTCTGTTTTTCTACAGTCCTGTTCCAGGAACCTCATCAATTCCCACAGCATCAAATACCATAAAGATGGTACTGACTCCTCAGTCCACATCCCACCTAGATCTCCAAATGTGTGCATTCAACAGGCATTTGGAAAGATGGACATTCCTAATAGATGCCTCATAATCTCTGAAAAGACCATATCCAAACCTGAACTCCTACTCTTCCTGCAAACCCGCTATCAATAAATGTCACCTCCAGACACCCAGTTAATCAAGCTTGAGAATTTTTCTCAACTTTTCATATTCTCTTCATGCCTCTTATCCATGTTTTTTGACTGATTTTCCAAACTATGTGTTAAATTCATCTATCTCTCCCCTTATCTACTGTCTAAGCCAAACCACTACAATCTCTTACCTGGACAACTGCAATCCTATTCTTTCCCACTAACCCCACCCAACGTAAGTCCATCCCACAAAGCAACCAGACATCATGTCCCTCTCCTCAGAATCCTTCAGTTGTTTTCTACTACTTCTCTCCAAACCTCATTTTGTCTCAGTCTCTCCTCATTTTCTGGGCTTCCAACTTTTGCTTTTATAATTAATATGATTTTTTTTTAAGTCCATATGTAAATCTTTGAGGGAATTCCTGACAGTAATGGTAACATAGATACCTCAAAATGGAACAACTGGGTCAAAGGCTCTTAAGACATTATACATTCTTGCAAGTTGAAGTCAAGCAGACATTGGTACAAACTCGGCTACCTAACCTCCCTGAACTTTGGGGAAGTTATGTGTCCTTCTGGACCTTTCTTTAATGTCTTAACCTATGAAATGAGAGAATAATATTTACCTTGGAAGAATATTAAAAATATTAAGTATTATGATATTCTAGCTATAATGCTTTTTAGCTATGTAAGCTTGTACAAATCAGTTAATACCTGTGTGCTTCTGATTCCCTATAAATCAATGGGAATGAAATAACTCCCTACTTTATAGAATAGCTATCAGGATCAAATTAATCTATATATATGTAAAGCACACAGAACAGTACTTCTTGACACATGGATTACACTGTGTAAGTATTAGCTATCAGATATTTTTAAAGTGGGTAGCACAATGCTTAACATATAATAATTTCTTAACAAAGGATAGTTATTTGTATACTGCCAAATATATGCCAAAAAGGCTGTACAAAATATACTTACATGAGTAAGCACAATGCAAGAGTGTACATTTCATTTCATCCTAGTTGAACAAGTTTTTTTAGAGTTTAAAAAAAAACCCGCAATTTTTCAAAATATATCAGAATATGGTTTTAATTTGGTTTATTCGATTACTAGAGACATTAAGTATTTTCAGTGTTTACTGGTCATTTGTACTTCTTTTATGACATTCCTAGGAAGTTTCATTGTCAATTTTTCTATTGGAAGACTCACATTTTCCTCTTGGTTTAAAATGTCTCTTTACATATGAAGAATATTATACTTATATTTGCCTTATGTGTTGCAACCCTCATCATTGCTCATTTTTCTTTTATTTTTTATTTGCATTTTATTTAAAAAAATTTTCTGTAGTTAATATAATATTTTAAATTTTTTTTGTTAATTTTCTGTGGGTAATTTGAAAAAAAATCCATACTCTCCTTTCAGGGTAGACTAATATTTGTTTACATTAAATATGCCATATTGATAATATATAACGCATATTTTCTGAACTAGTAATTCTAAATTTGAAGTAAAATCATATCAGAAACTGGGAACAGAGAGGTTTTACAAATTATACCAGCCTCTCCTAAGATTCTGAAGGTTAGTCAGAGGAAAATAACCCCCTCAGACTGAAAACCAGTACAATATATTATTGGATCTTGCTATAGGGCATGTCAATCATGTGAACGGTGTACAGAGAAAATAAAATTAGAGAACCACTGACCAATTATTATTTATTTTTATATACTCATTCTGTAAAAAACTAAGAAAAAGTCTCAACTATCAATGCAATTCTGTTAATTTCTCTTCTGGAAACATGCTTTTTTTTCTTTGTCTTTTCCTTTTTCTTATTACTTTACATTCATTATTTGTATTTTAATGTTCAAAGTCACATTGTTTTAGTTATATCTCTATAAATAGAATCTAGTTTGATTTAGTTTTATATTTAACTTGAAATTGAATTGGGAGTTTAGCTCATTCACATTTATTTTTATAATTCATACAATTGCTCTTATTTCTGCCATTGTATTTCATGCTTTCCAGTTTTGTTATTGTTTTTTAATACTTTTTAAAACAATTCTTTTATTTTTTGTTCTTGCCTGTGTGGACTATGAATTCTTTAACTCTTTTCTCTCAAAGGGTTCTAAGGGTATATCTGCTGTTCACAATTGTGAAGTAAACAGACAAGGATGTATGTAGGAAGTAATCTTAAAGATTATAGAGCATTTAACGGTAAAGAGAAAAGAATACCAGAAAGTGAGGTAGGGGTAAGGAAGTAGAGTCAGAGAGCTGGATTTGGTGGAGACGCGAGGGGTGTGGAAATTAGATAGTGGCAGCTGTTTTGTCATTTGGTTGGGATAACAAGGTATTGAGAGAGGAATGTAAGTAAAGTAGATCATGACCAGTTTTGCGATTGATCTTAAATTAATCCCCCTTTAGCATTTCTGAAGTGACTTTGGTGAGATTGTAATGTTTACTTTTGGTTGTTAAAGTGGTATTTCTTTGGCTGAGACAATGCTGGTGCTGGATGCACAAGGTAATTTAGCTTTATTGGTTCACGTAAGATTCTTTACTGATTAAGTTATAGTAAAATGTATTGGCGTCTTTTCATATATTTCTTTCTGTTATATGCAAGCTCTTTTATTCTTCAGACATGGGTCCTTCTTTGGCTTGGGAAGTTTGCTGTTGTATATGTGATTATTACTTCTGGTAAGAAATAGCAGTTTTCAATCTTGTCTATTTCTGCTGCCCAGAACACAGCTTGTAAAGTCAAATCAATCTAGGGTCAAATTCCAGCTATGTCACTTGTTAGCTGTATGATCTCAGGCAGATTAAAAAACATATCCCTGTATCAGAGTTTCCTCACCTATAAACTTTTATGTTATGGAATTGTTGTGAAGATAAAAAAAATATGAATTGCCTCTATAGAATATTTTGCTCAGAAACAGGCACATAGTAAATGTTCAACAAATTAATCCTTATCTTAATACTCCTTGGTCTTTGAATTCTAGGTTATGACTTTGTAATTGTTTCCCTTTTCGTTTTCTGATTTTTCATTATTGATTCTGCTCTTTGAACCTTCTAAGGTGATTTTTAAATTTTTCTATCTCCATCTTTTCTATGATCTGCATTTGTTTCTCCTCTCATCCAGCTCACCTGGATTTCTGCTTACCTCTCAGTTTTCTCAGTTTTCATCCCTGTCATTTACCACTGGCCTTCCATCTCTGGCTTCATGGACTCCAAGTTCTTTTAGATCTTATTAGTAGTATGAAACTGAAGAGTTAAAAATTTTATAGGTTTCCTGAATTCAGTCTTCCCCAGAGCATAATAGTCTATACTTGGAGTTCTATGCTCTCTTCTTCCTTTTGAGTCACAGATGTTCTTCCTGTTGGCTAAATGCACCCCCAACTCCCACATCCACAGCTAAATGTACCCCCAACTCCCACAACCACAGTTCACTGGCCCCATCCCTAAATTTAGCTTCAGACTGAGTGTTTGCTCAGGAAAATTAAATCATTTTCAAATCACCTTACTAGGGACTTAGTTTCTGTTAACAAAAACCTTCACTGGGATTATGCTAGGTCAACTGAGGTAAAATTGCAATAGCCTCATGGCAATATGTAAATCTCAACACCTTTCGCCCCAGTATTTGGTGAAGGAGGCTGAGAACCTGTAGGCATTCTGTACCCAGCTGGGGGTGGGGTTTGCCCTGGGCTCTCCTTCCAGTAGTCCACTTGTTTTTGCCTGGTGTCCTTCCAGGTATTTCTAAATAATTTTTCATTTCATTGGTATTCTTGTAAGACTGTGGTTCTCCACCATGGGTGCACACTGAGCTACCTAAGAAGCTTTAAAAAAATACTGATGCCCAGGCTCCACCTGCAAAGATTCTGATTTTTTGGTTTAGAATGCAGCCTGGGTATTGATATCTTTAATGTCTGCAGATAATTCTCTTGTACAGCTAGCATTGGGAAACACTGTGAAAGGCAGGAGTTTGACACCATGATCAAGTCTCAGTTTTACCCAGAGATGCTTATGGCAACTTTCACCTCCCAAATGAAACTTGAAAATGTAGGACAAGGGTGCCTGGGTGGCTCAGTTGGTTAAGCGACTGCCTTCGGCTCAGGTCATGATCCTGGAGTCCCTGGATCGAGTCCCGCATCGGGCTCCCTGCTCGGCGGGGAGTCTGTTTCTCCCTCTGACCCTCCCCCCTCTCATGTGCTTGCTCTCTCTCATTCTCTCTCTCTCAAATAAATAAATAAAATCTTTAAAAAAAAAAAGAAAATGTAGGACAAAAAAAGATAAATGTCTATATAAAAATGATAAAATATTAAAATTAAGTATATAAAATTAGCAAAGGAAAATCATAGGACAACAAAAATTAAGTGCCTGAGTATTGGGAAGAGGTGGGAAATTATGGCCACACAAAATGCAGAAAGCAAAATGGGAAAAAATGAGTATTAACTAAGAGCACCAGAAGAATAGAATAGTGGGACAGAATATTTACTATTCATGAATTTGGCTACCAAAGGATTAAATGAGATAAATCCCAGTAGCAGTGAAGAGTCCAAGGGTTAACAGCCCTACTCAGGAGCAAATGGGCCCCTTTGGGCTACAGGGTCTGGATTCTGTGCCCTCTGAAGGCCAGGGTTCAGAGCAGGGAGTTTTTGAAAGTTCATTTCCTCAGCTGGAGCCTCAGGGTAGAAAGCCCTGCAGTCACCACTCCAGTGTATCTTTAGACTTGTTGCAAAGGGCTCCAATTAACTCTGGTAGCTTTTGCTGATTTTCCCTCCAGCCCTGTTAAGATGCGAAGTTGCTTCCCAGAGAGACAGTCCTGGCATTTCCCTTCAAACCAAGGGCTCCTCAGAAAATGACTTCACAATTTGATTTGAAATTATGTCAAGAATAAGTGGATTCAAGAATCTGCACATATACAATGTTTTTTTTCTTTTTTTCCCCTTAAGGTATTAAACATATAAACTTATCTGCATAATTAGTACAGCATTTGGCATAGTGCTAGGGCTATAACTGATACACAAAAAAAAGTATTTTCTCAATTTCATTGTTGCATTGCACTGAGCTAAAGCCTAGGAGTTATATATTCCTTCTTCACAATAATAAATAATCATAATTAATGATATTTATTGTTCACTGTAGTTTAGCAGAAGAACTGATCATAATCTTTTAGATTACCCAAATAAATCTAAATTTATGTAGAAAAATAAATGAAAGACATTTTAATTTATAATGCAACTAATATTACAGTTTTTGTCACTAAAATTGGTTCAGTCCTCATATACAATAGACTCTAATCTTCTACTTAAAGAAATTGGGTTGCATGCTGAAGATCTGCCTCGTGGTTTTCTTTCTTTTCTGTAGCCTGATAGTACTAATGAGTGATTCTCAACTCTATTGGTCATAAAGGGATTCCTGGATTGCTTATAAAATACAGATTCTTGGGTCTCCCACACAAGAGTCTGTATATTTGAGCTAAGGTTTGTAAATCTGCATTTGACTGAGTGTTCCAGGTGATTCTCTTGAAGAAGGTCCGTGGATCACATATTAAAGAACACAGGACAAGGAGAATGGTCAGGTGAGAAGGTATCATTTTTCACCGGCTGGGCTTGAATTTATCCCTGTTTTGTTTTCTCCTGGGCCCTTGTTCCAACTGCACTAGCTTTGCAGGCAGAATAATGCTAAGGGCAAGTGGAGAAATAGAGGCAGTGTTAGTAGGGTCTCTGACCCTTAAGGGCAGTGCTTCTGAAAGTCACCCAAGGAAAATAAATGAGAATTACTAGAGATCTTGGTAAAATCCAGACTCTGATTCAGTTGATATGGAGATGGGTGTGAGATTCTGGGTGGCTAACAAGGCCAACCCTAGCACCCCCCACCCCATGTGTCCAGTAGAAAGTCAGGGAGCTCAATATTTATATAAGAAACAAATAAACAACAAGTTTGAAATTTCAGGATGCCCACTGGATTTAGTGAAAAAAGATCCCAGTGCAGTTTAGCGTGTGAAATATAATTGTAACCTTGTAGTAGAATCTCATCTGCATGTATTTAAGTTATAAACATTTAACTACATGTGAAAAAAAAAAAAAACCTTTCAAAATAATGTCACAGGCAAAGGATGCTATCTAATCCTGAAATTGCCAATATCTGTTATCTGGGAAGAATGTGCAAATAATTTTAGGATCCCAGTCATTGACAAAAAAGTAAAACTCATTGTTACTCTCATCTGAGAAATCTGCAGAGAAACGACTATAATAAAAACTTCAGGGGTGCCTGGGTGGCTCAGTTGGTTAAGCTTCTGTCTTCAGCTCAGGTCATAATCCCAGGGTCCTGGGATGGAGCCCAGGGGAGCCTGCTTCTCCCTCTGCCACTCCTCCTGCTTGTGCGCTCTCATGCACTCTCTCTTTCTCTCTCTTCATTAAATAATTAAATAAAATAAAGTCTTATAAAACAAACTTCTATGTTTCTTTTTCTATTCGGTGGGGAATTCTTACTTCACAGTTGTTAAAACTGTCTGTGGGTGCTCTTTGTGCAAGCATGTTATTTCTTCATTAGACAATAAGCTCCAGAAGTCAGGTATCATATTTTATGTTTATTTTAAGTCTTGTTCAGTACCTTGCTCAAGGTAGACGATCAATACACTCTTCTCAAGTGATGAAGAATTAGACAAATGAACAGATGCAGCTTTCTGCTACCACCTCTGTAGTTAATGAAATGTTAATATTGTTATATCCTGCTGAGTTGAGTATTGAACTAGTGGTTCTTACTGAAGTCTCATCAGTGCTATAGTTTTCTAATTTTAGGAAATAATATACAGAATTATCACAAGTTAAACATATATTTGTAACTTAATATACATATTCCCCATGGAAAAAAAATGTTGGTAGGGTAAACAGAATATAAAAATTAGTTCCCAAACTTATACCTCATACTGGAACTCAAGTGCTATAATTTGCAATTAAAAATAATGGAAACTTATATTGCTATAATGCTGATAATTACACAGAGCTGAAGATAGTCATTTATTAGAAACAAAAGCATTATCTACTCTGTTCCAAGCTAGTGCTAGATCCTAACTTTACAACCTGCTTTTATTGTGTTTCTTTCCTAATATATTTTTATTGTGGTAAAATACACATAACAAGCAATCTGCTTTTATACCATGAAAATATGGTCTCTAAAGTAGAATATTATATTTTTTAAAAATCAAAGTTTTACAGGGGAAAGATAATAGAGATGAGTTTTCATTTCTATTTAATTTCACTGAAAGGATCCAAATAACAATGACTTAGACAAGATTAAGTTTTTCTTTTTCCTGGTAATAGATGTTCACAGTTATCAATGTAGGGGTGGGATGTTCACAGTGCCAGGGACCAATACATGTCCATCTTTTTGCTATGCCATCCTACGGAGGGGACTACTGCCTCATGGTCCGAGATGGCTGCATGAGCTTCAGCCATCCAGTCTGGTTTCCATGCACATTCACTTCAAAGACATACTTCAGAAGTCATTTCCCTACATACTTATGTTTGTACTAGGTATAGTCATGTGACAATGAACTTAACTCTGAATTTAAAAAGTCTGTGAACTAAGTTCATCATCACATGGCTGTAGTTAGCTGCTGAGAAATGGTGTCCTTATTCAAAATGGCCACTTGTCCAGCTATCGTTGTATTGTACTCTGAAAGAAAAGGAGTATCTATCCTAGGAGGGTCCTTCGTGGTCTCTGCCACAGCAAGCAAACTTCAGAAGTAAATTTTAAAAAATCATCTTGATAGTATTATTAAAAGATGAATTTTGAGGAAGTCTTTGCCATTTTTATGGTACCTCATAAATTAATATTCTGCATTTGTAGTTTATTACGAACTATTTCTTTAAATGCAAAGCTTGGAAGAAATGGTCTGAAAAAATGCACAAGACAAAAATATGGCCTATGACATAAATAGTAAAAATAGAAATGATGTAATGTTCCTGCTTAGCTAATGTAGAAGAATTTCATTAGGTAATGCAGTGTTGATGAGTTAATAGCTTTGTCTCACTCTCCTGAATACATAATGTGCCTGAACTACTTGAATATTGTGAAATCTTCAGATAGACCTCTTTACAAGTTACTCATTTTCTTTTATGCAGTAGGACTCTGCAGTGCAGGGTGCGGATTTCTTTTTGGGAACATGTTGTACCGTGGTTAAAAATGATGGTGACATATAAATTTTGCTGCCTAGTGATAATCAACTAGGCACGTTTATAATACTATAGCAGTCGATAGAAATACTTTAAGGTTGCCAATCAGATTTGATAAAGAAAAAGAATAGTTGCCCCCAAATTTTCTGTTTTCTAACTTCTAGCCATTTATATGTGTATTGCATTTGGGACTAATCAAAAACTTTATATATGTGTGTGCGTATAAATATATATCCATGTCCAATGTTGTACTCAAAAGCACACGCATACACACATGCACTGATACAGGATTTCTTATGAATCAGTTTTTATAAGGGAATATTATAGACATACACACTTGCTCATTGTGGGGGATAAGTATGCTACTTTCTGTTTAAACACAGAAGGATTTAGTAATAAATTTGAATCTTTTAACAAATTTTAAGGTGTAATTTTAAATAATTTGCTATAAAAAGTATGCTATTCTTTGTAGTGACATTATTTCAACCCATCGTTTTTCTTCTTGTCGAATGAGGATTTAGGTTGAATAGCAAGAACGATAATTTTGGAGACCGAAGATGTAGGTTCTAATCTCAGCTCTGCTGTTGGACTTGAGTGATACCTTCTACACTCTGCCCTATAGCAGCCCCCCTATACGAGGGATAATAGTATGGGAGGCCCTCTGCAGGGGACCTGGGACTCCCATCAGTAAGGGATGGCTTTCATTTCTTTCTTTTCTTTTCCCACTGTCTCCTTGCCCCCCTCCCCACTTATTCGAGTCCAATATTTTCTCAGAGTCCTAAAGATTCCAGTGTCGGCCCCGGAGGTTAGATGAAGAGTTAACATGAGTGGATGGTTTCAAACCTAATGTAGAATTAGAATGAAAATGACAGAAACTGGGGCGCCTGGGTGGCTCAGTCGTTAAGCGTCTGCCTTCGGCTCAGGTCATGATCCCACAGTCCTGGGATCGAGCCCCGCATCGGGCTCCCTGCTCCTTGGGAGCCTGCTTCTCCCTCTCCTACTCTGCCTGCTTGTGTTCCCTCTCTCACTGTCTCTCTCTGTCAAATAAATAAATAAATAAAATCTTTAAAAAAAAAAAAAAAAGAAAATGACAGAAACTATAGTTCTTACCACGAAAGCATTGATTAAAAATTTGAAGTTAGATGTAAGCCTGCTGAGAGAATCTTAATTGGGTAACACTTTGAGGTCAATTAAAATCCCCGTTTAAACCATTCTCAAAGACTGGGATTAGACCCTATATTTTATAAAGAAAATAAAAGAATAAAATTTTTTTCCTATTTGTAAGCATCAAAATCTGTTTAGTTTTTTGATCCAAGGTATATGACTTTCTGTAATCCTGACTAGAAGTTTTAACCAAGATCAGAAAGACCCTTTGAAAAAAATTAAATGCAAAAAAATTAATTTTCGAGTTTTTAAAGGATAACCATAGGTTTAGGGTAAGGGTGTTTACGCTTCCACTCTTTGGTTAAAATGAAAATTGACTTTCATTTTCTAAATATTAGAGATCCTTAGTCTCATTTAAAATATTACCGAAAAATGCAACAACAACAAATTGCCACCTTCCTAGGCTATTCAGAACCAGAGGAGAAGCATCCTGGGTGTGTTTCCAGATCTCTGTTAGACCATTAAATTTTCATCCATATTTAACAAATGTCATTATTCAGTTTCATGGGGTCACTGTGTCAAAATGTCTGTGTTAGAACTTTAATTTATTTTCAGAGGTTCCTTTAAGTGGGCAGGAAGCATGGCATGTTGGATTGATTTACTCTCTTTAATCCATGCACTGGATTGGTTTGCAGCTCAAAACTTATTCTGGGATGTATACTTAAAACAGAATTTATCAGCACCGCAGCCGAATCCAACACCAGAAATGTCTCCCTCTCTTCTGCTTTCCTTCCTCTGGCTGGTTTTCTTTTAAAAGGTGGGTTCTTCCATTATGTCTCCAGGTAGCAGTAACAGCCCTGCCTGTGTGGTATCCCTTACCAGATGGCCCTCTTAATAAATGCCTTGCTCTTGCCCACCCTCACTTTCTTGATTCAAATGTGAAATGCCAGCAAATAAATAAGAGCATTGTACTCTGATGAGTTCTCTTGAGATGAAGAGACACCCTGGGGAGAAGCAGCTAGAAACAGCTTCTCTGTTTGCTGGACTGCTCCTAATTACTGGTTAGTAGGTAGAAGACACTGTTTGGATAATAGAGAATTTAAAGAGAGAGAGAGGGAGGGAGACAGAGTCAGGGAAAGAGGGAGTGTGCATATTATTTCAAATGCCTTTGCTAACACGAAAATACTCTTGGATGGTTCGAGTCCACTTGAAATATTGTGCATGATCCTGTGAGGGGAACCCAGACTTTGGTCTCGGGGTACGCAGTTGCTGTGTGCAGATCTCCCTGCCAGACTAAAAGTGCAACAGAAATGAGTGGGTAATGAGAGCAGAGCAGCCAGTTCTTTAATTGAATTAAAAGCTGGGTAACATCAATGCAGACACCTGTCCAATTACAGACAGGCCAAGGTGTTTACCATTGCTGTACAAGCGATTCGAAGATGACAGAAATCTTTCCGCCCACAGATTAACATAATGAAGGAGAACAGATTACAGTGGATGCCGGCCAAGCGCCTAGGTTGGCAGCTGGGGGTGGGGTGCGGGAGGGAGGAGGAGTCTGCTCAAGTATGTAAATAGAAACGGGCTTCTTTTTTCTTCTCCGAAATGTGTTTGGCTTTAAAAAGGATGCCATTTTGCTCTGTGTCTCAGCCTCAGTTTCCGGGCAGAGCATTTATACTTGTCTGGATTTAGTCAGAAGAGTTAATCATAAAATTTCAAAATTTCACAGCTGGCTCTTCTGTTGTCTTCCTGCCTCTCAGCGCACAGAGTTCTTCTATTAGAGGCTCAAAAGCTTGCACAGCTGGTGTCAGCTCCACAATGATTTTCTCTTAGGTAGTTGGGCTGCCTCCAATTACTGAGATTTCTCTTTGGCTCCTTTTTTTTTTTAAAGATCTTATTTATTTATTTGAGAGAGAGAGAATGAGAGAGAGCACATGAGAGGGGGGAGGGTCAGAGGGAGAAGCAGACTCCGTTCTGCGCAGGGAGCCTGATGCGGAACTCGATCCAGGGACTCGATCCAGGGACTCCAGGATCATGACCTGAGCCGAAGGCAGTCGCTTAACCAACTGAGCCACCCAGGTGCCCCGTCTCTTTGGCTCCTTTGAAACTTGAGGCTAGAGCAAAGGAAAGAAGGTGTTGGAAATCATCATCATCGGTCAAAGGAAACAATGTCTGTTACTTTGCTGACTCCCTGGAGAGGGTAGAATGGGACTCGGGGGTCTCTTATAGTGAGGGAGACAGCAGAGTGGCACGAAGCAGATGGAAAAGTCTTCATTTTTTGGTCAGGCATCAAGTGCCAACTTTGGTAAACCGTTGCAAGAGCTGCTGGAAAACAGGACAAGTAAAGAAGGAAAAGGACATGTCCTTGCATTCAAGGAGTTCCCTAGATCATTTTGAGGGGCTTCTAAATTTCAGGGTTCTCCAGGACAAGCTCTTGCCCTCTGCTAGGTGGAAATCCTCAGAGCACAGAGTTTGGACCCGTATATACCGGGACTCTGAAACATCCTACTGTGATGTGCTTCATTCCTGGAAATGAGGTCCCCGTCCCTATTCTTTCAGCTTGGGCTTTCTGCACGCACAGAGGCCCACAGGACTGCAATTCAAAGGGAATATACTTACTTTACTTCAAACTCCCTTGGTGTGGCATGTCAGGATTTCTCAATGTTAAGCATTAATGCAAAATGCATTATCACTTAGCAGTGAGTGTTCTGCTGGTGCCAATGATTTTAATCTGGTTACCAACACTCCTGTGTTTCTTGGGATACTAACACTTTTAAGACATCAATAATGCTGACTTTATGCTTATTGAATGTTTTTTCGGCTCATCCTCTTCCATTATCAAAAGGGACTGGCAGGTTTCCTGACATGGTTGGGACCATTTTCTGATTTCACAGAGTTTTGTGGCTGAAAGGGAATTTGAGAGGTCATCTGGCTGGCCTAGAGGTAGGGACAGTCTTAAATTCAAAGGGAAAAAAAGGCTCCTCTGTGATGTCTCTCAAAGAAAGAGGCTCATATCCCAGCCGATCTTAACATTTCTTACTGTCAGGAGATTCTTCTTTATTTTAAATACCCCAGGTGTCATAAAGGGAGATTACCCCACTTTCTCTTATTTGGTTTTCTATGGATGCAGAACATATGCAGTATTTTTCTGCCTAGGATTCCTTTGAAAATATGTCCCACTATATATTTTTCAGTATTCTTTTTAATATAATACTAAAATGTATACTTTCAATGATTATCCTTTTTTTCCTCTTTGTCTTTAATTAAATCTAGATCTCCTTTCACATTGGACTAGGAAGTCTGGATCTTATAAATGCCCTTATCCATTTGTCATATATGCAAGGATTCTGATTTATGTATTAATCTATGTATTACTGTTATCATTAGGAGCCTTCAAGCTCTAATATTTTCTTAGATTAGAAACCTCATAGAGATCAGATGTATTTTATAGCACCTTTCCCAGAAACATAGAGAAGAAGAAATGATAAATACTTTTTGATGATGATATACTATCATAGTAGTACTACTTTTTGTTCCTGGAGACTGTATAATCTAAGTAAGACTCTGACACTTCAAATAAGGCCATTAGGTCAGTCACTCAATGATATCTATGGATATATCCAAGAAAGGCTATCTTAATTAGTACCGGAGAGAATATACTTACTCTCTTTCTTTGGTAACAGCAGAACTTCTTGTAACCATCAACTTTAATCCATCCTCATAAACTCTCCATACTGAGAAACAAGATGTAAACCATATGTCTCAGGCAATAGGATGACTTTGGTCCGAACTGAGGAAGATGACTTGGTTGACCAGCCCTCTCCCAACCACTCACTGTAACCAGACAAGAGGAGAGAAAGTGCTGAACCTTGGGTGCCTGGGTGGCTCAGTTGGTTAAGCGTCTGCTTTCGGCTCAGGTCATAATCCTGGGGTCCTGGGATGGAGCCCTGCTCAGCAGACTCACCCCTCCCCTGGTTCCTGCTTGGTCTCTCTCTCTCTCTCTCTCAAATAAATAAATAACTAAAATCTTTAAAAAAAAGAAAATGATGAATCTTTATATTACTCTTCTTATTGAAGTGGATAATACTGATCTATATTTAGGGGAAAATGGTTCCAATGTTATGATAAACTTTTCTTTGAGACAAAACATTATGAGCAAGATCCCCACTAGAAATAGGAAAGATATACCACCTCGGCCTCAGAAAGTATAGCACATTTTTTTTTAAAGTGTGATTTACAAACCATCCAAAATTTCCACCTGGGATTTGAAGTTGGCAAGAACCAAAACATCAGCTTTCTTCCTTTTTCTCTTTTTTTCTATTTTGCCACTCTCATTTCTCAGTGTTTATTATTGTTTCACCTGAAATGAGAAATGGGAGCACTTTGATGAATGGCCTAAAAGATGATCTAGTTTCTCTCCAGCATCTCTCTTTAAGAATCTCAGGATTTTTCTATGAAATACAATTTGGTCAACTTCTCTACCAAAGCACAAAGCTGAAGAAAGCAAGTTTTGAGAGTATTTGCTGTTTTTTAAGGTTCTTAAGGTTTAAGGGGGAAAAACTTAGCAAAGGAATTTCATAATACACATATATGTATACAAAGTAACGCCTTTAGTGAAGGCAAGTAAGGTTAAACAAAATACTAAAGACCATTTAATGAATGTGAATTCCATATCTGGTTTGACATGGTCCTTCTTAAAGTCTACATTAAAACCTTTCTTGCTAAGTTGATGTAACAGTCATAATTCTCCTATTGTACTTCCACCATGATTTGGAAAGAAATAATGTCTCAGGATGAGGTATTTTGTAAGGCCAGTCTTCAAAACTATAAAATAATGGAACTACTTTTATAATGTTTCTCAACGATAATATTACCTGGTTGTATTATGCATCTGCCTACTAAAGATGTAAGAGCACCAACCTATATGTTATGTAACCATTATGTCTTCTTGGACATGGTTTTCCTGTGCCCCAGCTAAATCATGACCATCCCTAAGAGACAATGCTTTTCACATATGTCACATGGCTTAAGTGATGAACAGAGGAAGCTAATCTTATATCCCAACATGTTTTTCTTGTTTGCTATAGGATTAAAAGTCTCACTCTCTAGGGGCTGTTTCATTTCTTGTTAGTATGGCATTATATTTATTCAGACATGCAGGTTGTCTTATTTTAGACTCTTTCAGTAGATTCAAACTTGGCAATAAGAAGACATGGCAAATACCAAATATTTTCAAAGGATAAGATGGCTAGAACATATCACACAAGGTTACCTTAGTTTTGAGTCTGGACTTTTGGGATTATGGTGAAACGTTGAGAAATGGGAAAACGAAGTTTATGAAATGGTTGAGGCTGTCAAGTCTGGATCGGAGCATATTGAGAATGAAATGCTATTGGGACATCCAGGTAGGATATATGACCTGCAGGTAGAGATGCAGAACCAGAACTGGGGAGAGATGTGAAGCCTGTACATACAAATGAGAGATGGGGCTTGATGAGTTCACAAAATAAGTGTTTAGAAGAAGAAAGAAGCCTGAAGACCCTAACCTTGTAAAACAAAAGCTATTTTAAGGACTGTGGAGGGAAGATGAGCCAATCAGTTCAAAGAAAGAAAGGAGCTCTCAGGAGCTGAGGAAAACACCTTGGGAAATTCAGTGGCACAGAGAGAGCTGAGGGAGTCAAAGTCCAATAAGTAGAGGGAAGATAGGGATTTGAGGAAGGGTTACTTGATCTGATATTTAGAGATTACTAGTGATCTTCAAAAGATAAAAATCAGGATTTAGTAGCACAGTGCAAGCAGGAAACTTGGTTGCAGTAGTAACGTGGACTGACACGGCCTCTGCTAGAGCTCTATCCTTACACAGCTCTGTGTTGAGCACGTTATACTCCTAAACTCATTGAATCTTGATAGTAACACTATGAGGTAGGTACTTTATTATCCCCAACTCACAGAGGAGAACGGAGACCTCTCTTTCAAGACAGGTATTGTTATTACATGTTTACAGATAAGGAAACTGAGGCACAGAGATCTGAACAACTTGTCCAAGCCCGTACAACAAATCAGTAGCAGAACTGGTGTTTGGACCCAGGAAATCATGCCCAAGTATCTATTCTCTTGACCACTTCACCACTGCATGATGAGGATGCATAGGTGGCAATGTGCACTTTCTTTTAAGACGTCTAGTGGAAGGAGAAATAACTTCTTAAAGTGAACTTGGACAGCAGGTCATGGTCTGGGAACTTCAAGAAGAAATAACAGTCACCGCGGCAGGAATGAAGGAGAGCAGAAAGTTAGGACATGAGGTGGATTCGAGATTAGAGGGAGCTGAATTTGGCATGAGGGAGTCACACGTGTGTGTGTGTGTGTGTGTATTAGGTCACTGGCTCAATGTCTTCTTTGACCATGATTTAAGATGATGGTGCCAAGTGCAGCAGCGAGGGCTCAGGGGCCCAGGGCAATGCTTGGGGAGCTGTTGGAATGAAGACTCACAGCCATTACTGGGGACTGACACGTGGGAGGTGCCCAAGTAGACAATGGCTCTGGTTTTTGCTTCATCCTGCTCTTTGCTTGTTTGATTTTTAAAAAATTTCTTTTAGGGGAGGAAATAGGAAAATACAATACATATGTTAAATTTTGTGTTTGAAGGATGCCCAAGCTGTTACCAATATTGGCACATTTAAATAATAATACATTCTCTAGGCTACTGAAGGTTTACAATATAAAGGGATACCATGACTGGGACCATTTTTTTTTTATAAGAGTGTTGACCAATCTATGTGGTTAGGATTAAAGGCAACTCTGAAAAACGTCAACAGAAAAAAACAATGGTGAGCAAATACACAAATTATATTTTTGATACTTCTGTAATTCCCAGGATTAAGTAAATAAAGAGCTTCTGCCTTGATTATGAACATTTAGTAAACAAAATGTGCTTTCATTTCTACAGGTACTCTTAATTGCTGAACAAATCTTATATATTCACCACCAAGCCAGGTTAATTCAACACTTCCATGTGCACCACTTCTGTTTAAGACAGGTGTCTTAATTAAATAAACTAATAATTTTGCAAGGAGAAGCACAAAAGCGTAATTATCTAATTTGCTAATTGTTCAACTATGTTGATTTGCATATTTGTTAGTTGTAACATGAACAAGTAGTTTGTATATGTGTATCCTACCGTTAAAGTAATGAAACCACTCTTGGGATTAGCATTTCCTAAAGTGTGTTAATAGATGCTATGTAAAAAGGACTCTCGTTGAATAAGGCTGAAAAATGCTAGATTAGAGAAAATGGAATAGTTTTATTCTGCAGGAGGTCTAGAATCCTAGAATGGGATAATATGCATCTTAACTATCAGATACACAGTGCTCTGCTTTACAAACTATGTATGGAAACCCATTTTTACAGGTGAATGTCTCAGGGCACTAATGTTCTGAGGAGCACATTTGGGAAAATGCTCTTTTAAGTTGTTTTAACAATAAGTTGGTCTCACAATTTTTTTTACTAGTCACTCCATTCTGTAATCAGCACAGGGGCAGGAAAATGAATTAAAGAGGCATATTTTTTTGTGTCTGTGTCTCTACATCTTTCTCTCTCTCTCTCTCTCTCTCTCTCACACACACACACACACACACACACACACACACTGCTCTTTATAGCTACTTACAGTAAACATGCAAACCTCCTTTTTTCCCCTTTTATTATAGGCATATTGACAGGCTTGCTACCCTTCAAAAACTATGCAGTAACCCTAACTGCTTGCACTTTGGCTGGCTGTACCGAGAGCTCACAGGCATTGAACATCTCTACTCCACAAGAAGGTAAAGTAATTTCAAAGGTCTTGACTTCCACATTTCAGTTATGAATAATAAAATAGGAGAAGAGCTAAATGCTGCAAGGCCATTTGCTGGAAAACCCCAACCTAATTTGATGACAAAGTGCATTGCCAGGCCATAATTGCTCCATTTTTTGGGGGGGTGCGAAAATGAATCAAACTCCATACCCTTTAATGACATGCATCTTTAATAGCTGTAATGCAGATTAATGGGCTTTTTAATTGCTGTTACATTGTTCATGCAAGAGCCTTGTCATTAATATGAAGCATCTGAAAGATTAATGAAAGCTTCCTCATTTTACTATGGCTCAGAAGTAAATCTAGAGACAGTCTGACTAAAAAGAATTGATTGTACGGCACAGTATGAAATTGAGAATCAAACGGTTGATTTCCATGGTCTCTTTGAACTGCTCAACACCAGCACAGGCAACAATTATTTCAGTATGATGGAGCCTCCAAATGTCGGTTGAGGCATTATTAATCACTGCTCGGTTCCTTCTGACTGAAGTCTCATTTTTGTTGTACTTGGAACTTACAAACTGTTGGCATAAATTAATGTTTCAGAAAGCATACTTTTAGAAGGCAGTGAGAAAGAGAAAATATTTGAGCACTCCAAAGTGAAAGCTTTGCTCCAGCATCAGCACGCATCACTTCAAGAAATAACAGCCCTCCAAACATTTGAAGCATTGTTACTTCCTATTTCTCTCTCCTGGATGAGAGGAATTACACATTTCTTCTGTCTAGTTGTCAAGTTATTTAGGAGATTGAAAAGCTTGATCCTCGGGGGAAGAGTCAGCCAGTCTCTCTCCCTCAGCATCCGTCCGTCTCCTTCCTGGCTCCCTCGTTTTCCCTTCCCTCCTGCAAATCCTTTAGCAAGTACCCCTCACGCAGAAGACATGAAAGAGAAAGACAATGGCCCATGTAATGAAACAGGATAGAGGGGTCTGTGAAATCCTTCATGTGACCTTGCCCCAACAAGAGCCTCCTCACCTGGACTACGCCATCAGTGAGCCCGTCATCCATGTTTTCTCAGGGTTCTCTCAGTCTAGCCTGTGGAGAAAAGCACTGTTTCTCTTACTGTGGCATTGCTTCTGCTGGTCCACGTGATCCACGTGTTGGTCCTCTCCTTTTACAAATGCTTCCACCAGCCTCAGTATGGGACAAGCGCCCTTATATTCTCAATACCCCCTACCCCCTCTGTCCAGGTTTTGCCTGGAACCCTTCAAACCTACTTTCGCAGCTGTATCCCAGAGGGATTCCTACTGGTCCAGTTCACCGTTCCCTCTTCATTATTTAAGGAATTCCCAACTTCTAGCTTTTTCTTAAAGTTACTGCCAATGTACCAAACCATAGATGTTTTTAGGGTCAATATTTTAAAACTTTTAGTTCCTGTGATTCTGATTTATTCACCATTACAGAAAATGAACAGAACCTTATTTGAAAAAAAAAAAAAAAAAAACTTACACACAATGTTGTTTTCATATATAATTAATTCAATTGATTCTCTACTTGCTGGTTATTTCTACAGAAACACATAGGCTTTTTTGTATCTATTATGAACCACCCTCACCAGCATTGCCTACCTTAGATCAAAAGCTCCTCAAGGGTAGGAACTCCATCTGTTCGATTTGCTTTAACAGGCGCAGCCCCAAGTAGAGAGTATGGGTTAATAATACTTCAAGGAGTATTGATGAAGTAATGCAAGCATCAGTCAAGTGAACTAGTGTAATACTCCCCATCCATCATTAAGGCAAATTCTCATAAATTCAGGACAATTATTTAGTACTGTTCCTAAAGCAATTATTGACAAGCTGCCCACGAATCAGGAATATTTCTCTGCATCGGATTTCAGGTTTATGTCATGATTTATTGGTTTAGGTCTGAAAAGTTTGAATTAGAAAAGTAAACTAAAATTAGACTCCATAAATCTTTTTTTTTTTTTTTCCACAGCCCCACAGGAAGTTCAGCCACCAGTAGCCAAATCTCTTCCCAATTCTTTGTTACTGTCCTGGAATCCACCCAAAAAAGCAAATGGTATTATAACTCAGTACTCTTTATATATGGATGGGATGCTTATCTATTCAGGCAGTGGAAAGAACTACACAGCCACAGGTAAGACTTCTATATGTATCGGTAAATAGTTCTAGTCTGTGTTAGACTATGTATATTTCAGATATCTGTAGTCTGTAATTGTCTGAAAATGTGGTCTTTAAAATTGGGGTACTTACTGTGTCTCCTCTCATTTGGTCCCCTTGCGTGGTCCCTAGTCACACTCACCATGCCCGGTTGAGTCAATGTCATTTCAAACAAATTCCACTGTCACACAAGTTAACTACTTTAACATCCTCATGAATGCACGATAATATTAAGACTCAGATGTGTGACTCAGTGTCGTCAGAATTTTGGGTTATTTGAGAAGAAACAGTATATATGCCGAAATCGTATTGTAACGTGTGACGACACTTGAGTAAAATAAGGTAAATTGCTGAAAACCTTGTAAAACCCAAGAAGCCTATATTATGTCTTATTGCCTAGTATCTGAATCATGCTTCTATTTGTGTAGTAATTTTAGTGGTTATATATTGTATAGTATTTTATATACTATATGTGACTATCTGGCAAGACATCATGAGTCAAATATTGACTGATGAAAAACTGAAGCCTAGAGATATGACGTTCTTCATGAAAGGTCACAACCAGGGAGAGGCAGAGGCAGAATTAATTATTTATGTATTCAGTCCTCCACATTAATGCCAGGTGCTAAGGTTGTAATAGGGAATCAGCGGCACGCTGGCCCTCCTCTGTTGGTGCTCATGGCTTCAGGGGAAAACACACAGATGCAGGAATGAGGCATTTGTGGACAGGGCTATGGCATTTACCTAGTGGCATCCTCAGGGTTTACATTTTTTGTGTCCTTTCAAGACTGAGAACCTTCAAGGGACAAGAGCTATTAATTTAATATTTTGTTGCTTGAGGTTGGATAGAATTCTGTAATACATGTTCTAGGAGGTAGGTGTTATTACTACCCCCAGGTTACAAATGAGGAAATTGAGGCAGAGAAAGATTAAGGAACGTCTTCAAAATCACACAGCCTATGAGTGGGATTTTGATACCGATCCGTGCTTTCTGGCTGTGATGAAGAACCTGTGGTCTTGAAACAAGTTACTTCACTTCTGAGACTTAGTTTATGAATCTGCAAAATGGGAACAACTACAATTTTCAAGACTCTAAAGAGAACTGGAGCTATAAGTAAAACACCTAACATGTTCTTAGCACTTAGTAAAGAGAATACTCTTATTTCCTGTAGAATGCAGAGTTCATGTTTTAAACTTTAAAAATAGATTCATCTTGCCCTAACAATGTCTGAAAGCATTATTTTAATTAAATATTATACACCAGAGAAATTACTTCAAAAGAAATGAAAACATATCATGGAATGAACTATACACACGAATTAATAATTAATATAAAACACTTCTGTAGGACCAAAAAATATCAGCATCATGCATAATAGGAAAACACATCTTTTAGGCCCAGTACAGACATTTCCTCTGAGAAGCCTTCTCTGATGCCCCAAGTATGAGTTGATCCAACGCAGGTATGCTCCTTGGAAACTTCTGTGCCCCCTCTTTTTTTTTTTTTTTTTTTGTGCTGTCTTTGAATAAGGTTGCTTGTTTACTTGTCAGTTTGCCCTTCTGACCCTAAGCTTCATAAACACATGACCCTAAGTGTCTGGTTCTTTACTGCATCTCCAGGACAGGGTGGGTATAGACAGTGTTGAATAAATGAATGAATGAAGTCAGGTGATTGCTGGGAACAGAAAAAGAAGCCAGCAAAGGGGAAATTGTGGAGGGTAGGAGTAGGGTGGGAAAGAAAAAGTGACAGAGAAGAGAAAAAAGAAAGGTAGAAAAAGGAACTAAGATCCCTTCCATGGGTAGACACGAGTGCTAGCCCAGTCCATAGGGAAGTTGTGTGGCTGATAGCAGGTCTCAAAACGTAAGCCTCGACTATTTGCAAGCCATGAATACCATTTGAGGTGACAGACACCGTGCACAGCCAGAAGATGAGCAGTGTGGGGAAGATGGGAGGCCAGAATTCACATTTATCTCCAATACTACTTCCAAAATGATGCTAATTCTATATTTTGTTTGATGGAATCAGCAACAGAACCATGTGACTCTGGGGTCTGCAATTAAAAATCTTGGCAAATGTTACCATAGTGGATTAGTACAACAGATGCCCCCCAAATATAATCTAATGTAAAGAAAGTGGAATATTTTTGTAGTGCCCACAACCATCTTCTCGAGCTACAGAGATAATAGATTCTTTAATGGTTTTCATTTTTTATGTAGATTTTTGAAAATTAAATCTTAGGTAGTACTTTTTTTTTTTTCCTATAGCCTTCTTGGCTTCTAATAAGCAATTGTATTTCTTGCCATTCTCATCCCCAAATGGCAGAAGATATGAGGCACATTGAGACTGCAACACGAAGGAGAGAAACGAAGCCAAGAACCTTATGATGGGATTCAAAGTTGTGCATGATTGTTCTAACATTAGAGCTAGTAAATCTGAGGCCCGGAGAGGTTAAGAAATTCTAACCCAAGTTGGAGGAACCACTTCAAATCTGGATCTGTCTGGCCCCAGAGTCCATGCTTTCATTCTTTCCACATTCTGCTGCTCAAATTATTACATATTATCTTATTTTTTACATAAATAAATATGATATATTATGACACATTCACATAATGTGTAAATGTTTTGTGTAAATATGTAAATTATCAACATATTAACATAAACATATTGTGTAAATATGCAAATATTTATACCACATGTGAATGTTACATAATATGTAAACATTACAGATTAACATAAAGAAATATTACAAATTATTACATATGATTTTATTTTTCCTCGCAACAATGCTGACAGGGAGACCAAAACCTGATTGCAAACCCCAGAGCATCTGTGTTATTCTTTTTTGGGCTCCATAACAAAATACCACAGACTGGCTGGCTTAAACAACAGAAATTTATTTCTCACAGTTCTGGAGACTAGAAGTCCAAGATCAAGGTGTTGGCAGGTTTGGTTTCTCTTGAGGCCTCTCTCCTGGGCTTGCAGACAGCTGCCTTCTCACCATGTCCTCCCAAGGTCTTTCTCCTGTGCGCACAGCCCTTTCTTACCCGGTCACCAGTCCTGTTGGATTAGGGTCCCACCCTTATGATCTCATTTAACCTTAATCACCTCTTCAAAAGTCCCATTTCCAAATATACTCACATTAGGAGGTAGGGCCTCAAAATATGAATTTGGGGGAACACAGTTCAGTACGTAAGAGCACCCTAAAGGGAGTGCTTTCTCTACCATGAGCGTAGGCTGAATGCCCACTTCTGTATAGATTCTCAAATCATGTGAGGATTGAAGAAAGTGGCCTTTAAGAGCCCTTTCAACTCTTGGGGCGCCTGGGTGGCTCAGTTGGTTGGGCGACTGCCTTCGGCTCAGGTCATGATCCTGGAGTCCCAGGATCGAGTCCCGCATCGGGCTCCCTGCTTGGCAGGGAGTCTGCTTCTCCCTCTGACCCTCCTCCCTCTCATGCTCTCTGTCTCTCACTCTCTCTCTCAAATAAATAAATAAAATCTTAAAAAAAAAAAAGAGCCCTTTCAACTCTAAGATTTTATATGTGTAATAGGCATTAATTTCAGGTCAGTTAGGTCTTCAAAGTCTACCTGTCCACTAGGAATCGCAAGAAGGTACAATGCGAAAGGGAATCTGTCTGTCTAAAGTCAGCTAGGAGAAGGCTGATTAGAGGAAACTGCCCTGGCCATTTGAACAGGCTCTAGCCTTTCCAGACACTGCATCTGTGCCATGTTCCATCATCAGATGCGTCCATGATGTCATTGGTACTTGTTACTCATCTTTGTGTCAGGATCTTTGTGAACTAATCTCCTGTCCATGCTGAGAGTGGTTTGCAGGTGGAGCTTCCACTGGTGAGGGCTGGTGTTAGCAATAGTGAGAGTTTAGGGCTATTAGAATGGGTCTCTTCAGTGCTGAAATGCCAGTTCATAGGGAGACAGAGGAATGGAAGATGCAGTCTAATGAATTAGAGAAATAATTGATAATGTTTTTCAATTATAAAAGCCGCTATATGCTTATTGAAGATAATTTAAAACATCCAGATGTCTAATACATGATAATCCCACCATACCGGTAGAAGCTCAATGTAAGATGTAATTCCTTCTAGTACCTTATTCATGTTAACAAAATTGATCTGTAATGTATAATGTTGAACCCTGGCATATTTCCTTATTATGACTGTATCCCACTTTATGAAGCATTTTTCCTGAAAATATCTTGAAATATTTTAATACTAACATCATATCCCATCCAAATGTATGCTAATGCATTTAACCACTTGAAAGAGTTCAAGTTTCTAACTTATCTCTCTTTCAAATATGTTGTGACAAATATTATTGTATGTAATCTTTGTTTATTAGCTTCCCAAAAGGGGAACAACTAAGTCAAAGGTAGTGAACCTTCTGAAATATTTGATACACATTTTCGTACTGTTTCCCAGAAAAGTTCATCAGCAGGGCATGTTATATTCTTAAATCTTTGATAATTTTGCAAGTGACAAATACTATTTTATTTTTGTTTGCCTGTTGAACTCCTAGGTATAGGGCATACTTTCTGCATGTTTATTAGAGATTTATATTGTACTTTGATTCAGCTGATCACAGCCTTGATGAGCAAAAATTTCATAGGTGAGGAATAATTTTGAAACTTCCTCAAGAGCTGTGTTTTATACCCTGTTTTCCCTGGTTGTAATCATATGCACTATTTAAAATTCCTTGTCTTCTACCCTATCAAAAACTTCCTTAGTAACCTGGCTTAATGTGTCCTCCTAAATATTCAAAATGTCAGCCTTCTTTCCCTCACTCTTACTCCATTCATTTGTAGCTTCCTCTTAAGTTCCCACATGGAACACATTCTTCTGTTACGTGTAGCAAATAGATCTTGCTGCCATGGTGGATACAGGAAAAAGTAAATGCATTTCAATTCAGAAGCCACTTAGCATCTCAGTGGTTTGAATTTTTTTTTCTTCTTTCTCTTAAATATGAAGCATTAAAAGTCAAAGGCATTGCTGCACCTTGAGTTAGTACAAAATATATTTAAAAATGCATACAGTTCAAATTTTTTGCCTTGCATAGGCCATAAGCTGGTAGTATGGTGGGTCAGTTGTGACACTGAAAAATGAATCCAGTTAGAGAACCTCCCGAAGGCTGTTGATGTTTGCTATAATAAATAGCACACACTTAAAGTCAAACTTTTTCATTCTGTATTCAAAGGTAATGGATTTTTCGTAACCATAGTAACCTTGGTGTATTTCTGGATAAATACATGAGGTATATACATTCTAGTTTTATTTTTGAATATAAACTACCACATTATGTATTACTAATAATATGAAAAATAGGATGTAGGTTAGTATAATGACAGCTTAAACTAGTATGCATTTTTCTTCTGCAAAAAATAAATATTTATCAAAAGTATAGGTTCAATTAATTTTTCCCCCAGTTTTGTGGTATTCTGGTGGTGCCATTTATCTTTTTTTGCAAGATCTCCATTAATCTCTTATTTCTGTCCCATAACAGATTTTTAAGAATTTCGAGGTAAAAACAATTGTGCTTTAAAGCTCATGATTAAAAACATTATTGAAAGATTGAAGGACCTATATTGATATCACCAACAGAGCTATTGTGAACCACTTAAGATGTATGTATATAGTACATTCATAAAGAGGTAGAAAAAAAGAAACCTTTTGTGAGACTGTTCAACATCCCAGGATTGTTTCAAAGTTCAGGCTAGATAGCATCCTGATTGATGATGACTATCCAAACTGTAGCCAACCAGATCATTCTCATTTTAAATGAGCACCCTACCAGAAACTGGCAATCTTTAAGAAGTTTGTGAGATGTTTCCGAGAAGCCTACAAAGTTTTCGGAAACAAGGATAGCAAGATGGTGAGCCGGGAGAAGTGTACTATGGGCATGACAAGGACGTTTATGTAAGTTGTACCAACTGGTAAGGAAAGAATAGTGATCCCTCTGGACAGTTCTTTTTTTACGACACAAATCGTTGTTGGTGAACCTACCTAAGCCATTGCTGCTTATAACTCCTAGAACTCCAAAGGGGTAAAGGTCAATAAGGACTCTGTAATGTAGGTAGAGATATATCTGACACCAAACCGTAAAACACATGTATTTTCAAGTATATCATCTAATAAATCTATAGTAGTCTTATGACTGAATACGAGTGGCTGATTTCTAGCCACTGCTGTTTCATCAAGACCCGGGCCTCTGTCATTGAGGCTAAAGCAGTAAAGAAGCCAGGATAACAGCAATGTAAGACGTGCATGCACGTGTGTGTGAGTGTGTGTGTGTGTGTGTGTGTGTGTGTGTGTGAGAGAGAGAGAGAGGGAGAGAGAGAGAGAGAGAGAGCGCATGTGACAGAGACAGAAAAGGAAAGGAAAGAGGAAAAGCAGACGAATATCTGGTAAAGTTAAATAGTAAGTATTTATATCTTTACCAAATTGAAAAGTGCAAAAAACTGT
This sequence comes from Mirounga leonina, assembly GCF_011800145.1. Classification (NCBI taxonomy): domain Eukaryota; kingdom Metazoa; phylum Chordata; class Mammalia; order Carnivora; family Phocidae; genus Mirounga; species Mirounga leonina. The sequence continues at coordinate 15,318,220 of NW_023270389.1, forward strand.
TAGGTTGTTTTTTTTTTTTTTTTTTTTGGTCTCATTTGCCAAGGTCAAAAAAACCATGTTTAAACAGCAAAATAGAAATGTTCATCTTGAATCTTCCAAACACTTAAGTCTGACGATGAGAAATTTATTGCAGAAGAAGCTGTATTGCTTATGACACAATAAAAAGCATTTAAAGTTAGGTACTTCTAACCAAGCGTTACAAGGAACCTTATCAATTCTCTACAAATTTGAGCTAAATTATATTCATTCACACTGATAGTTTACAAAAGATCCTTTCTTAGCAAAACAAAACTTCACTTTAACCTTGATATTTTCTGGAATTTTGCACTTTTGAATACCACAGGGCAGTGCATCTAAATCACTCCTTTTACATAAAGTAATATTATTGAGAGGATACTGTTAACATGCTCGTGTTCTAATCCATAAGGCCAAGTATTAATAAGACAGAGCATATGAGGGTTTTCAGGTAAGGCAATGATCTCATCTATGAGTCATGGTGCCTCTCTATTACAAAGTAAAGTCATACTTTGTGCCCTTTTTATGTCACAGACATATAGCATTAAATTATAAAAAATCTAAGAAACCTTGAGGCTACAAGGAAAAAAACCCTAAATTATGAAAAGAGGCTAGATCACTAACTCTGTGATCAAAGACTCCAGGAGAGTTGCTCAAGGTCTGGCCACATACCAGATCCTTGGGTCAGTCAATAGGGGATGCTTGACTCTTAAAGAGTAACTAAGTAACAAAGGGTCAAATGAAATGAAAGAACTTGTACAGATGTTGAAATATCAGTTGTGGTTAATTGTAAACAATACAACCAAAGTGTTATTTTTACTTTAAGATATTTTTACAGTGTACCAGTATGTGAAGAAATGAAACATGCTTAATTTATATTTTAAGACCTATACAAAAATGCAAAAGAAAAAAAAAAGCCATTGGAATACTTACAGAATGAAACATCTACATCTTTCTCCAAGTCCAAAAGTAAGAAATAATTATAGAAAGTCTTCATCTATGAAATTAAAAGTTAGCATATGAAATCACTGGCCTGTGTACACCAGCAATATAACTTCTGAATGTCCACTAATGGAATATTATATGGCCATATAGCTTATGAAGCAATAGAAGAATTTTTGAATAATGCAGAAAGATGTTAAAAACAAACATTTTCATCAACAGCATGTAACATATGGGTCTATTTTAGTAAAATAAATGTGTGTATATGTGTATACATATACATACGTGTGTTTATGTATACCTAAATGTTAATAGTGGTTATTTTCCAGTCATGGGGTTTAAGTGTTTTCTTTTCTTTTCCTTAAGGGGAGTCTTTTCATTTTTCAAATTCTCTACAGTTTAGATATTAGAAAGGAGAATTTTTGTAGTATTTTTTCACAATTTTAATATATATGATAAAATTGGTATAAAGGATGCATATTTTAGGACTCTATCACCTATTAATACTTAGCTTTGATTTCTCGCTAGTCTTTACCCTGATATTTAATCAGGTTGATTCCCTTACTCATCTCTTCTGGCCAGTGTCAATGATGGTCTTCTCCTTACCTCCAGCACTATCTACTGCCATCAAAACGTCACACGATGTGTTTGATGATCTACGTCAATTCACACATTTTCCTTTGATTCACAAAATCTTTCATATAATTTGCCTACAAATTTGTCACTTAAATATATTCTATCTTGTAACAAAAACTTATTTAAGGGGATAAATCTTGATCCAAAACCAAAATGTAGGTTCATTGAGTACAGTTATCATGTATTTATTTATTTTCATAATCTCTATAGTATGTATCATAGAAATAAGGACCCACGTCCTTATTTGGCATCTAATAAACTCTTATTGAATTGAGTTGAAATGAATTGGATTAAATTGAAGAAACACTGAGAATCAGTAAACTAATACTTTAAAGTAAATGACAACAAACACCGGTGCATAATTCAGAAGTAATTAATATGCTAAATGTGGTAAGCAGTTTTAATGAGGTAGGCTGTTCCTGTAGCTTCTTAGAAATTTTCATGTAATTATCCAATACTTTTTCTTTTTTTTTTTTGTTAAACTACTTGTATATATTTGCTAGGGCTGCCATGACAAAGTATCACTGAGTGGGTTAAACAATGGAAATGTGTTGTCTCACAGTTCTAGAGGCTAGAAGTCCCAGATCAGCGTGTTGACAGGGTTAGCTCGTTCTGAGGGCTGTGAGGGAGAAGCTGTTCTGTGCCCCTCTCCTGGTCTCTGGTAGTTTGCTGGCAATCATTGGCATTCTTTGACCTGTAGATGCTTTGTCCTGATTACTGCCTTCATCTTCACATGGTCTTCTTCTGTGTGCTTGCCTGTGCCAAATTTCCCCTTTTTATAAAGACACAAGTCATATTGGATGAGGGTGTCATCTTAACTCATTACTGCTACAGTGGCCCTATTTCCAAATAAGGTCACGTTCTGAGGTACTGGGGGCTAAAATATCAACACATGAATTTGGTGGAGCGGGGCAGAGGATGGGGAGACACAATTCAACCTATAACTATGTATTTGATTCTGTGCTTAATAACATCCTGACTTCCTTCAAAGACCTAAAAAATATCAGAGAAGATAGACATCTAATCAAAATCAGTTAAAAAATGAATACATCCCATGACAATAATACAAATAGAAAAGAGATAATCACAGCTATCTGGGATATTCATTCACTCAATGAATATTATCAGGTGTCTACAATGTAGACACTCAAAATTTTTCTGAGCCTTGAAGAGCCAATGGGAAACATAAGGTGCAAGCAAAGGGTCTGCCCTCATGGAGCTTATAGTTCAGTGGGAGGTGGTTAGAGAAGACCTCATACTGTTCATGTTATAATGCTTAGATCTTCTTAATATAAATGAAAACTGAATCTCTCCTGAGAGTAGGAATTTCTTCATCAGTCATTTTAAGTGGATGTGTATCATTCCTTGATGTCTGTGTAATTCAGAAATCAAGAGGATAGGGTCAACACCCTCTGACTCTCGTCTACCATACGTCATTCCAGACGATGACTTTTTTTACCTTCCTTTAGTACTTACCAATCCTATAAGATCCATGCTTTTTGGCTAAAGGAAGTTCTTTTCTCTGTTTTCCTCATCTTTGCTAACATCCTACTTCTGTTCCCCAGTTCAGTAAAGGCTTGAGCATCTATATTTGCCTCCTTCTTTTTCTACCCCAGGTCTGGGAAGATCCTGTGTTGTTTCATCTGTCACAGGAACAATCCACTAGAGAGCTCAGCCTCCCATATCTTTTATCTTCTCATCTCTAAGAAACTCAACTGTATGGTAAAATTACTTGCCCTCATTTCAGTATCCTGGACCTTGCCATCACTTAGAAATGCCCCGTGTCTAACACATTAGGTTCAAATATGTAACAATCCAGTAACAAATACCCATTTTCCAGCTCTTCTACTCATTTACTCACACTAAAAACATTTGTGTTCTTTGAAACTTTCAGTTTCTTAACATCGCCTGCTCTCCCCATCTATTAGACCCTGTCTTTCCTTGCCTTCTAAGGTAGTTCCATAATAACTTGAAATATTTTCTTTTTAATTTTCTTAACTTTCTTGCCTTGTTATTATTGCAACATATTCAAGGTGAAACCCACCAAATCTAGATCAATCTAATTGTGTTCCTTACACCTCAACCTGGGGGTCCTGAGCTATGCTGAAGAAAACCTAGTAAGCATCCAAATTGGTGCCATTCTAATATCCAGTGTTCCCCAGTCACCAATAGGCTTCTAAATGCTTGCTCTGGATCTTTGTTTCCCCAGTGAGCTTTGCCTCACATTCTCCATTACTGGCTCTTCAGTCATTGTCACAGTTCTTCAAACCCTGGCCTACCTGAATCTTTTTTTTTTTTAATTTTATTTTATTATGTTAAGTTAATCACCACAGATTACATCATTAGTTTTTGATGTAGTGATCCATGATTCATTGTTTGCATATAACACCCAGTGCTCCATTCAATACGTGCCCTCCTTAACACCCATCACCAGGTTAACCCCTCCCCTCACCCCCCTCCCCTCTAGAACCCTCAGTTTGTTTCTCAGAGTCCATAGTCTCTCATGGTTCATCTCCCCCTCCAATTTACCCCCCCCCTTTATTTTTACCTTCCTACTATTTTCTTCTTTTTTTAAGCATATAATGTATTATTTGTTTCAGGGATACAGGTCTGTGATTCAACAGCCTTACACAATTCACAGTGCTCACCATAGCACATACCCTCCCCGATGTCTATCACCCAGCCACCCCATCCCTCCCACCCCCCACCACTCCAACAACCCTCAGTTTGTTTCCTGAGATTAAGAATTCTTCATATCAGTGGGATCATATGATGCATGTCTTTCTCTGATTGACTTATTTCCCTCAGCATAATACCCTCCAATTCCATCCACGTCATTGCAAATGGCAAGATCTCATTCCTTTTGATGGCTGCATAATATTCCATTATATATATACCACATACCACATCTTCTTTATCCATTCATCTGTCGATGGACATCTTGGCTCTTTCCATAGTTTGGCTATTGTGGACATTGCTGCTATAAACATCGGGGTGCGTGTACCCCTTCGGATCCCTACATTTGTATCTTTGGGGTAAATACCCAGTAGTGCAATTGCTGGATCCTATGGTAGCTCTATTTTCAACTTTTTGAGGAACCTCCATACTGTTTTCCAGAGTGGCTGCACCAGCTTACATTCCCACCAACAGTGTAGGAGGGTTCCGCATCCCTGCCAACATCTGTCTGAATCTTAGCAGATGACTTTGCTTTCTATCTCAAACTGAAGTTCCTAAATGGGATTCCTCTGCTTGCTGTCACAGAACCTATTAGCTTTTCTACATCAGAATCAGTGTTCCCCTTCTTCTCTTAGGAAACAAAAAAGTGTCCATTCTCCTGCAAAGGGCTAATCCTCCTCTGGATCATCTTTTCCTACCTTGGTGAGTACTTCTCTATCAGTTAGCCTGACTTTTCTTTATCTCTCTACCTATACTAGCTCTTTCCATCAGCATTTCTAGAGGTTCACATCTCTTACATGGAGAAGAAGAAAAAAGACAAACAAGGAGAAAACATGTCCTGGTTCTGAGTTCTGTCTTCCACTCCTGCTCCCAACCTTCCCAACTTGGCCCTTCTCACGTTCACAGCTACAGTCTTTACCTCCACTGGCTCATTTGCTTTGCTTCCTTACCTCCTGTGCATTTGCTAGAGCTTCCCTAAAAAAACAACCAAACAAACAAAAACCCACACAAATTGGGTGCCTAAAATAACAGAAATTTATTCTCTCATAGTCTGGAGACTAGAAGTCCTAAATCAAGGTGTCACCAGAGCTAATGCTCCCTCTAAGAACTGTAGGGAGGCACCCTTCCTTCCCTAGCCCAGCTTGTCATGGTTACTGGCAGTCTGGAGTATTCCTTCACTTTTAACTGCATCACTCCAGTTTCTGCCTCTATCACATGTGCTGTTCTCCCTGTGTCCAGATTTCTCTCATCCTGTAAGAACACCAGTCATATTGGATTTAGAGCCACCTAATTCAATATGACCTCATCTTAACTTGATCATATCTACAAAGACCCTATTTCCAAATAAGGTCACATTCACAGGTAATGGGGGTTAGGATTTGAACATCTTTTGGGGGGACAAAATTCAACCCACTATCCCTCCATTGGCTTCATAAATACCTGACCACTCAGTTGAAGCCATTGTCACCAAAGTTGTCAAAATTCTTTTTTTTTTTTAAAGATTTTATTTATTTATTTGAGAGAGAATGAGAGAGAGCACATGAGAGGGGGGAGGGTCAGAGGGAGGAGCAGACTCCCTGCAGAGCAGGGAGCCCAATGCGGGACTCGATCCTGGGACTCCAGGATCATGACCTGAGCCGAAGGCAGTCGCTTAACCAACTGAGCCACCCAGGCGCCCCGGTTGTCAAAATTCTTATGGTCCCCAGTGCAGGGACCATGTGAAAGCACTGTAGTTCATGGCACTTTGACAGATTGTTGATTTCTTCATCACAGAGGTTCTTCTTTTAGTGTCTGGGATATTCCACCTTCTCAACTTTCCTGTTACTGCTCAAGTTCTCACGTGTCCTCTCATCTTTTCCCTCTACCCACAAATATTGGTTTATCTCAGAGTTCTTCTTGGAACACTCCATCAATATTTCTGTGATGAGTCAATCCTTATCTCCTGTTCAGAAGTTTTTTCCTAAGCAATGAACATTTTCTAACTGCATATTGGACACTCCTGCTTCAGGCATTTTACTCCAAGTCCCCAAAACTAAATTCATTATATCTGCTACCTCCCATAAAATAGGTTCTTTTTCCTGAGTTTCTCATCTCAGAGAACAGTAGCAGTATTCACCCCTTTGCCGGAAATAAAAATCTGGATTTAATCCAGTTTTTCTTTTTCATCCCTCATATCAAATCTTAAAACAAAATTCAAACTCATTATGTTGGCATACAACACTTTTCTGATTCCTATCTACTTTCTTAGCTGTATGCCAGTCTTCTACTCCCATTTATTTTTACAGTGCTGGTTTCCTTTCTGTTTCTGCTTATTTTGTTTGCTTTGGTTTGGTTTTTTGTATTTTGTATTTTTGTCCAGATCTTTGAACTTGCTGTTTTATCCAACTGGAATTCTCGTACCCCAGTTACATGACTAGCTCATTCTTCTCTTTCAGTTCTCAGATTCTGTATATTAGTTAGGATAACCTAAATGTTGTGAACACACACATACTAGTTTCTGTTAGCAGAAACACCCTAGAAATTTACTTGTCATTCACTTAAGAGCCCTGTGAGAGTGAAGAGTTGGATCAGCAAAGCTTCAGTCCTGTGCACATTCAGGGTCCCAGGCAGATGTCAGGTCTGCCATCTCTTACACATGACTCTCAAGGTGGCTCTGGAGTTTATCTCCATTGCTGCAGCAGGTAAGGGAAGGGGATGAAGGATAGTAAGTTGGAGATTTTTATGCGCCAGACCTGGGAGTGATCTATGTTACTTCTGCCCACATTCTAATGGCCATGACTCAGGCTCTGGGCAGTGCATGCTGCCAGGGGGCCTCAGAAGGCAGCCTAAAACAACACCCATGCTCCAACTCACAGTTCTGTAAGTCAGAAGTTTGTGTAGGCTTGGCTGGGTCACTAATTAGGGTCTCACTACGGCAAAATCAAGAAATTGGACAGTTCAGGCTCTCCTCTGGAGGCTCTGGGAAAGAATTCGCTTCTAAGCTCATGCAGGGTGTCAGGAGAGTTTGATTCCTTGCAGTGCTAGCGCTGTGACATTTCTGTCCCCCAGCTGGCTGTCAGCCCGGGGCTGCTCAACTTGTAGAGACTCTCGCACGGCCCCCTCCACCTCTGGAGCATGAAACGCTTTTGCATCAAACCCCCTTCATGCTTTGAATCTCTCTGACTTCTGCTACCAGCTGGAGAAAACTCTGCTTTTAAAGGGATTATAATTAGATTGGGGACACCAGGGTCAACTCTTTTTTTCCATATAAGGTAAGGTAATCATGGGAGGGACATGCCATCATAGTCCCAGGTTGCACCCACACTCAAAGGGGAAGACTTTGTGCAGGGTCAGAGGCAGAACCACACAGGTGCTAAGCCCTGGTTTCCTGGTAAAACAGAAATAGGACTACCTTTGCTCCTAGTGGGAGAATTAAATGTGATAATACGTGTAAAAAACGGTTAGTGTGGTGCTCACAGCTCTTTCAGAACATAGCAAATGATCAACAAACATGTTCTACTAATTGTAGAAATGATCAAATTATTATTACATCATGATGAAGATTCTCAATGCCAAAATGCCCTTCAGACATGTCACTCAACTACATAGCTCGTTTAATTTAGAAAATACTTGTTGAGCATCTACTATGTACAAGGTTAGAAGTTACATTACTGCTTAAGACATTTTCGTTTTTGCTCAAATCATTCCCAGTTCAATTGCTTAGACAGAAATAGACACAACTAAATATAATGCTGTCCAACAGGTGGTGAGTTCTCTGACAGATGTGAGAACAAAGGAAAAGGCAATCAGGAGGATAAAGTGTCACCAGAGGAAGTGACTTTTTGCAGGCTTTTGAGTAGAGTTTCAGAACTGGGAATCAGGCAAGCCTAAGGACCAGGGCAGAATAGTCCATGGCACAGCACTGTCCGTGGGGGTTTCATGAAAATTAAATAGGGCCTAGCTTGATATCACTGAGTGCCCTGGGTAGCTGGTCAGGAGCAGTGAAAGGCAAGGTGAGAGTCAAATTATCAAAGGTATTATAGGTATGTCGAGATGTTTGAACTTTGTTCTGAGGCAAGGGAGGACCACTGAAGGATTTACAGTAATGATATAGCATGAACGAATCAGTGTTTTGGAAAATAAATAATTGAAGTAATGGCATTAGTCCAAAATAGTCACGGCTGAACCTACACAGCTGTTGTCTCCATTCGCAGGTGAAAAAGCAAGTAGGTTAGAACTTTAAAAGCAAGAAGCTAATTGGACTTAGCAATACAGATGGCAAAGGATGAGCAAAAGAGGAGAGAAAAGCATTATGTTTATTTGTTAACAGCTCTATTGTATTATATTTCTGTGCATTAGTCAGTGTAAAATCAAATCTACTTATTTTAAATCCTTTTAAATGGTGTTTAAATATTTCCTGATGACACAGTCTGCTGAAGTATTTACCCTTGGTGCAGATTTCCATTAACCTTATTGCAGATACTAAGCCTAAAATTGTATATTTTTAGGGTCCTTGATTATGGAGTAAAGCCCAGTGACACCATTATAAAACCACATCTGGATAAGCTTTAGTGTCATTGTCTTTCTATCCAATTTGGAAACTCAGCAAACTATAGGAGAATACCACTATTAACAGACCTATGTTCTCAGATTTTTAGGATGCCCTTTCTTTAAAAATAAAGCCAGAGAGGGATTAAACCTTTAAAACCGTAAGTGATATAGGGAAGTGCCCAGTACAGAGACATCAGTGATATTTGGGGAATTTAGTTATATTGGATATATAAGAACAATAAAGGAATCAGAGATTAAATTCAAAGTAGTCTTTCCTCATATCTTACTTTTCTCAGATTTTTATTGTTTTCAGAGAGTCTATATGAATCTTCCAGTTCCCTAAAGGATAAAATTTGCTTCACATTGTTATAAATTACTTTCAAAATAGTATCTTTGTATCATAGATACAAACAATTAATGACCAGGACAGATTAGGTTGCTTCTAGTAAAGGAAAGATTCAATAATAAAACCAGAAAGACCATTTTTTTCTTCATTCACCTAAGTATTTGATATCTATCTTACACGGGAAATGTCTTGTATGATATATTGGATTTTATCCATGACAAAAGTTTGAATGCTTCAAAAGCAGCGATTATTATTCAATCTTGGTTTTACGAAGTAAATATACTTATGAATCCTGAGTCCTGAGTCTTTTTGCTGCAAGTGGTAGAAATCCAACAATTTCATCTTTGTTTCTGGAATGTGGGCTTTCTTCATGGACTGGAGAACACAATTAGCAGCAACTCTGAGTTCTTAGCCCACAGCTGGACAACCTCCTCAACTCCAGATTGAAAAACTTTGAGGAAGGAGGCTGATTGTTCCATTTTGGATCATATATCCACCTTTGGGGCCAGAAAGGCAGGATCTGGCTACTAGAAGAAGAGAAAGAAAAATACAGCCTCTGAAGAAATCATTATGAGCTAGAGCACCACTCCAAATGTTGACTATTATAATTCCAAACTTTGATTCATTTGTTAAATTTACAAATACTAGGGGCACCTGGGTGGCTCAGTCGTTAAGCATCTGCCTTCGGCTCAGGTTGTGGTCCCAGGGTCCTGGGGTCAAGCCCTGCATCGGGGTCCCTGCTCAGTGGGGAGCCTGCTTCTCCCTCTCCCACTCCTCCTGTTTGTGTTCCCTCTCTCGCTGTGTCTCTCTCTGTCAAATAAATAAATAAAATCTTTAAAAAAAAATTTACAAATACTAGAATCTGCCAACAAAGCCTCACCTTACTTACATATATATTTTTTCCCTTTGAATGTGTTTTATATATATGTATCCTAGGAAACCACCCAACTCTGCTGTCCACTGTGTTCTTCCTTTTGAGAATTTCCCTGAAATTTTATCTATTTTCTTAAAATTGAATCTCTGTTTTTGTTGATTTATTTTCTCCCATTGTTGAAACCCTCAAATCTGTCAGTTGCATGGCTTCCTTTCCAAAATAAGAAATGAATGTTTAGAATATTCCTCTACCTTTCTTGTTTGGAGACCATTCATTCCTTAATTTTTTTTTTTCTGAGTATATATTTAAATTCCAGTTAGTTAACGTACAGCGTAACACTAGTTTCAGATGTAGAATCTAGTGATTTATCACTTACATACAATAGCCAGTGCTCATCACAATAAGTGCCCTCCTTCATTCCTTGATTTTTATTATCTGCATCCGAATATCATTCCAGAGCCCTCCTAAAGCCATTAGTGATGCACTACACCCGTGATACTATTTTTGTAGCTGAAGTCTAAGTAGCTTAAGTGCCTTATCTCCATTCATCTGTATTTATTCAAAATATATATTTAAAAATATCACCTACTATTTTTCCAGCACAAAAATAATTTCTGAAGATTGAATTATTAATTTTCTTATCTTTGTTTCAGTCAGCTGCTTCATATCTAGTGGGTGTATAGCACTAATAAAAATAACCAAAAAATAGTAATAAGTAGTATTCCAAACATCTTGCTGACTTTTACATTTTATTGTGCTTGACGTTATCCCAAAGTTACTGATTTTTCTGATCATATACACATATGTGCCAGTAAAATAAAATAAAATGTAATAAAATAAAATATAAATGAAAAGCCTAGTAAACATCAATAAAAGACTAGTTAAACAAGTTATGGCTAATAACCAATAGGCACACTGGGTATATTACATGCTCATTTAATAGAATGAGCAGATCTTTACTAATAAGGTAACATCATCAAAGTATATCATAAAGTACTGGTGTAGGAAAGTATATTTTATAGTCCACTAACATTTGCATATTTGGTTATATACTTTGATTTCCTCTGGAGGAATGTGTAGTAATTGCTAAACTCCTAGAAGGAAACTGGATAACTTGGGAACAAGGGTAGAGGGAGACTTGATTTTCATGTGAGCTCTTTTGTATCTTTTAGATTTTGTACTGTGCCTATATATTAATGTGTTATACATTCAAAATTAAGTACAACTTAAAAATGAAATTATTACAAAATAGTAAATTCTAAGTATAAAAGAAATTTAGAAAAAATAAAAATCGTCCACAATTTCACCCATCAGAGACGATCACTAATCACATTTTGACTTGTATATTCACCATCCTCTGATCTTTTTTTGTTGATGCACAGATATACACATACAATTTGGCCCAGACTGTTTTAGTCTTTCACCACTTTATAATATATAGTGATCACATTACCAAATTACTAAATTATTTTCTAAATCATGCTTTAAATGACTGCATAGGATTTTAAAATATTTCACAATATATTTAAGGAACTCATTATAATATTTGGATTATTTCTCTTTTTTTTCTATTATAAACAGTACTGCAGTTTTATGCATGTGCATTTCTAATTCCTTAAAATTCTCCAAATGTTTTTGTGCATTATTTAAAGGGATATATTCTTCTTCCTTTTTTCTAAATATTTTTAATATACATTAAAATTGCTTAACATTTGCATGGAAGCTATATTATAATTCTTATTTCCTATTTTTGTAATTTAGGTTTTTGGTTTTGTTTTTTTTTTTACTTCAGTTATGGTGGGGTTTTTTTTAGTATTTTATTTACTTATTTTAGAGGGAGAGAGACAACATGAGCAGGAGGAGCAGAGGGAGAGGGAGAGAAAATCTCAAGCAAACTCCATGCTGAATGTGGAGCCCAACATGGGGCTCAATCTCATGACCCTGAGATCATGACCTGAGCCCAAACCTAGAGTTGGATGCTTGACTGACTGTGCCACCCAGGTGGCCCATTTATGGTGGCTTTTAAATGCAGTCATTTTGCTAAAACTTGTAGTCAAATCTAAAAATACTTGCCTTCATAGATTCTTCCTTAGATAGAAAAACTTAAGTAGATTTTTCTTACCCTCAAGAACAGATAAGTATTTCATGATTTTTTTTGCTTGGTGATAGTTCTGTATTTGCAAAATATTTTCACATGTACCAGCTCCTATAAGTCTTTAAATGACCCAGTGATGTATAAAGATTAAACAACTGTATTTCCCATTTGGTAGATAAGGAGCTAGAGAATCAGAATTGACTTGCCTGGAATCATAAAGCTAGTTAATGGCACAGCTAGGATTAGAATTTTGTTACTCTGATAATTTTCTGAATCCCAAATCCCAAATCTCAACTAGATGAGTTTAAAAGAAAAGAACGATGGGGAAATGTCATTAGATTATTAATAACATTCAGCGGTGTCAAAATATTAATACAACATTCATATCTTCATCACATTATCAATGTATTCTTAAAGACAACATGTCAATTAAAATGTCTCATTCAAATGTGAGGTTTAAGTTTTTAAAGTTTAAAGCAAGCCTGATTTTTAATGGGAACTATCTCATATTGTACACTCATAAATGGAAGAGACAAATGCAGAAAATACAGGTCTGCGAGTATAGTATTGATAGGAGAGGGGCTATTTCTTTAAAGTCAGCAATGAAAAGCTCTGCAATGTAAACTGTAATTTTTATGACTGTACCACTGCATGACCGCATAGCATCCTTGTTTCAATTAACTATGGACATGAAAGAATAATCTCTCCTTTTAATCCACTCACAGCAATGGTAGTTCACTAGAGCTTCCATGACAAAATATCAGACTGGGTGGCTTAAATCACAGGAATTTATTTTCTCACAGTCCTGGAGGTTAGAAGTCCCAGATCAAGGTGTCAGCAGGTTTGGTTTCTCCTGAGGCCCCTCTCCTTGACTTGCAGATGGCTGCCTTCTGGCCATGTCCTCACATGTCTTTCCTCTCTTCACGGACATCCCTGGTGTCTTTGTGCATCCAACTTACCTCTTCTTATAAGGACACTGGTCAAATGGGGTTAGGCCCCACACTCAGGGCTTCATTTTAACTTAATCCTCTCTTTAAAGACCCAGTCGCTACATATAGCCACATTCTAAGATACCAGGGGTTACGGGTTCAATGTATGAATTTTGGAGGGATACAATTCAGCCCACAACAGTAGGTTTATTTTACACTGATTTACAATTGTACACCAAAGTAATAAAAGTTAAACATTTATTTGTGCATTCATTCATTCATTCATTCATTTGTTCATTCCTTTTGGAGAATAAATCCTAAAGAATATTAGAACAAAATATTTTCAAGAATGCTCATTTGTGGTTCTTTCATTCATTCACTTATGCATTCATCCATCCATTCATGCATCTTTCCTGATTATTCTGAGGCTGGGACAATACAGTAGTGTTTGATTTAGGACTGTCCCAGGTATGTAGACCTATGTAGTTTACAATTTTCTTCTCCATGTTCCCACCACCTCTCATATCATTTAGCATACTTTACTAGATTGAGTCCCGTGGGGGCAGGAACTGTATCTTTCATCTTCTATCCTGAAGAAATGGAAGGGTATATGCATATAGTAGGAGAACAATAAAGATCATTTCAGAATAAAGAGATGAGGGAATTTTTTCATTTATGTGAAAACTGTGTGTTATTATGTGGAGAATTTGCCAGAATGTCAAACTGGTATTCAAAGGGATGTTCAGAGACAGAGTAATTTATCTGAGACTGACAGCCAGACCTAAGTCGATTGGTATCAGAGAAGTGACATGTGTCTCAATGCTTGACATATATCGGGTAAATATTTGCATCCTATTTCTTGGTATTGCACACAGGCTATTGCAAAGCTTATAACCACACAGCTGATACACAATCCCTGAGAGGCGCTATCCCACAGCTACAAATATGACTCTATTGATTATATTAAAGTACAATAAAAGTTGATCAGCTATTTTAAACATGCCAAATAGTTATGTAATTAAATTCCATATAATCACAAGCAAAAGACTGGCATATATTTTCAAAATAAAGTTCTTGTTTTACTCTGGATGGAAAACTTCAGAGGAGTTAGTGAATGACTTAAGACTTAGATAAGGGCATCCTGCTTGCTTGACTAAAAATCCCATCCCTGTGTTTATTGTATTTCCCAGTTGCGTTCGAACCTCGAACAGGAGAAAAAGAGTTTTGAGTAAAAAAAATCCAATAGAATTTAGGAAAGTTTGTCTTCTATATCCCAACTTTTAAAGGCTATTTTGTAAAGATGATATTGTTGCATTGCCCTCTGTATTTTTTTTTTTCCACTGTGTTGTGGAAATGTATACAAGTCCAGCAACTCCTAGGGATATGCTAACAAATATGCAAGTATTTGAATATCTATTTCAGGTAGGGAGATTAGAAAGTCACTTACTGCCACTTGTGTAGTTCCATTATGCAAAAATCAAGAGGATGCAGGTCATAAATTCTATTAGGTTGGAACTCTGGGTGTTGAAAAGACTATATAGATAATTTTAAAAGATTTTTCCCCCTCAGCTGAATCACTGCTATCAAGTTAAGCTTGGTTTTTAAAATATAAATCAAATAAATGTTTTCCATAATGCTATATACCTTTAGTATAACCTGAATTCCAACAAACTTTTGGGTAGGCATTTCTAAGCATCTATAGAATTCTTCCACTGAAAAAAACATTTTGTAAATTAAAGTTTGGCTTCCATTTTTGAAATTATTTTGTTTTAATGAGAGCTATAGTCAACTCTATCACTGTAAAGAAATATACTACTTTAAAAGATGTGCCTAAATAAAATTAGCTCATAAATAATTACATTAAGCAAACATTAATAAAGTATTTAAGGAGTATTTCAGAGTATAATTAAGGAAATAAAAATCTTGTAAAATTACTACTATGAAAGGTCTAATAAAAGTTTTTATAATTTCAGTGACAGTGAGGCTATTCACCAAATATAAAGAGACAGAGAGATGTTTGCTCTAAGACAAATTAAAGGGGTATATATGAATTTCTCTCTATCTGATGGGTATAGTAACATAAGTAAACAAATACCTAAGTTTGTATTTTATCAATTCCTTCATGACTTATTTGTATATGTGATTTACTGTGAAATATGATAAAAAGTGAAGAGCCTGGAAATGTGAGCATTTTGGGGGCTAATAGCAAAACATTAATGTTAATTATTTTCAATTTTGTGTTTATAAGTATTTTGGTACAAATATTCTTATTATAATTTGTTGTTAATCAGTGAAACTTTATTTCTTCATAAATTAGTTCTTCTTATAAGTAATTCAGTTTCTATCCTAGGAGATACACTATAATTTGTAATTTTGCACAAATATTCTTCTCAAACCATTTACCATTTTATATTATGACTGATTGAAGCTATAGAAATTAAAGTGGTTTAGAATCATTAGTACCTCATAAATATCTTTACCAGATAAAACACAGGATCTCAAGCGCTTGGGTGGCTCAGTTGGTTGGGCGACTGCCTTCGGCTCAGGTCATGATCCTGGAGGCCAGGGATCAAGTCCCGCATCGGGCTCCCTGCTCAGCAGGGAGTCTGCTTCTCCCTCTGACCCTCCCCCCCTCATGCTCTCTCTCTGTCTCATTCTCTCTCTCAAATAAATAAATAAAATCTTTAAAAACAACAACAACAAAAAAAGCACAGTGTCTCTGAAATTTGGAAAACATACCCCAGAACAATGTGTAGTTCAAAAGAAAATATCTTGTATGCTTCTTGTTATCTGCTGTATCTTAACATATAAATCACATAGTAGATGCACATAGCAGGTGCCAGCAAATACTTGTGAGTGAATAAATAAAGAAATGACAAAAAAACTATATTTGCATATATTAAATCAAATATATATGCTTCCTTTCATAAGAAATTGATTATATGTTTTGGACTTAGCTAAAAATATATATCCTAACTAAAAAAAATATATCCTGGGTTTTACAGAATTTCATGATAAGCATTTTAAAAGTATATCATTCCCAGTATTTATGAGCATTAATAAATAGAAATAACATCAAAATATAAAGACTCAGGCTCTGCTGTTTTTGATAATGGTTTAAAATTGTTGTCTCTTACCTGTGTGATAAACTCTTCTTTATAAAATGTTTTTACTGCTATTTATCTTATTTTATCTTCACAACAATTACAGGGAGAGAGGTTACACATGCTATAAATTCCTTTTAATGAGATGAAGAAACGGGGCCTGAAACTTCAGTGACTCAGTCATGTTTACACTAATCAAGACTCTATACTCAAACCCAGGTCTTTGGTGATTTCTTCTCTTCTTTCTCTTTTTTTTTCCTTTCTCTATAGTGTCATCCAGTAGTATTTAAGGTTTTTGCCTGCCTGTTTTTGTAATGGGTCTTAGCTTTACACATTAGCAACCATATAAAAAAAAAAGGAAATTGATTATATGGTTATTAATCAAACTAAGATGCAGCTACTCCCCATTTTATCCGCGAAACCCATGATAACCATTTCATGTTGTGTGAGAGCCTCTTATCCTAGTGTTGGCAATTTTAAAGAGTTGGAAATGTGAGGAAAATGTTTGCTTTTCATTTTGTACTCTTTTGTACTCTACTAGCTTAATTTTTTACCATGTGCCTACATATAGTTACCCCCAAATCTAAAAAAAATAGTTTCGTTAAAAAATTAGGAGACTGCAAATCATTCTATAAATAAGGGCATAATCATGTTTCTTAACTTTTTTTTTTTAAGATTTATTCATTTATTTTAGAGAAAGAGTGCATGAGCAGGAGGAGGGGCAGGGAAAGAGAGTGGGGAAGCAGACTCTCTGATGAAAGGGTAGCCTGTGGGGCTCAATCTCAGGATCCTGAAATCATGACCTGAGCTGAAACCAAGAGTCAAACACTCAAATGACTGAGCCACGCAGGTGCCCCTAACATTATTTTTAATTAACAAACACATAACACTATTCTCTATTAGGCATTGTTCTAAATGATTTACATCTAAATATAACATTCATGTGTACTTCTGCTGTGTTAGGTAGAGCCAGGCAGTTCTGAACTCCAATATATTGTCTTGCATCTGTATCATTATACTATATTTACTAACTTGTGTAAAATATGGTTAATGTATTTACCTATGTGTCTATCCATCTATCTCACTGCTCAAATGAAGTTTTGTTATTTTCTGTCCTCAAGGTCAATGCCATATCTTACTTTAGTTTCTTTCGTTTTTTGTTTTTTTTTCAGTTTTTGTTTGGTTTTTATTTGTTTTAAACAGTCTTTGAGAGGAAATGGAGAAATCATTGGTTTGGGTTATATAAAAAGACAAAATAGATCCAGTTTTCCTGTCTCTATCACCTGTAAAGTATACCAATTTTCACTTTCCTCTCCTGAATCCATGCTTTAAAGACATTGTCCATCTAAAAAACATACAGAGTCATGGGGCAAATGGGTGGCTCAGTCAGTTAAGGGTCAGACTCTTGATTTTGGCTCAGGTCATGATCTCAGGGTCATGGGATGGAGCCCTGCATCTGGCTCTGTGTTCAGGGTGGAGTCTGCTTGTCCCTCTCTGTCTGCTCCTCCTCCTCCTGCCCCCACACTCTCTTGCTCTCTCAAATAAATAAATAAAATCTTAAAAAAAAGAGAAGAGAAATATACAGAGTCCCAAAGTATAAGGTTTGATGCAGTGAGCAGCCATTGATTATACCCTGAAGTGGATATAGATTAAAGGATGATGGATGGATGGATAGATGGATGGATGGATGGATATAGATATATTTATGTCATATTTTCCCAGATCTCATGTATCTGAATATATAATAAGTCTCATTAGTTCTAATACTCATATTTTACTTGCTCATCACTCTTACCTGCTAGTAGATGATCTCTGCCTTCTGCAAACTAATCCTCATGCATTTCTGGGCAATCATGTGGGTTTTCTCACATGCACTTAGGATCAAGCCTGACACCAGTTGTCCAAGTGTCACAGTAACTCATATCCATGGTCTTGCTCTGGATAAACACCATAATCTCTGAGCATCAGAAGCAAATGTTCCCAAATCTTACCCAGCTTATAACACAAACAGGCTTCTGGCAGGCCATCTCATGAGTTTCCTGAAATTCACAGATATATCTGAAACAAGAGTACACCCAAATTGTTCCTTCCTTCCATGACTGCCAAACTTGCTCCTTGTGCCAGGAATGCTGGTTTCCAGTTCTCATGCAAAGTAGACTGGCCACACACTCTGTCAGATATACCCAGAGAAATCTACATATAGCTTACACTCAAGATGAGGTCACAGCAACATCTAGACTAGTGTTTGTCCAAGCAAGTGGACACCATAGCCCAGCCAGGTTGATACATAAAATTAACCATCACAGACATATTACTGTATTTAAAATCATCAGTAAAATATTATTTCAGAAATAAAAAGTTAGACACATATCATAGTGTCAACACTTATAATACAAGTGTTTTTCCTGGAGGAATGTCAACAGATCTTTCTTTGAAAATTACTGTTTTAAAAGAGAAAAGCCTATCATTTTATGGAAATGGCTCAAGGGTAGACAATTCAGTAAGTCTTATAATGGGTCAAAATACTTCTAGCTGTGACTTTGAAGACTTCTCTAGCTTCCATAAACACAGTGGTTGCTTATGATGCATTGCATTTTCACAGGTTGATGTAAAAGCATAATTTTAATAGGATATTTATTTATACCCTAACATTATAATTTAAGTTCTGAGAATCCATTGTGTTCATTTTACACATTCTCTTCTTAGATGCAGGAAAAATTTTCTCAGCATATCATTCCAAATTAAATTGCAAGGGCATTTTATGATGAATTAAACAGGTGATCCTCTCCAAGCCTCTGTAATGATTAGAGCAAATATCCAAGAAGTAAACATTTTTATCACAATATCACTTCTCTCATACTCATTACTTCTCTTATATCACACACAGTGTCTAGTACAGGGGTAAGTTAGAAAAGCATTAAATTAATATTTAAGAATTGATGATGGGTCTTCAGTGAAAACCATTCTTAGGCAAACCTTTACTAAGCTGGTAGTGCAGGGTGTGAACTGGGTGGAGTCCCCTTTGTGAAATAATGGTCTGGCTATGGGCACCTCCAACCTAAATCCTGCACTGCATTCGGAGTGAACTCAGGTGGCTTCTGATCCTCATATAGGGTCTTACACAGCTGATCTCTTTGAGCTGGAATTTTGTTCTCTGTACATTGGGAATAACAGTACTTGTTTCACAGTTATTTTGAGACTTAAAATAAATGAGAGATTATAAAACATATTTAACAGGGCCTGCCAAACAGTATGTAGTCAGTGTTATAGCCATTGTTGTTACTGAATTAACAACGTCTTACCTTCAATATCATATTTTTGGGGAGCGTGGGTTCATAAATTTTTTCTTTTAATGCTACAGATAGCTAGACACTTTTATTATTCTCATTATGTCTCATTAACCTCTGTTGTTTAACAGTATGTCATAGGAGTAGAATATTGTCTTGCAATATATTAACTGATTCCTAAGATTATTAAAGAACATGAGAGTAACAAATGTCCACCTAAGTCTGAGAGGAAATCCCCCAGTTTTGCAAGAAATATTTAGCTAAGTTATATGACTCAAATTTCTTTAGATAATATTCCTGGAAATTTATTTCAGTTCTCTCCTCTTTGGTTTGTGAGTGGAAAGCATTTATGAAAATTGGAAGCCTGACTCCCTAATTCTATATCTCTTCTTATCCAGAGGCAAGATAGAGGAGTGGGTGGGAAGTTAGTGTGTGTGTGTGTAAAGGGAGAAAGAGAGGGAGAGACAGACACACACACACACACACACACACAGAGGAGAGAGCACTGCTCTAGGGTTGTATTATAAAAGTAACCAAGAAAAACAACCTTGGGCTCAATATACTATACTGCATTACAAATCAGGTATTAGAGATGCTCAGAAAACCAGACTGGAAGACAGCTGGATCAGAATGCTGTCAGCCTAAGGAGGTTTGCATGGAAGTCTTTTGTTCTAACCAGCCAAAGAAGAAAAGAGGAAAATGAGGAAGCATCTTCCTTCATTATCACAACTGACAGTAATGGTTCCTTTTTTTTTTTTTTTCCCAAACTAGTGACTGACAACTCCCAGCAGGCTGGGCTCCCCTACCACGTGCTGCTATCTTGATGGAGTGACCAGGTTTTCCTTACCACCAGTTTTCTTATCACAATGAAGTTTTTACTCTTCAACCATCAGGAGGGTCCCAAGTATTAGAAGTCATAGGGGATGCCTATAAGAAGATGCATCCTTGTTCTCAAAGAACTTACAACACCATGAATACTTAAGACTCATATGAGGATGCTCATGAGGGAGATTTGTTAAGAAGGCAGCTAGATAGGGTACATATGGTGCACACATCAAGGAGAGTCAGGAGATGCTCCATGTCTAATACAAAATTTGGACAAGGTTTTGATGAAAGGGAGAGCTGTGAATTTCTCTGATGAGGTAGAAAATATTATAAGCACAAGTAGAAAATTTGTTGAGTAATGTCATTTGGGTGCGGTTGTATCTAAGTGATTCCAGTCTTGAAAATTAATTTGAAAGCACAGGATGGATTGTTAGTTGTGGTTCATTGCTCACCTGGCCCAAGAAAAGCATGTTGCAAGTTTCGGCTTCTATGAAGAGCAAAAGAGCAATGATGTCCAGGCTAAAGAAAGCCTCCGTTTTTATTAATTATAAGGTCAGAATCTGATTTTCTGGAATCAAAAGGCCGAGCAAGCAATCGTGAAGCAAGGGCTACACAGTGGCAGAGATGAATGCAACCTGACATTCCACGTGCATTGTGGCATAGCTCATTGCTTTCCAGGCATCTGTGGAAAACACACCACCTCTCAGGTCTGCCGCCTAAGACGTGTTCTCACTGAACCATAACCTAGCAGTGGTTCTCAAGTTGGAATACCAAATGACAGAAGGAGATGTGGTCAGGAGTTACCTAGACTGTTCCAACATTTTTAAACATCCTGGTGATGATTTGTGGGAAGGATGCATAGACAGGGGAAAAGAAAATCAGGAAGAAGCTGTATTTTTCATTTACAAAATGATACTGGGAGGTTGTCAGAAAAGCAACTAGATAACATACATTAGAACTCAAGAAGCAACAACTGCGTTTTAATTTTCTAATGGGAGAAACCAATAAGGTATAAATTCCTCAGTTTACACCAGGAGTTAAAAGAAAATCATTGCCTACTTATTGGTTCATTTTGTAAATTGAGATCAATGAAATTCTCTGAACAACAGCATGAAATCAATCGTAAAATAGCATATAATTCATGGCCGGTATTGTAAATTATACTTTGCTTGACAGTAATCGGTGAGGTTTCCATGCGCTGGGATGCATTTCCGTGTAACACGTCTCAGGATGATGCCTGTGGATCCATTTCTAATGCATATTAGAGTGATCTGTTTTTCCCTGTCTACAACTCCCCGTGTTTGATCTTATGCAAATGATGCAATCAAGCAAATGGAAAACAAGATGTTGTTGCTAAGGGGCTCTGACAAACAGTGGCCTTATATGTTTTCAGGGTTCCCCCACCCTCCATTGCCCCGACTCAGATTTGTGTACATACCTGCAATTGTTTGAATCCATTGATCCATTACATTGCCCTTGAAGGGCCTAATCACTTCTGTAGAGACGGATTATCAAATCAGTTGCAGTTAGGCAGGGAAGAGAGAGTTATCATTATAGTCCTCTTTGCTTTACATTATAAATTGGTGGCTTTGTTTATGCTCATTCCCAAAGAATGCCTTAGTCCTGCCTCCCGGATAACCCTCTTTTTCACTTTTTAAAACTGACTCTTGGGCGCCTGGGTGGCTCAGTTGGTTAAGCAACTGCCTTCGGCTCAGGTCATGATCCTGGAGTCCCGGGATCGAGTCCCGCATCGGGCTCCTTGCTCGGCGAGGAGTCTGCTTCTCCCTCTGACCCTCCGCACCTCATGCTTTCCTCTCTCTCTCAAATAAATAAATAAAATCTTAAAAAAAAAAAAAAACTGACTCTTTAAGAAAAACCCTCATTCCGTTTGTTCCTTTTCAGACACAGTATTACTCTTTTTTCCCCCACCTGATGCTGCTTCCTCTTTTCTTACCACAGTTTTTTCCCCTTTTGCTCACATCTCCTCTTGTTTCACCAAGGATTTCCCAGTCGGGCCACCTGTGCAGCTTCCTGTCCCATGTATCATGTTAGATACTATCCCCTTCTTTTTTTCATGCCTCATTATTCAAAGGACGCGAGTGACACTTCATCTTCTTATGGAAATACATTGAGAATAATCCACTTCGGGGTGGACAGTATAGGCATAAAAATGACTTGGAAGTCAAAAAAGCTATTTAATCAGTCTGGCTTTCTTTGCACTATTGAGTTTATAGGTTTTTAAATTCTCAGAATCAAAAGAAAATCCTCAATTCCTATTGTAGCAAAGGCACACTGAACAAAGCAGATTTCCCAAACTAGAAACGTGGCCCACCCAATTTGTGTCTGTGTGTGTGTGTGAATTACCTTAAGGAAAATGATTGGAAAAATTTTTAATTCTGCATAGGCTTGAAAAATCTTGGCCATCATAAAAGCATAAATGAGGTACCAGTGAGCGTGGAGCATCTATAAATCTGTCGATAAGACATCTACCTGTATCTCTATTTCTATGTAACTGTTTATATCTTTAGTTCTATAGCTACACTTGATAACTGACTTCCCTCCCATAAAATTTCGTAGTAAGAGAATCACAGTCATTCTCAGGGGTCTGCCTCCTGTCTTCTGATGGTGTGAAAGCTTCCAGAATCTTACATTTGGAGTGTGGCATTTGGAGTGCACTTTCCTTCTCTTTGCAAAAGGATCACTATTGAGATATCTCACTCAGATCCAGGATATCCCTTCATTGCTTCCATATCACACTTGGGAAACTTTAAATCCTTGCACTGTTTTCCTGGTCCTGCCTGCCTACATACACCAAGGTCATTTCTTTAGCTGAGATCTGTCACCTCCCTGGGACTCTATCTTGGAAACAGGAGTCAGGGCCCCTCCTCCCAAGAGTTGGTACATGTCTTCTATCATTATTCCATCATTCTGGGAAATCTAAGGTGGTGGAGGCAAGGGAATATGCACTTCTTGGTTTTCCCAACATTATATCTGAACCCTGAGTAGTATCTGTTCCCCTCAATGACTCTGTTCAGGAAGTTTCTCTTGCTCTTTCTGCTCCCTAAACAACCAGCCACATTCTGTTTTATAGGTAGTACCTATTTTATAGATAAACTCTAGATTTATAATTTAATTGAGGGAAATTTAGATGAGAATTTAAAGGAGGGAAAAATGGGGGAGCAGGGAGAGGGCAGAAGGAAATAAAATAGATTACTATGACAGCCATATTGATCTCAGCCCCTGGGGCACTGATATCAAACATTGTAGGGGTTCAGAGGACAGAGCTATACCTAAAGGATCCAATCTTAGACCCCACTCAGTTCATCTAGAGAACTGGCCAAAACATGGGAGGAGGAAAAGAAAAGATCAATACAATGAAGAAAGAAATAAGGTAACAAGACAGTTATTACTGAGGAGTGACAAGGGTCCCCTTGAAATTGGAAAACCTAAAATTCTGGTAGACTCTTTCAATATGTTCAGCAATATTTCTCATTCACATCTCAGAGGTATGGGAAGCATTAGAGAAATGAGATGGTGAGATTTATCCAGAGCTAGGAATTGGGAGAGCATATATTGAAGTAGGTGGGTGAGGTGAAAAACTCTAGGGAGTGGAGAGCATGGCTCTGAAAGGAGTGATCAAAGATCATATCAAGGAAAATGCAAATGTTGCAAATAGTTTGAAAATGAGAAGGTGCTAAGAGATAGACCCTGTGTGGTGACAAAGGAGTGATTGCATTGATGTGACAAGAGGAAGAGGTGAAAGGCTATCAGTTTGTGGTCGGAGAGGGCAGATTTTAGATTAAGAATCTTGGAAATAGTTTCAAAGATGATCAAGTAGTGGGTATAACTGTGCTGAATGTCGAATAAATGAAGTAGAGGTGAAGGACATTACATTTGAGGAAGTTAAAGTTAAGCCAGATTCAGAGATGAGTCATTATTGAGGATGTTGGAGTTGCCAAAAAGGAATTATAATTGAAAAGAAAACTGAGCCAATGCTGAAGTCATTGAGGAAAGGAGAAGTATGACATAGGAGGTATAAGAGGGCGTGTGTCAGCTAGGTCTATATTTTCTTAAATAATGAATTGATATTGGTAAATTATGGCTGTCCTCTCTCCATCTATACATGTATATACAGGCATATCATAGAATTTGAAAAATATATGTAACTAAACAATAAGTAAGATTTAAATTTTCTTTATGCCCTCACTCTGAGAAAAATGCTGTTGACATTTTGGTGTATCTCTATCCCTGTTACTTATGAAGCATTCATGTTTGAAAATTACTCTTTGGCATTCAGGCAAACACAAGTTTGCCTTTTTCTTATGTTTTTTTCAATAGTGAATCTCTTTCATCTCACAATTACAGACCTTTCATTGACCTAACAATTAATTAAATTCTTGGAGATTTTTAGATGTTATTCGATTTCTGAGAAAAAGTTCGCAGTCTGGCTAAGGGTCATAGAGGTCTCCCACCTGTCTTGCCCATTCATTCACTCAACAAATAAAACTATGCTAAGTAGACATCATATCAGTCCTGGAGATATTGTAGAGTACATGATAGAAAAAAATATATATCTGTCTCCACTCAAGGAGTTTACATCCCCCTGGGAGGGATATAAAGGCAAGAAATAAATAACAGCAATTTCTGACATGTTTTGGTAATTATAATAAGTAACTAAACAAGGCAATATGACAGAGAGTATCTGAGGATGGTGGTAGCCACACTGTTGGATTATCAAGAGAGAATACCCAGAGGAGGATGAACCTGAAGAATGAAAAAAATTCAGCCAAGTATAGAAGGAGAAAATAGATTTCAGCTAGAAGGAATAGTACCTGCAAAGGCCTGGAGGTGTGACGTTGTAGAGTTAAAGGAACAAAAATATGTCTAGTGTATGGAAGAAATGAGAAGAAGTAGTCAGGTGTTAAGTCAGCTTGTATTTCACTGACCATTATTAGATTTCATTCTAAAAGAAATAGAGGGCCCAAAGCAGTGTATTATTCTGGGGAATCAGAAGATCACTCTTCACTAATGATCTTGCTTCTTTCTTCACTGAGAAAATTGAAGCAGTTATAAGATAAATCCCATACACTCCCATGACCATCTATCCAACAACTAGCATTCATACCCACGTTGTCTGCCTTCTCTCCTATAACTAAAAATTATCTGTCCTTGCTCCTTCTAAGTCCAAATCCTCTTCATTCATACTAGATTCCATTCTTTCATGTAATCAAGGCAAAGCTCCAATAATTCTCTCCTCTTTCATCATTACTAATTTTGCCCTCTCTGTGGGGTCATTTCCATCAACATACAACACATTTTTAATCTCATTTAAATTATCTTTTTTAAATCCTTGGGTGCTACTTACCTTCTCTCTATTGTCTCATTTTTCTACTTTACAACAAAATTTCTTGAAAAAGTTGTTTATATTCACTATCTCTGATTCTTCTCTCACTCTCTCACAAACTCAGTTGAGTCAGGCTTTGACACCCATAACTTCATTGAAACTTTACTGCACAAATACCAATGACTGCCATATTGTTAAACAATGGTCATTCTGTAGTCATCTTATTTGAACTATCACCTTTAAAACATTTGATTTATTTGACTTCCAGATACTATAATCCTCTTGTTTTTCTCGTACATTACTGGTTGTTCTTCCTTTGTTTTGGTTTGGTTTGGTTTGGTTTGGTTTGGTTTGTTGTTGTTTTTTTTTTTTAGTTGATTTCTGCTTTACTCCCAGAAAAAGAAAAAAGATACGAAAAAGATTTGAATCCTTTTACCTTTTCTCTTTTCTATCTACACTTGCTCTATTAGTGTTCCATCCACTTTAAATATAATATATATGATGATGACATCTCAAATTATATATCAGTCCAAGACTTTTTCTTGAAATTCCAAATTTATATTCAAATTGCCTAATTGACAACTCCATGTTTATCTAATTAATATCTCAAACTTGCCATGTCTAAAACATGAATTCTTTATCTTCCCCTTCAAAACTTGTTTTTTTCTGTGATCTTTTTTAACCAAATTAATGGTTCATTCTTGCCTTTGCTTAGGCCAAAAACCTTGGAGTCAGCTTTGATTCCTCTCTCTCTCTCTCATGCACTACCTACAGTGCACTGAGGAATCCTATAGTTTTGCCTTTAAAACATATCCAGAGATCCTTTTGGAGTGATTTCAGCAAAATGGCAGCATAGGGACTTCTTGGTTCGTTCCACCAATCCCCCAACCCCAGACCCCTGCCCAGAAACATAAATTTGAATAACTATTCACATATAAAATTACCTTCACAAGAGCCAAGGTTTCCAAATAAGGGATTATAGCACTTGGGTAAAGCACAGAAATAAGAAAAAATGCATTAAGAAGAGTAAGAAAAATCAATTCACATTACCTCTATTTATCCCTACCCCAAACCCAAGCAGCTCAGTACAGACCAAGACTCTCCCCATGGGAGAAGGAGAGTAAAGTGAACACCTAACTTCACTACCCCAGAGCTGGCCTGTTCAGCACTAGGCTGACTCTTAGGCTGACTCCCCATATGGAGCCATCATACTACTTGATTTCAAAATATATTACAAAGCTATGGTGTTCAAAACAGTATGTTTTTGGCATAAAAACAGACACAATATCAATGGAACAGAATATAGAGCCCAGAAATAAACTACGCATTTATGGTCAACTAATTTACAACAAAGAGCCCAGAATATACAATGGAAAAGGACAGTGTCTTCAGTGCATGGTGTTGGGAAAACTGGATAGCCACATGCAAAAGAATGAAGCTGGGCCACCATCTTACACCATTCACAAAACTTAACTCAGTGCACTCAAGTCTTGAATGTAAGACCTGAAACCATAAAACTCCTAGAAGAAATCATAGGTAATAAGCTCCAAGATATAGGTCTTGGTGATGATTTTTTGGATCTGACACCAAAAGCAAAGGCAACAAAAGCAAAAATCAACAAGTGAAACTACGTCAAACTAAAAAGCTGCACAGAAAAAAAAAATCAAATTGAAAATGCAACCTACTGAATGGGAGAAGGTACTTGCAAATTATATGTCTGATAAGGAGCTAATATCCAAATTGTATAGGGAAATCATACAATAACAAAACAGACAGATAAAAAAAGCCAGTCCTTTTAAAAAATGGACAGAAGATCTGAGTAGGTATTTTTCAAACAGAGACATATAGATGGCTAACACATACACGAAAATATGCTCAACATGACTAATCATCAGGAAAGTGCAAATCAAAAGGATTTGCAATGAGATATCACCTCACATCTGTTAGAATGGCTATCATCAAAAAGACAAAAAATAACAAGTGTTGGTAAGAGGTGGAGAAAAAGGAGCCCCTGTATGCTGTAGGTAGGAATGCAAATTGAATTCAGCCACTATGGAAAACAGCATGGAGGATCCTCAAAAAATTAAAACTAGAAATAAAATATGACCCAGCAATTGCACTTCTGGGTATTTACCCAAAGAAAATGAAAACACTAACTCAAAAAGATATATGTAACCTCATGTTCATTGCAATATTATATATAATAGCCAAGATTTGGAAACAACTTAAGTATTTACTGATGGATGAAGGATAGAGAAAATGTGGTATATACACAATGGAAGATTATAAAATAAGGAAATCTTGTCACTTGCAACAACATGAATGGATCTTGAGGATATTATGCTAAGTAAAATAAATCATATAGAGAAAGACAAATACCATATTATCTCACTTATATGTTGAATTTAAACATAAAATAAGCTTATAGATACAGATACACATCACACACACACACACACACACACACACAACGAGGAATGATATTCGGCCATGTAAAGAGGAATTCCTGCCCTTTGAGACAATATGGATAGACCTTGAGGGCTTTATGCTAGGTGAAATAAATCAGACAGAAAAAGACAAATACTACATATTTTCACTTATAAGTGTAATAAAAAAGCCTAACTCATAGAACTAGAGCAGCATCGTGGTTGCCAAGGGATTGAGGCCAGAGGACTGCTCCTAGGGGACAGGAATAGGGAGGTGTCAGTCAAAAAGAACACACTTCCAACTCTAAGATGAGTAAGTTCTGGTGATCTAAGGTATAGCATGGTAAACATAGTTAACAATGCTGTCTTTATACATGAAAGTCATTAAGAGAGTAAATCCTGAATGTTATCACCACACACACACACACACAAAAGTAATTATATGAAGGGTATAGAAACGTTAGCTAACCTTATTATAGTAATCATTTTACAATGTATATAGGTATCAAATCATCACAATGTACATCTTAATCTTATATATGTTATATGTTAATACCTCAATAAAGCTGGGGGAAAAAAACACATCCAGAATCCGACCATTTCTCATTTATGACAAGCCTCCACTTACTTGATTACTACAGTAGCCTCGTAAGTGAGATTTATGCTTATGCTCTTGCTCACTATAGTCTATGTTCCACCCAGCAGCTGGGTTGATATTCATGAGATCCATCTGATCATGCAACAGTTCTGTTCAAAATCCTCTAGGGTCTTCCTAATAGGATCTCAGACTAAAACCCCAAATCTGTGCAAAAACCTACAAGGCTCATGTGATTCAATCCCTCATTAAATCTCTGATGTCATCTCTTACTTCTTTCTGCCTTATTCACTCAGCTCCAGCCACACTGGCCTCCTTGCTATATACATGCCCGGCGTGTTCCTCCTTCCAAGTCTTTGCTCTGTCATCTTTCTTGGAATGGCCCTCTCCATAGAATCCCAGATTTACTCTCACTCTTCCAAGTCTTTGCTCAATATGTCACTTTCCTGCCAAAGACTCCACTGACTCTTGCCTTTTAAAATTACCCAGAACTCTTGATTCTTCTTGCTCTGTTCTATGTTTTCTGTAGCACTTTCAATTATATACCACTAACATCCTTAAACCCTGTTGGACGTTTTAGTTAAAGCCACGCTGTCTCCTATCTTCTTCACCCATAACACCTTAGATGGTCTGGGGATAAACCCTAACTATGAATGCAGGACCTGACAGGATTTGGTATTTCAGTCCTGGCTCATCAGTCCTACTGGGCCTCGTAAGTAACATGACCCTCCCACACATACTTACTTCTTCATCCTGGTCTCTCCCATTCTCCAACTGGCATAAAAATGCCAGTTTTCCAATCCGTGGAGGAGGAGATTTTGTCACAGTAAAAACCAGATATCAATGGTAACCCTGGAACTAATTGCTACAGGAGGCTATTAGGCATTTGAAACAGATATTCCTGGTGAGTTTACGAGTTAGGTGATCAAGGTCACTTTCAAAGTACGGAAGTATATTGGGAAAGGGAGTGGGGCATTCTGTAATAAGGAGATACTGTAAGGTGATGATATCATGATGATGCAGTCTGACCTCACCAGCCTGAGGATGGTACTAAGGATTAACTAGGGTAACTAAGAACTAACTGATTTTTAGATGTGCAAGTCTGTCCCAGCAAACACAGACAAGCAATCATCAGGCCACATTTGAATGGTATGACTTCTTCACCGCCTATAAACTGGGTAGCCAAACCCCTACCTCAAAAAGCTAGAATGTAAGGAAGCAAGAAAAACTGCCCCATCACAGAGTCTGTTTGCCAAAGAACATTGTAGCATCCAGTCTCATTTGCAGCTGACCAAGACAATCTGAAACGGCCAAGAGAGAGGCTCATGCAAAATATGCCAAAGTCACTTGGAATCGACCACATGGAATACAATTTCGGCAGGGGCATGTTCTTTCAGAAAACTTAGATGTACTCTGATGTTCAAATACTACAGCTTTCTCCTAATTGCACTGACTTACCCATTAGGGATTCCTGCTTTACTCTGGGTTCTATGTCCTCCTTGATTTTGTTCCTGAAACCAGACTTAGAGATAAAAATCCCTAGCTTCCCCTGCCTCGGGAATGCAAGGAATTCAGACAGGTGGTAGAGATGAGAAGCTGCCTCGTCACCAAGTTCCTGCGAATAAGAAGGAGAAAGTGAAGAGAACAGGGGAACGGCAGATAATGTGTTAGCATGTTAATACATTGTAATTTTGGCCAGAATTGGACCTGCTAGTAGGAGCTGTTCTTTGCATGAAATAGTAAATAGAGTTTACACTCATTGTAGCATATGAGACCACTGTTCTCATGATTTTTAACTTAATAAGTTTCATAGAACTTATTGGTCCAAATGAAGGTCTGCCAGTTCTGTCTGACTTGCGCAGACACGGTGAAGCTGTTCCTGTCATGTCTCTAGCAGCCCCGGGCGATACCAGTGCCGTACCCCTTCAGCCCCAGTTTTAAAGTGTCCTTGTAACATGTCTTCTGACCACATTGCTGGAGGGTGGCCACCTCAGCCGGCACCACTGAATAGCAGTAGGATAAAATTATAACAAGAACAAGTTTGAATTCAAAGCATTATGAGTCTCTTCTTGATGACCA
This sequence comes from Mirounga leonina, assembly GCF_011800145.1. NCBI lineage: Eukaryota > Metazoa > Chordata > Mammalia > Carnivora > Phocidae > Mirounga > Mirounga leonina. The sequence continues at coordinate 15,348,923 of NW_023270389.1, forward strand.
CTCTTTTGGTCTAGAGTAACTATATTAGGTGTAAAGTTATTATTTTTGCCTTTTTTTTTTGGATGATCTACATGTTTAACCAACTCACTGTACTTTGCATGAAAATCAAAGTGTTCTTTTCTAGTTTACTTTTGCTATCAGTGTAATACAAAATCTCTTTCCCTAAATTAGGTTGTATCTCATTAGTCTTTTAAATGTAGAATTGTAATGGTTCAGGTTAATGAGATTTAAAAATATGTGTCACTTAAATTGTGACTAGCTTATTTCAAAAATATTCCAGAAAATAGAAATTTCTTCTAGTAGTATAAAATTATGAATGATATTTAAATCTTGGTAAAGTTGATTGCACTTTGGTTAGATTCATCAATAAAATAATGGTTGAGTACCTTTATAACTGAAGTACTCAGGGCATTTCGGAATTGAATTAGTAAATTACAGATTGGTTTATTCTAATGCAAGGGAAAATGATATCCATTAGAAAGGCCAAAAGGAAGAAAGTACTAGGGAGGTTCATGGGTTCATGGAGGAAGAGATCATTACTGGCTGGGGTACTATCCCACTCTCTCAGTCATTGTTCATACCCAGCTCAACTGTGTCTTGATCATCTCATTCATTAGTTCTTTATTCATTTATTCAAACATATATTCAGAACCTACAATGTGCCAGGCACTGTGCTAGATACTGAGGATGAAAAATGAATCCTTCCCTCACAATATTCAGCTTAGTGAATCAGATAGTCACGTAAACAAATCATTATGATAGTGTTACGATGCTATGCACAGGGTGTGTGCAAATCTGGGGGAGCCAAATCCATGGAGAGGATAAGAGCTCCACCTTGTGCCAGGGGTCACAGCAGGATGTGTTAGGAACATCTTAAGAAAGAGACAGGCTTTTGCATTGAGCTAGACAACTTGAAGGTCAAATAATAGGTGGTCAGGTGGACAGGAGAAAGGAGTTAGGCAAAAGGAATCACAAGCACAAAGTCATTGTTGCAAGTTATGTATTTGCATTTCAAAAGCAACTTCCCTTGTCTTCAAATATGCTTTAAAAATCATTTAAATGTCTCATTTATTTTTTAGCAGAGTGGCTGAAGTAACTCTAAACTCAGAAAATGACTTATCTGGTCGTAGACATTCAATAGGATGGTCAAATTATTAAAATGAAAAAGTTAAAGCAAGAGTTTGACTGACACTTACCTATTTAAAAATAACTGTAGTGTATTTAAAGGATAAAACAGCCTATATCTTATTGCTATTGATTTTTAGGGTTATTGATTCTTGTTTTAAGCTTTATTTTAACAGTTCTAAGAAGTGGGAATGTAGAGGAGGAATTGGATCACCTGAATAAAAAATATAATGGTATATAAATTCTTTTTTTCCTCCACCCTCTAGATTTAGCAGTATTTACACCCCACCAGTTTGTACTCGGTGCCTGCACACATGTGGGATGTACAAACAGTTCCCTGGTCATACTCTACACAGCACAGCTTCCACCAGAGCACGTGGATTCCCCACTTCTGACCGTCCTGGATTCTAGAACTATATATGTACAGTAAGTAGAAATGTTGTCTCTGTCCCACATTGGTTTATGCAAGAATCCCAGTGAGCTCAATCAAGGGAAGGGCTTGTGACATAAAATTAATTTTATTGTGATGAAATGCATAGAAGTGATTAGTTCAGTGGTTCTGGGAACCTTTGATTATCACTTGCCAACTTAATTTCCATTTCGTCTCCATGCAATCAGGCTTAGCTACATACGTACACAGATTCTGTGCAAGCTTCAATAAAGGGAAACTGACCACTTACAGGACTGCCTTGGGCTTTCTGTAGGGGAGGTGTTATCCGTGATGAGTTGGAATTAGAGTCTAAATATTTATTTTCTTTTTGAGTATACACTAAGACCTTCTTGTTCCCCTGCAGTTGAAGTCAGAAAGGAACTTTCACATATAGGCATGTTCAGATTATTTTTGATATGAAATGATTCTGACCCATTTCCTAATCTCTGAGGTACAAGGTATACTGTCATACTAAATTGAAGTTTAACAAACCTCTCCTGCAACCAATTAATACTTGTTTACATTCATCTCTGTTGGTCTCAGTTTTCCCATCTGGAAAAGAAGAGTTTGGGCTGAGTAAATTAGGATATTCATTCAGGCTGGGAAACATTATGATCCATACCCCATTGTTCCAGGTCTGAGATGTCCTGTTGGCTTTCAGTGCTGCCCTAAGCTGAGCCCGCATTACTTACACCAAAAGATGTCCCACTACTCTAAGTATTTCTCAGTTTACCTGTTTCTGTCTATTTTACGATTTGTCCGGCTCATGTTCACTGACACATTGTAAGGTGTATGTGGAATATCCTCTACTTTTCCTTGTGCCTACCATATCCGATCCATCAAGTAGACAGTCTTCTGTGGCTAGGTAGTGTCCCATCTTATCCATGAAGTTTGATTTGACTACTTCAGCACTTCAGTCCTCAGCTTCTCTGTATTCTAGAGTTGCAGGTTAATTTGACATTAGATGGCTGCATTTTTTCAAGACAATTATGTTATTTCTCTCTCTCTCTCTCCCATTTCTCATAAATTCTCAAATGTTCTACTTCTCTCAATTTTTGTTCTATGGCTTAAGTTCAAAATTAAATATTCACACATTTTTTATATTATTAGCTAGTTAAAATTATAAGTAACTAGAAAGTAGGCACTATGCCATATTTTCTTTAGACCATTCAGAAGAGACATTCAATAACTACTTGGGTTTTTTTTTTTTTTAAGGTTTCAGTGTGTGTGTGTGTGTGTGTGTTGAGTGGCATAAATCCAAGTTCATATGCGTCTTTTAAAAATCTTGCACATTGCAGGTTTGACTTGAATGAATGATGGATAGTCATGCTATATTTTTCCATTCCCAGGTGGAAACAACCAAGAAATGTAAATGGGATTCTGGAGCGCTATATATTATATATTTCAAATCACACACATGATTTTACAATTTGGGATGTCGTCTATAACAGTACAGAACTTTTTCAGGATCACCTGCTACAATACTTGTCCCCTGGTAATAAATATCTCATCAAGCTGGGAGTAAGTTCATTTTACTCTACCACTTTCTCTTCCCTTCTCTTGCTGCTTCTCTTTTCCTTTGTCCCATCTTCTCTCTCTTGTTCACTTAAAAAAAAAAAAAAAAAAAAAAACCAAACCCAAAATTTCTGTATTGCTATTGAGACTGAAAACGTACTTCACACCGTAAATGGGAATGGGATCTAATACGTACATATTTATTTTGTATTACACAGAATGATGGCATAACAATCTGAGTCATTAGATTTTTCCCAAATCTAATTTGGGATTATCAGAAATTATTTCTTCTTTGTTATTTCCAGAATGTCATAATTGGTAAGGGCTTTTTCTAAAGTGCCTGAATTAATAAGGTTATTTCCCTATGGAGCTTGTTTTCATTTGGAAAACAATGAATGGTATGAGAATTTAGGTCTTATATTTTAAAATGATGGTTTAAGTGATCCCTAAATATTCTGGTTTGTTATGATTGTTATTATAGTCTGGTTTACATTACACTTCTATCTCAAAAGAACAGTCACTTAATAAAAACCCTAGAATCAACGTACTTTAGAGGTCTTTAGACAGACAATAGCATTTTTTAATGCAAAATAGCACTTTTATACAAAGGTCTTTTAAAAGACGTTGATATTACTGTGGAATTTATACTCAGTGGTTCCTTTTGTTTTTTGATGAAATATAATCTTTTTTAAGTTTAATAGCACATCTGAAAATAACTGAATATAAACATGAGATTGTCCCTATTTGTTTTAAACACACTCTTCATTTTATAGTAATACCTATATAAGGATATTTGCTTTGATAAATGCCATAGAAAATATTCTGCTCTTGATTATGAATAAATTTACATTTATGTAGACACTGTGTATGCATTCATTTTACTTAACATGCTCTTGAATGCTCTAAATATTATACCATGAGAAAATAAACTACATTCAACTATTGCTTACTGTCTGACCTGACATCCCAAAACAAGGGCAATCAGACAATATTAAAAATCCTATTCAGAATTGACTCTATGTGCCTAGGTATTCAGCACGCAGATGGGCTTATGAAGCAGCATCTTTGATTACTTAGTCGTATTACTCAAGATGTAGGAAAGGTATTACCTTGATTTTCAAAAACTAATACAGAAATCCACACTATTTTCAAAACAGTGGTAATATCAAAATCCAGAAAAGACTCTATTGCTTAGAAGAAACCAAAATTAAACAGAAATTGTTGTGCTCTTAGTTTTTATCAGGAGGCAAATGTCATGAAACAAAGTTCTACTCCCCAGGTAATTTTTAGGATATGCTGTGCAATCAGTGTAAATCCACTCCAATCTCCTATGTTTTATACATCTGTAATATCTTGAAAAATGAATACCACTAGATTGGGAGGCTGCTTGCCTGCATTTCAAGTCGGATTTTGCTACCAACTGTGTAACCAAAGGCAAATTCACTTAACTGCACTGATTTTTATGTTCTTTAAGCCTAAAATCAGGGCTTTGAACTAAATAATTTTTAATGTCTCTTTGAGCCCTAAAGTTCCATGACACTAAATCATTCTGTGATCCCAAACAATATTCTATGGAATCAAATAAGATCTGTCAGCCATTGTGTAATGTTGATGCAGAACGTCATAAAGATGTGGAAGTCCTTGCCCTAACTCTTGTTAGGAAAATAAATTTGCTCACATTATTTTTGATTTCACAGTATTTAGTAGTGGAGAAAATACACTAATATATTTCAGGAAGTAGTCAATTAAGTTTTTTACCTAACTCTATAACCAGTAAAATAAGTGAACCAGAACATTTTAGGTTCATCTTGGTGAATTGAAGGGTTATTGTATTTCACAGTTTCCACATAATAACTAGCTTTCAAGGTCATTAGATTAGTAGATGGAGATTAGGTTCTCAGCCAAGTGCAGTTGTCTTTATAGATAGTCTTAGCATGTTGAAAGTTCTGGAAAATAAAACATACAGATGGCCAAGCCCTTAAGAATAGAAGACGATACATGAGGATTCAAGCCACTGTGATTTACTCTAGACTCAGAGACAGTATATTACTTCAAGTGGCTTCATTTAATTTTTCCTGTTAACTGGATTATACACTCGTGAAGGGTAGAGACAGCATCTTTCAAAATTCTATCTGCTGAGTCAAGCACAGTGTTTGGTAGAAACTGGAAGCTCAGCAAACAATTCTTGAATGAATGGATGAATGAATGAACGCTAAGTATATATATTTCATAAAGAATCTGAGACTTCTGATACGAATTAAATGATTTGCTATAAGGTGTCAGAATTGGGGACTGTGTGGATCCAAGCATATACTTTTTCTACTGGAAGAGACAGCATAACGTGTCACTACACTCAACAAATGGTATTGTGGAGTGTGGTAGCTCTGAATAAAGATAATAAGTCAGCAATTAAATAAAGAAGTTAGTAATACAGACTAGTAGCAAGATATGTACGGTTTGATAATTTTCATATTACAGCTAGACATTTGCCTCTTGATGAATGTTAAATGTTAAATATCTTTACTGGAAAGATTCTTGGAAATGATGAGCTTAATTTTTCAAAGTATCATTTATATATAACATGGCCTTGTTCCTTTTCTTCATACTTTAAGGTATGCTGCATTCTTAATATCCTCAGAGCCTACTTATCTGAAAACCAACTATTGAAAAAGAGAATGCTAGTTTTGGATGTTCCTAATAGTCATCATTTCAAAATAATTGATACACATTTATTAATTACTCATTTCCTTTACCAAAATTCAATTCCCTATTTGATCAGAAGTTACTGGACATTTCAGGGTGGTACTATGACTTTGGCACTTAAAAATGGCTGTAACTGAGAAAGCTGTAGGAGATGGGTTGAAATGCCTTATTGTAAAGGCTCAGAGGCTTTCAAAGACCTTGCCATTTCATAAAAGCATTTTTAATTAATCCCGCTATTTTGTTTAGTTTTTCCGAACCAGCATTTTAATCAGCATTCAGTTGCATTGCATGCAGTGGCCTCCGGTGCTGGTAGGTCAAACAAGATACTGATTGGTCTGATTTCATTTAGGTAATATCAGTTAGATTTGACCAATCAGAAGCAACTTTAAGAGTATTTTTTTCCTTATTTAGGAACTGCTCACTTCGTACCTCTAAATGCATGCAAAAAGAATGAGGAAAAAAAAAACAAAATAAAATATTTTGCAGGTAATACTTTTATCAATTCTGTTTTATTTGCAAGAAAAATTCTCTCGTAAACTCCTTGGATTCTTAGAAAGCTCCTTTGTCAAATTATGAGTTTATGGATCTTAGATGACATAGCCCATAGCCCAAAGATCAGTCCTTCCAAACCAGAGGATGTCTTTACTTATCCCAAAAGGCATCCTAAAATTCTCAAAACAAAGTAAATTTCAATTCACTTTTTATTTTTAAATATATATAATTACATGTCTTATAATATTTCTTTGGGGAAGTTAGCTAGGGACAATTCTTAGGACATAAAAAAATAATAGTGACAAGTAGACTATCTGAATTAAATCCCAGTGTATTATGGGTTTAACAGTAAGATGCTCCATTTTTCCCCTCCTAAGGAAAAAAAATCTAGGAACTGCAAGTAGATAGATTTATCTCTCTGAGGACTAAAAAGAATGCTCTTTCCATCATTTTCCTTTGATAATTCGGCTGTCCCACTTGGCCTCTTTTCCTGCCGTATTTTCTAGTGGACTTTTAGTATGTTTGAAATGTCTTTTTTAATTTTTTCTATTTTAATGTTCAGGTAGTTATTTCTTGGGCTAACAATGACATGTCCTAGAGCTTTGAGTCATGGTTTGGCCACAAGCTCAATTGATTCATCTTTATTTGCAAAGATTCTGTTCTCAGGAAGAGGATAGTTTATCTCTTCCATATATATGCACACACTGCAGCTGAGAATTAGAGGGAACCCACAGAGGTTAATTAGGTCCCAATCTTAATGCAATTTCACGCCCAAGCCACAGTTTAACCCATCAGAAACTTGCTTATGCTGATGAGAAATTATCCTGAAGATACAGGGCTACTGTTGTATTCTTACAAGGGAAGGTGAGATTGAGCTCCATGTCTACTGACCATTTAATATTTATACTTGTAATAAAGAACTTGAAACAACTTGTTAAAAGAATTTGAGACAACTTGTTAAATAGTATACTGCAACATAAGAAAATATCTTTAAAAATAAGTCAACTCTCTCTTATTTATAGGGAAAAGAATTTCAACTGTGTTAATTATCAAAAGGTTGTTCCCTTAATATCAAGCTGAAAAGCAAGGGACAGGCCCAAAGAAATGAAAAGATGTTTTAATTTTTTATGCTAGTAATATCTACATTCCCTGAAAATGGACTAAATGCCTATCTGCTTTTGACATTGTCCTATGATTTTCCTTCATTTTCTTAATTGGTTTTCAGTAAATTTTAGGGCTTTTTGAAATATTTTTAAATTTGATTGTGTAAATTACAACTGGAACCTAAAGAGATACTGAACAAAGGTTAAGTGTAGTTTTCAAATATCTATGTTATATAAAGATATGATTGCTAATATTTGCTAGCAAATATAGTCTGGAAAAGCCCTGTGTGTCTGTCTCTGCTTCCTGGAACAATATTTATCCAATAAGTTAGGTAGCAGAGATATTTTCCTAATACACTCAAACATTTATTTTGGAATTACTTGTAGTTAATTATGAGAGTACACACAGAAGTTTCCAGATTTTTTTTTTTTAAGATTTATTTATTTGAGGGTGAGGTAGGGGGAGAGAGAGTACACGTGCATGTGATCAGGGGGAGGAGCAGAGGAAGAGGGACAAGCAGACTCCCTGTTGAGCCCAAAGCCTGACATGGGGCTCGATCCGGCGACCCTGAGATCATGACTTTAGCTGAAATCAAGAGTTAGACACTCTGATTAACATAACAATAAAAAATTTTAAAAAAATAAAATTAAATTAAAAAAAAAGAGAGACACTTAACCAACTGAGCCATCCAGGGCCCTCCCAGGTATCTTTAGCATCCATGTTTTCATTTATGGCATTAGTTAATACTTTATTAGGGAATGGGAAGATTCTGTGATCACTTGAAGTTTGCTGGCCGTGTAATGAGCCCATTTCCTCTGGCACATAAGTAAGTGATTTGACCCTTTAAGCTATTAAAAGTCATTCAACAACTGCTATGTTGCTGGTATATGAGAAATACTATTTTATTCAATTTCATATTATGTTGTACTTTAAATATATTGGTTACACTATTGCAATAAAGGCAATTATATTTGCTGTGGATCTTTTCTTTTACTCCAAATCACTTGTTTTTATCCTGAAGTAATTTCAGTCTCTATTATTACCCTCATGCAGTGTGCACACACACGTGTGTGTCTGTGCATGCGTGCACTTAATTCCTTCTAGGAAACTTTGTGCAAGGCTGATTTCATCAAGGTTATTCACCCAGGCAGTAGATGCCCTATCTCTAGGCTCTAACATAGGATGTACTTCTAATTCATACATGCATACGTTTGGGTTATTTTCTAATTATCAGAGATGGCTGTCTTGTGTCCTGAAAAGCAAACTAATTAAATGTCAGACCTCAGCACTGAAACAAATTTATTTGGTGTTGGGGGGGGGGGTGGATCAAGAAAACTGTATTTCAAAGTATCTGGAACTCTTGTTATGAATTCTCTGTTTCCAAGGCTCTGGACCCAGAAAACTTTTGCGACCTAGAGTGAAATGTGGTTTTTGCATTTCTCCTCAGGCTTGCACAGGGGGTGGGTGCACTGTGAGCGAGGCCAGTGAGGCCCTAACTGATGAGCAGGCACCCGAAGGTGTGCCAACCCCCAAAGCACACTCCTATTCACCTCACTCCTTTCACATCTCCTGGACGGAGCCTGAATATCCAAATGGTAAGTGAACTCTTTTAGCCTCAAGTTAAAAAGATGATTAGCAAAGGTAAATTAATATTCTAAATGGCAGCTTATATGTGGTGCTTAATTTTTAATGATCATTTTAGCACATAAAATACTTGAGATAGGATCATTGTCTGTAGTTGGGAGATTGTAGTTTTTAGGCTAACACACAATTTTGGTGGCTCAAAAGTGCTCCCTTTTGATAGTTCTTGTGTACTGCATCTTATTGTTCAATACATTCCAGGAGAGGTGTAGAGAACAGATGAGGATTCCCAAAGTGCTATTGTGACAGTGACATTATATTTTCAGTGACTTTCTGTTTCTGACAGTCCTGAGTTCATTCTCGGAGAGGTAGAGAGAGATAGAAAGTCCATGCACATCATGTATTTCAAAATGCTTTCGGTTGAATAAGTTTATCTTAGAAGAGACCAGTTGGAACTCTGTATTTTAATATATTATATGTAAATACGTCAGCATGCAGTTTTTAAACAGTGCATATGTTAAATATATATGTATTTATACTTGTTTAACTTCAAGTTGGTTGTGTATATTTCTAAGTGATATATACATCTTTGCATAGTTTAGAGAATTACATGAGTCAGTTAAAGTTGGCTAAAATAAAATCTTATTATAAAGAATTTGCAATAACTTGGAGGTAGAAATTACTTTATTCATTTATTGGAAATATCTTTAAGTTTCACACAACATACTGCCATCGTTCCACACTGATGGAAACTTATGTAACATCAAATTTTGTTCCCTTTAAGACAAACATCAAGACTTAAAAAAAAAAAAAAAGACAAACATCAAGACTTTTAATATCCTAGAAATTGTTCTAAGTAGTTTGTTACTGAAAATTGAGATGGCCTCCTTTAGCATAGCCAAAAAGAATGGAAGAAAAAAACTGTAATTTTTTTAGTTTGTCTTATGTTTACTATGATATTAATTATTCCAGTCATCTTATTTTAATTAAACTTTTGGCAAATGCATTAGATATATTTGAGGTAATGGAGAGAGTTCAAATAATTAGAGTGAGTGATTATCTCTGCTATTGAAGTGATTCCTGTACTGTTATAAATTTCCTAATAAAAAAATAAATGGATCTCTATTTGATACTTATATGAAAGAGTCAAAAAATCTTGTCTTACTTCGTGCTCCACAAATGCATCTAGCCCATAGGTGGCAGTGAAAATGTTAGTGATTTATTCCAATTGGATTGCTGTTAAATGCCATTGCATGATTTGCATCGTAGAGCATTTTCCTTCATACCATTGGTTTTAGCACCTGGAACTGCAACTGTACTCAGAATCCTAGGTGGACAAGAGAAATACTTTCTACATTTCAGGGAATACTTGCATACTATGTTTTGTGCATTTGCAAGCAGTTTTAAAATGTATTCATTGAACCAAAGAGAATTTGAGAGGTTTTGGAGATTTGTGTAAACACTTTCATTGTATTCTAAAGTCTTGTGTTTAATCACATCAGAATTTTCAAAATTTTTATTGTGGGGCAATGGTTAGATATTTAAAAAGTAATAGTGTTCATTTAAAAAGAAAATAGCAACTTTCACACCACCTACTTCTCTCTTCACTTGCCCCAAATTTTCCAGTGTTTGATTTTTATTGTCTAGCATCTGGAGAGGGAAAATCTGATTGTTGGAAAACACCTTGTTCCTCTATTTGTTTTTAAAGCCCCCATACTTCCCCCTAAAAAACTAAAGAATAAAATCCAAATTCTTTAGTCTGGTATTCAGGTCACTCCCAACTTATGACTCAACCTGCATTTACAGAGCCTTGTAACACATGTTCCTTTCTAGAATACTTATGGCTTACTGTAGGGTTGCAAGACGTGGGTGTGGAGTCAAATAGGCCTAGAGACAAATATTATCTCTGCTGTGTAGTAGTGTGTTACTTCGGAAGACAGACTAACTTCCATGAGCCCCAGTTCTCTTGATTATAAAATTGGCGTTGACAACCCCTATTTTCTTTCCATCTTTACTGTGGAAATCTAACTCATTCCTCAGAACTAAATGTGGGCCTCTTTTTTTTTTTTTTAAGATTTTATTTACTTATTTGAGAGAGAGCGAGAGCACAAGCCAGAGAGGAGCACAGGGAGAGGGAGAAGCAGACTCCTTGCTGAGCAGGGAACCCAACTTGGGGCTCAATCCCAGGACCCTGAGATCAGGAAACCTCCACCTGGATTTTTATTACCCTTTACATTCAACATATCCAAGCTGATTTCTCCACATGTTCTCTGCCCCTCTACCTGCCTTTTCTCCTGTGTTCCTCCTCTTCCTGATTAGCACAACCCAGTCACAGGAGCCAGAAACCTGGGTGGCATTCTTGACTTCAACCCTGGCTCACTCCTGACTTGTCTTACCACATGACCCTCAACTGCACTCCTCTAAGGAAGGTCACTGATATTTTTCACCCAGATAACTTCAAGAGCTTCCTCATACCCTGCAAAAATCTGAATTGGTTCATTCAAAGTCTATTTTTTGATGACCTACTGCTAGGTGCCATCATTCTGATGATACCAAGATGAATTTGCCTAATCCCTGATCTTAAGGATATTAGGATTCCTTAGGGGAACAAATAATCCAAGGTAGAGATATGAATAAGGTGCCAAATGTATGGAGAAGAAGTTCCCTGAGGAACCCTATGGGATGTGGAAGTGTCATCCCTCTGGGTCTCCATTAGGTGTGGCAGGTCCAGAGATACATAGGCATTTAGACTGTCATGTTGTGAAACAGATGCTTTTTGCATGGTTTTGCACATTCTGGGATCAGGATTATTAACATGGAAAAAAATATGGAGAAACAATAAACACACTTTCAGTAATAAGTAGTATGTATATTTCCAAAATATATGTCCATATGTGACAAAATATGAGAGATATAAAAGGTTCTGATATAAATGTCTAGTTCTTGCCTATCAAGCAAATGGTCACCTTTAGACAGCATGGCTTAGGAAACAGACTCTCTGCTTTTCATAAATGATTCTGATTTAAACAGTCACTTTCTACTCATCAGAATCTTGTGATATCCTGACCCAGTGGCTAAGAGAATGGCATCTTGTCCTTCTGATTGCCATTTTCTTCTTTGTCTCCCAACCTGCTCTACTTCACAGCTTGTGCTGGGAAGCTTGCTCTTTGCTTCAGGACATGCCTCATGTGCTCTGAGAATTTTTCCTGTCCTGGAACTTTTTGTTCTGTGCTCTACCAGCAGTTCTAAGAATAGTGCCTGACCCACATAATAGATGCTCAGTTAAAACTTTGCTGATTAGCACTACCAAAAGAAAAAAATAAATGCACAGAAAATAACAAATGTTGGCAAGGAAGTCAAGAAATTAGAACCGTTGGGCTATTGGTGGGAACATAAAATGGGGCAGCCATTATGGGAACTAGTATGGAAAATTCCTCAAAAAATTAAAAGTAGAATTACTATGCTCCAACAATCCCACTTCTGGGTATTTATCCAAAAGAATTGAAAGCAGGATCTTGAAGAGATACTTGCACACCCACAGTCACTGTAGCATCATTCACATTAGCCAAGAATTAGAAGAGACTCAAATGTCCACAGATGGATGAATGGATAAACAAATACCCATTTGTTTATATATATACATATATATATACATACATACACACAATGGAATACTATTCTGCCTTAAAAAAAGAAATTATCACATGCTACAACATGGATAAACCTTGAGGACATTATGTTAACTAAAAGAAACCAGTCAGAAAAAGACAAACACTCCATGATTCCACATAGAAACAGAAACTAGAATCTGGCAGGGGGTTCGGAGGGGGAATGGAGAGTTGCTGTTCAAGGAATATAGTTTCAATTTTGCAACATGAAAGGGTTCTAGAGATCTGTTATACAGCAATGTGCATTTAGTTAACAATCTGTACTACACATAGAAAAATAGTTATGATGGTAAGTTTTAGGTTATGTGTTTTTTTACCACAATTTAAAAAATATGATGTAGAGAGGATATAATAAAATGCAGTAAACTTTTAAACCAGAAGAAGAAAAGGTTAAGGGCTGTGTTAGTTTAAACAAACAAAAGTTTCAATTAATAATCACTTAAAGATAGATACATAAAATATACATTTGTTAAACCAGAGTGAGATCATTCTGTCTTGTGTAACTTGTTTTTCTCACTTAGTGTGGTGGAGACATTTTTCCATGGCAGTTAAGCAGACAGAGCCCAGCTTCAATGTTTCAAAAGGCAGTGGCGTCCCACTGAATAAAACCACAGCTTATGAGACCCGTGTTTTATCAGTGGATATTTATGTTTCCATGATTTTGCTATTATAATGCTACATGCTGTTAATTGCCTTCTACCAAGTAGTCTGTAAGTACTCGGTCTTTATCACTTGATTCACACCTAAGGCTTTCTTTCCTTCAAATGTGTCCTACCGAATTCTAGTCCCTTGCTTCACTTACCTGCAAAAATGGTGGTGTGACACTCCAGCTCTTTCTCTAATCAGAGCGCTTGGCATCCACATTCCCTCTGGCAAAGGCGTTCTCCGCAGGCTGCTATTTCAGGCAGGATTTTAAAACCTGAATGGGAGCTACTTTTAGGAAGGTAAGAACCCTTTATTGTATAGCACCTGGACCTTTCCTTTGTCATACTATCAGCCATCAGTGAGAAGGGGCACAAAGGATTACTGTCTAATAAATTTGTGACCTGTGTTGTGAAGATTACAATTGCATAATTAGAATAATGCTTTTGAGAGCTTCCAAATTCTCATGAGCCATATTCCCTTTCAGAAGCCTAGGCCTTAGAATCTGTAAATATGTTTTTTCCTCACACTTGAAGTCCCCCTTGCTAAAATCAGCATCAATACTAACTTTACCAAACTTATTCCTCATTACCTAGCATAACGTGTAATGACATTTGAAAGTAATTAGAATGTTTAAAAAAAAAAAAACAGTAACTAGAAATATAGAATATGAAATTCTTATCCTTTATTAATATTTACAATTGCTTGTAACTATCCACTATCTTTACTTAAGTAAATTTACTAGAACAGTTTCCCTGTTAGATTGTGACCCACACAAGGACAGGGATGTGACTTGTCCTCTGTGGCCTTGATCACAGTTCTAGTGCCAGCAACTGGGAAGGTGCCAGTCATGGGTAGATGGGTATTAAATAGCTGTTGACGGAATTAATGTTTGCTGATGATAGGGACAATGATAACATAGTTATTGTGTGGATGTGAAAAGTATATGCATATGCAATTACACAGTACATGCAAATGCACATTTACAGCACGTTTTATAATTACATAATATAATTTGAAATGATTTCAAAGCCAGCAGAAAGGCATCTCCCTCTTGGCCTGCTGAAGGCTCAAAGGCCCAGTTGCTTGGTATAAGATTTTCTCAGCCTAGGGGTGCCTGGGTGGCTCAGTCGTTAAGCGTCTGCCTTCGGCTCAGGTCATGATCCCAGGGTCCTGGGATAGAGCCCCGCATCGGGCTCCCTGCTCAGCGGGAAGCCTGCTTCTCCCTCTCCCACTCCCCCTGCTTGTGTTCCCTCTCTCGCTGTGTCTCTCTCTGTCAAATAAATAAAATCTTAAAAAAAAAAAAAAAAGATTTTCTCAGCCTAGTGATTCGTTAAGATTCTAAAGAGAGTGTGTGAAACTGGATCTGCTTTGCATGCCTCTGTGTGAAAGGGTAGATTGTTCCTGCCATCAAGATTAGGTAATGTCAAGATGAGCACAGGAGAAGGAGAGCTGGGCACCCATTAGACAGGGTCCCAGGGACTTCTTGAGAAAAGAATGAGTACTTAAGGAACCTATGAAAATATTTTCCTAATGCAGCCTTTTGTACTGGGCTGGCTTTTTGAGAATTTATATGCGGATATGTACCAAGACAGTGGCAACTGTCTATAGGAACAGAAAGAAGTTAGGAAGTCGATTATTTTTGCAGACTTACACATAGTACCATGAAGACAATAGGACATTATTGAAAGAACATTTAGTTCAGGTTTTTCAAAGATTTTATTTATTTATTTGAGAGAGAGAGCGCAAGCACAGGGGGAGGGGCAGAGGGAGAGAGAGTCTCAAGTAGACTCCACACTGAGCATGGAGCTAGACATGGGGCTCGATCTCATGACCCTGAGATCATGACCTGAGCCAAAACCAAGAGTTGGATGCTCAACTGACTGAGCCACCCAGCACCCCCATTTAGTTCAGTTTTTAAGCATATATATGATTTCAGAAATGGGTGGTAGAGAAATAATTAACTACAGAAGTTCTATACACATTCTGTATATGTCATCCTTCACATTAAGAGATGATTAAGAAAGAAATAGACTTTTATAGTATATATACGTGAAGGTGTGTGTGTAAATACTATGTGATTCACCCATACAAAGAAAGAAGTATTTGATTTCCTACCAACACTGATGGTAATAGTTGTAGGAATAGCTACAGCTTAGAACTATGTACCAGGCACTTTAATCCTCACAACTAGCCATGAAATGGGTATTGTTATTCTAACATTCAGCTGTGGAAACTCAGATTTATAAGTATTAATTGCTAAAAACAACTAGTTAAGTAGGAATGTAATACAGAGCAGGGTGTGGATGACACAAAAAATTCATGATTTTATTCACTGTACTGTTTTGCCTCTACATTTTGTAGAAAAGCTCATAATTCAGGATTCCATCTAGCCACATAAAAAATTTTTTTTAGATGCTTTGACTTGTTTGATTCATCATTCTCAGTGACAGTATTCAAAATTCTTAAGATCTCTGTTCTGATTTTTCTCTGGTTTTGAAGAAATAACTATTTTTCATACTTTTTATTTTGAACTAACTTTATTTTTAAACAGCCAAAATGCAATTCTATTTTCTTTCCTGAAAAGGCTCAGTTTTAATAGGAGAAATGGATTATAGAATTCAGTGAATCACTTAGGAAAACTGCTTGACAGTTTTGAGCAAACCTTGTGTAACTTTTATGAAACACCTCCAATCAGTTTGTCAGGTAGAATTTCCCAAGCACAATTTTTTTAGATTCCATTGAATCCATTTTTAGGAGAGCATAACAGTAATAAGGCATTATTCCACAATGTGAAAACTGTTCTCTCTTTTCCTTTTTAATTGAAGGATCAAGTATTCACACTGGGAGATACCTGCCACATTCAATCATCATCTGGACCTTGGGGGAAAACCCACAGTTGATATTCATATTGCCATGCTGTACTGGAAAAAAAAACAAACAAATATGTTTGGAGCATCTATATTCACTATACATGTTATTTTTATGACACACTAAAGCACTGTTGTTTAATTCTTACAGTAAACAGAATTCTCCAGTGTAAATAGAGATATCTTGTATTAAATTCACATTGTTTTGTACTTGTATTGAATTTCCTTGGTTATAGATGACAACCTATTGAACACCTTAGGAAACACAATTTGACAGAACATGACGAAGAGGCACAAAGATATATATCCCAGTGGATGTGCTTTATGGACAATTATGATTCAGCTTCCCTGTGAAAATTAAACACCTTAAAAATTCTACCATTATGGAAAGAGAAAGGTGATAAACTTGAAACTGCTTACCCTGGAGAGCCAATGGGAATTAAATATCCAATTTGTGGATTATCCACTGAAGAACTGAATTTGTAGAACTAGATTAAAGAACCTGATCCCTCTTACCAGACAGCATTATACTGTTTCATTTTGTTATAGCTAGCTTACCGATTATTAGCACAAGAGAATAAGAGAAAAGCACAGAAAGTACAAAACAGTGCAACATAATGCATTACTGTAATTTTTTTATGTTAGATGTATGTATTTTTTGGCCTGTCTGGAGCTACTCTTTGCTCTTCCATTCAGTCCTGTATCCTACAAGGCTGACCTTTACTCACAGTGTCAGTGAGCTTGCTCTCTTTCCCTCTGGCTTCCTTTTGGCTTGTCCATGAGAGGTAGCAGCAGCAAGAGATGGGAGTGTGGGAGGAGAACGAAATCTCAGAATTTAAAGCATTTGTTCCCTGTCTGCTGAGCTCTGGGCTTCAGGGCGGTATTCCTCCACCAAAAGCTACAGCTCCCATCCAATGGCCCTTTCCTATAACCCCAGCTCTTTGTCCAGGTTCCCAAATCTGTTCTCATCCCTTCCCTTGCAAATTTGAGAATGTTTATGGGCTCTTACTTAACTAGTTAGCATGGTCTCCTAGGAGGCCTGACTATGACTAGCTGGGGATGCATTATTACCACCTGGTGCCTTCCCTTAACTCTGCCCATAGCTTTGTAAATGAGTTTGAGTTGCCATCAAGTTTCCGCTGAGTCCTTAACTGATTTTTAAACCTTGTATCATCCACACTTAGCACACAGAATTTGGGGACTAGATGTAGAGATAAATGTAAAATTCATTCTGGGAAGAGCAAGAGTAAATAAGTAAACAAAAATTCCATTTAGTTAAACTTTGTTTTGGCGCTCTAGACATTTTAAAAGCAAATAAGGAGGACAGTGTTCAAAAGTTCTAGATGAAGATTGTTTATCCAGTATGTCTGTGATATTTAATTTTTAAATAGTAATCAACTCATTGATACCTCATTGAAAGCTTTTTATTAATTATTATGAAATATTTATTTGTTATAATTAGTCAGTTAATGATTTGTGACATTGTTCCTCTTGATGAAGTAGGTCCAAGAGCCAAGTTCATCTTAAACATGAGTTTCCCAGATAAATTTAATATCCTAACCCACCTAGATTAGATTAACATCTGCCTCCCCCGCCACTACCATTTTTTCTTCTTTTCCATCTGGTTCTCGTTTAATAATCTTTACACACACATAATCCACTTAGTCCATCTTCTCACTTAGATTGAAAGTTTTATGAATGCAGGAACCAGGACTGTTCTGGGTATTCCCAGCTTGGAACACAATGTCCGGCACATAGTAGGTACTCCATAAATATTTACTGAGGAATCAGATAACTACCAAAAACCAAATCCACTAAACCCAGCAGATTTTTTTTCAAAAAGTATTTTACAGCACTTGGTAAGTACTTGTTTTGTTTTGTTTTGTTTTTCACACTGTGCTCTCTGGACTTGATTGGGGTAGAGAGGAGTGTTAAAGAGTTAGCAAACCCATAAGAAACTGCTGGGTGATAACAGATAGCATACCAGTAGGGGATACAGACCTATCTACAATATGCCTCTGAGAGTTGGGCAGGTTATTTTTCACAAGAGATGTGCAGTACAAGACATAGATCAGCATAGGAAGAGAGAGTCTAAGGCAAGATTCCCACAGCAAATAAGGTTTTAATTTACCCTGGAAGGAAGGGACAACTCTAAGTTCATTCATCTTACAGGCATCACACTTAATTCTTTTTTTTTTTTCAAGACATCTTTATTATGTTATGTTAATCACCATACCTTACATCATTAGTTTTTGATGTACTGTTCCATGATTCATTGTTTGCATATAACACCCAGTGCTCCATGCAGAACGTGCCCTCTTTAATACCCATCACCAGGCTAACCCATCCCCCACTCCCCTCCCCTCTAGAACCCTCAGTTTGTTTCTCAGAGTCCACAGTCTCTCATGTTTCATCTCCCCCCTCCCGATTCCCCCTTCCCATTCTTCCCCTCCTGCTATCTTCTTCTTCTTCTTTTTTTTTTAACACATAATGTATTATTTGTTTCAGAGGTACAGGTCTGTGATTCAGCAGTCTTACATAATTCACAGTGCTCACCATAGCACATACCCTCCCCAATGTCTATCACCCAGCCACCCCATCCCTCCCACCCCCCACCACTCCAACAACCCTCAGTTTGTTTCCTGAGATTAAGAATTCCTCATATCAGTGAGGTCATATGATACATGTCTTTCTCTGATTGACTTATTTTGCTCAGCATAATACCCTGCAGTTCCATCCACGTCGTTGCAAATGGCAAGATTTCATTCCTTTTGATGGCTGCATAATATTCCATTGTATATATATATACCACCTCTTCTTTATCCATTCTTCTGTTGATGGACATCTTGGCTCTTTCCCCAGTTTGGCTATTGTGGACATTGCTGCTATAAACATCAGGGTGCATGTACCCCTTCAGATCCCTACATTTGCATATTTGGGGTAAATACCCAGTAGTGCAATTGCTGGATCATAGGGTAGCTCTATTTTCAACTTTTTGAGGAACTTCCATACTGTTTTCCAGAGTGGCTGCACCAGCTTGCATTCCCACCAACAGTGTAGGAGCGTTCCCCTTTCTCCACAGTCCCACCAACATCTGTCATTTCCTGACTTGTTAATTTTAGCCATTCTGACTGGTGTGAGGTGGTATCTCATTGAGGTTTTGATTTGGATTTCCCTGATGCCGAGCGATGTTGAGCACTTTTTCATGTGTCTGTTGGCCATTTGGATGTCTTCTTTGGAAAAATGTCTGTTCATGTCTTCTGCGCATTTCTTGATTGCATCATTTGTTCTTTGGGAGTTGAGTTTGATAAGTTCTTTATAGATTTTGGATACTAGCCCTTTATCTGATATGTCATTTGCAAATATCTTCTCCCATTCTCTCAGTTGTCTTTTGGTTTTGTTGACTGTTTCTTTTCCTGTGCAAAAGCTTTTTATCTTGATGAAGTCCCTCCCAATAGTTCATTTTTGCCCTTGCTTCCCTTGCCTTTGGTGATGTTTCTAGGAAGAAGTTGCTGCGGCTGAGGTCGAAGAGGTTGCCGCCTGTGTTCTCCTTTAGGATTTTGATGGACTCCTATCTCACATTGAGGTCTTTCAACCATTTGGAGTCTATTTTTGTGTGTGGTGTAAGGAAATGGTCCAGTTTCATTCTTCTGCATGTGGCTATCCAATTTTCCCAACACCATTTGTTGAAGAGACTGTCTTTTTGCCATTGGACATTCTTTCCTGCTTTGTCAAAGATTAGTTGACCATAGAGTTGAGGGTCCATTTCTGGGCTCTCTTTTCTGTTCCATTGAGCTATGTGTCTGTTTTTGTGCCAGTACCATACTGTCTTGATGATGACAGCTTTGTAATAGAGCTGGAAGTCCAGAATTGTGATGCTGCCAACTTTGTTTTTCTTTTTCAACATTCCTCTGGCTATTCGGAGTCTTTTCTGATTCCAGACAAATTTTAGGATTATTTGTTCCATTTCTTTGAAAAAAGTGGATGGTATTTTGATGGGGATTGCATTGAATGTGTAGATTGCTCTGGGTAGCATTGACATCTTCACAATATTTGTTCTTCCAATCCATGAGCATGGAACGTTTTTCCATTTCTTTGTGTCTTCCTCAATTTCCTTCATGAGTATTTTATAGTTTTCTGAGTACAGATCCTTTGCCTCTTTGGTTAGACTTATTCCTAGGTATCTTATTGTTTTGCGTGCAATTGTAAATGGGATCAACTCCTTAATTTCTCTTTCTTCTGTCTTGTTGTTGGTGTATAGGAATGCCACTGATTTCTGTGCATTGATTTTATATCCTGCCACTTTACTGAATTCCTGTATGAGTTCTAGCAGTTTTGGGGTGGGATCTTTTGGGTTTTCCACATAAAGTATCATATCACCTGCAAAGAGTGAGCATTTGACTTCTTCTTTGCTGATTTGGATGCCTTTGATTTCTGTTTGTTGTCTGATTGCTGTGGCTAGGACTTCTAATACTATGTTGAATAGTAGATCACACTTAATTCTTAAGGTACTTGCATATATGCTTACTCATTTGATTTTCACATTAACTCTGTCAGGCCACCAGGGAAAGGAATATGACCCCCACTTTATGGGTAAGGAAACAAAAGCTTAGAAAATGTGAGCTTCCTGACCAAGTTTTAAAGGCGTGTGGTCAGGAGTCCTCAAGACTGACTAGCAGACCCCTGAACTAGCTGTCAACCCTTTTCTTCTCAAACAAAAGCAAACCAAAAGATTGAAAGGAAAGGATAAAAGAAGAAAAGAAAGTTGTGGTAGCTATTTTAATATCAGACAAAGGAGGCATTTGGGCAAATAGGATTAATAGAGATAGTTAGGTAAATTCAAAATGATAAAACTAAAATTAAGAACTCTTCTTTCATCAAAATGTGGTATAAATGAAGTACCCGAAGAGATAAATAATAGAGTGAGACATAATATTTATAACACAGGAGCACCTGGGTGGCTCCATCATCTGCCTTCAGCTCAGGTCATGATCCCAGGGTCCTGGGATCGAGCCCCACATTGGGCTCCTGACTCAGCAGTGAGCCTGCTTCTCCCTCTCCGTCTGCCTCTCCCCCTGCTCATGCTCTCTCTTTCTATCTGTATCTCTGTGGCTCAAATGAATAAATAAAATCTTTAAAAATTAATAATAATATTTATAACATAAAATAACTGTCAGAAGAGGAGTATTTGGAAAATATAAAATATTCTTAGGAATCAGTAATAAACTGGAGAGGGAATATAGCCAATAATAATTGTAATAGCATTGTATAGTGACAGATGGTAGCTACACTTATGGTGAGCATTGGATAATAATCTACAGAATTGTTGTATCATTATATTGTACAATTGAAACTAATATAACATACCTGTCAACTATATTTTGATAAAAAATTTAAAATATATGATCTTAAGCTTAGAAGAAATTAACCCCAAACTCTTTACTTCATTCATTATTTTCTTACACACTTTGTCAATGATAATATATTTACAGATATTGTTATAATAATACTAATGAACTGGGGAAAGATCTGGAAAAGCATTTCACGAAAGAAAGAAAAGTAAATGGCTGGTGAACATAAGGACATGTGCTCAACCTCTTTCATAAGCTGGAAATAAAAAATAATACCAAAACAAGATACCATTTTACCACATATAATACTGGCACAGTTTAAAACTGTGACTATACAAGGTCTTTTTGAGGATATGGAACAATGAGAACTCACATGCATCGGTCGTCATGGGAATTGATGCACTTTGAAAAATAGTTGGGTGTTGTCTAGCAAAATTGAATATATCCCAACAATTCCACTCCAGGATCTATGCACTAGGAAACTTCACGTCTCCCTCAGGACACATGTACAAAAATGATAACAGATACAGTGATGTAAGAGACAGAACGTTGAAACAATCCCAATGTCAACAATAGAATGAATGAATTGTGCTGTGCAGGAATCCGATACAGCAATGGAAATGAGTGAAGTATGACTACCCTCAATGGGACAGATAGGACTCATGCTTATTATGGTGAACAAGAAAAGATGCAAAAATACATGCATATCTTTTATTTAAGTAGGCTCCACGCCCAGCGTGGAGCCCAACGCGGGGACTAAACCCATGAGCCCGAGATCAAGACCCCAGCTGAGATCAAGAGTTTGATGCCCAACTGATTGAGCCACCCAGGTGTCCTCCAAACTGTATATTATATGATTCTATTAATACAAAATTTAAAAATATACCAAACTTAATTACATTGTTTACGGATGCATTTCTAAGTAGAAAAGCAAGGAAATCATTCTTTAAAAGTCAACACGGTTGTCTGTGAGGAAGAGAAAGAGTTGAAATGAGGGAGGACATATAGAAGATTCATGGGGTGTGCTGGAGATTTGTGGGGCGCTGGCAATATTTTATTTTTTAACCTTGGTGATAGTTACATGGCTTTTCGCTTTTTCGTTCATCTTTAAGATATAACATATTTTATGTACTTTTCTATGTTATGTTTTATCACATAATTTTAAAAACATAGAAAAAATAGGTGCACAGAAGTTGGAGAGGGTAATGTTCTATGCGCTGTTGTATCTGAATGTTTCTGCATGTTACACCAACCCATAGCTCTGACACTTTCTAGCTGTCTGGTATTGGCTGTGCTATTCAGTCTTTCCCAAACTTGTTTTTCTCATCTGAAAGGGAAACTGAAACTTTTTTTGACTTCAAGGGTTTTTCCTGAGGATTGAATGGTACCTGATCTAAAACACGAATAGTGTTGTTAATTTTTCAGCATAAACGTCCTCTGACTTTCAAGCATTTGCCTGTTCTTACCTTGCATGCTTTCCTACATAACAGTATTTGTTTCGCATTTTAATGAAATGTTACATGTTGGGATAGATACAAAATTCACATGCAGTTGTAAGAAATTATGCAGAGGGATCTCATTGACCTTTTGCCCAGCTCTCCCAGCTGCTTTCAAAACTATAGTACAGGATCACAACTATGATTTTGACACTGATACAGTCAAGATGCAACACAGGGGTGTGACTATTTTTTTTAATCCCCCAATTGAAAAACAGTCCCCTTTGAAACCTGTAGTAGAGAGGTAAGTTAGTTCTTTGGTAGCAGGCTTTTAGGAGTCTTTCATGTCTACCCTCACAGACCATCTCTGACTAAGGTGGATAGACCCTTCGCTTGCCTGACTAGTGACCCATGACACCATACTGTGCTCTAACACACGTCAGCCCTAAGCATCATAAATCAGTTTTATTAAGGAAGAGAAAGTATATAAAACTGTTAAAGGTATTTCTGTCTTAGAATTCCACACTATTGCTGCAATGTGGCATTCCCACATCCCTCCCTCAGTCACAACTCGTTACTATATAGTCAGGAAAAGGTGGCTTTAAAAATTATTTTTTTCCTTTTGATACTTTCAGGTGCCCTTCTCCCTACCTCCATGGTCTTCCCTACTCCAGTCTATTGCATGTGTGACTCTAGATTAATTCTTCTAAATATAATGTTTATTTTGCCCTGATCAATACACAAAAATGTCCATGGTTCTCCTGTGCATCATAAAATCCCCAACCATTGGAGTGGCATTCAAGGTCTGAACCTCCTTTAAAAAAAAAAAAAAATTTATTTATTTGACAGAGAGAGACACAGCGAGAGAGGGAACACAAGCAGGGGGAGTGGGAGAGGGAGAAGCAGGCTCCCCGCTGAGCAGGGAGCCCGATGCGGGGCTCGATCCCAGGACCCTGGGATCATGACCTGAGCCGAAGGCAGACGCTTAACGACTGAGCCACCCAGGCACCCCTGAACCTCCTTTTGAAGGCTTATTTTCTATTAGGCTTTCACCAGTTACAACAATAACAACAGAATACGGATCTATTCTGGATGTCTTTACTCTACCTTGCATTTTCTTGCTTCCAGGCATTGGTAAATGTCATTTCCCCACCAGGAACGTCTTCCTGAGACATGGCCTTTTCACATTTTGCCTTTTATAGAAGACCCAGCTGCTTTGTACAGAAGCCCCGGCTGCTCTAAAAAGCTTTTAGGACTCACTTTAGCCAGAGTGATTGCCCCCTGCTAGAAGCTCCTGTATGTCTGTACCATTTGTTGGGCATGAATTTTTTGTGGTGCTTATCACTTTTATTTAACTCTTGAATTGTTTAATTAGACCTGTGTTTAACCCTTTTCTTACTTCCACAAAGACAGATATTATTTCTTATTCTTTCTATCCCCAAAGTACCTTTCAGGAATTGACTTCCAATAAATATATGTTAAGCTTTTTGTTATGCTCAACGTAATTGCTTGTAGGGTTAGAATGTGTTCATCAGTTCTTAATTTGAGTGGAATTCCTAAATATTTTAGCAGAGCAATTTAGGCTGGAGATGAATAAGAGGAGCGGTGGTGGTAGGGGGATGAGATTGCCAGGTTCCAAGCCTGAGTTGATATTTATTTGTATGACCTTGGGAAATAGCTTAGCCTCTCTAAGAGTCCGTTCCCCTAACTCTGTAACAAGGCAAATAACACTTCTTATTTCTTGATGTTGTTAAAGTTAATGGAAATAATTCATATCAAACATATTGCCTATCATCTGGCTCAATGTGAGTGTTCAGTACATTTTTTAATAATAAAGTGTTTTAAAATTTCAAAAATACTTACACAGCATTTTAAGAACTTTGCATTTTACTTTTTTTTAAGCCTATTCATACATGTCCTGTAGTCTACTCAAAGAAGGAAAGTGCCTCCTTAGGCTTCACTTAAAATGTCGACTGGAAATTCTTTAGTTTTTGTTACACACTTTGGGAATCTGAGGTCAATGCAAATTGTTGTCTTAATACATATTTTAGACTTGTTATTTACTAAATGTATGTTTTTGGAACTGAATTGTACAATATTTCATATAATACTAATTTTATTTACATTAAAAAGTCTGTTAATGAAAAGTTATGACATCTGCCTGCATATCTTGGTAAGAAATGGATTGTTACTTTCAAATAGTATCTCTTATTGTCCACCAATTTACCAGGAAGTTTGACTGTATGTCCTTAACTTGGATTATACAGCTAATGGCCTTGCCCAAACCAGATCAAAGGAAATACCTGCTCTTGTCTCAGGCTCCTTTTTGTGGCAAATGTAGGCACCAGCTCTAAACCACGATGGTATCCCACTTTGGCCCACTTTGAGATCTGGTGATTACCTGGTGAGACCTGGACCTAAGGGCAGAAACCCAGAGAGATCAACATCACGAGTCTGTTCCACCCTCACAACGTGCTCACATTGACCCCAGCTTCCCGATCCTGGGGTGGGGAACTCTCATCTTGCTAGTACTCAGTGAAGGTCTGACTGATCACTGATTGCGTGTGTCATGTTCAGATATGGGTTTTGAAAAATGGCCCTCTGTCTGCAGTGTGAAGAATAAATTGTATGAAAACATGAATAATGCATCAAAACATGTAGGTGGCTATTATTCTCAGATATGAGGTGATGGCAGAACGGACTAGGTGGCCATGAGTATGGTGATGGGTGAAGATCAGTTGGGAATGTACAGTCTACATGACTCAGTGGAGTTGGTATGGTGGGGGAAGGAGAAGAGAGTGTCCAATATGATTTAAAGTTAGACAACACTTACCCAGTGTACACTTGGATTCTACAATTTAGGTCTATAATTGATCTTTTAGCACTTCCTACAAGTGCCGTCAAATAGTGGTTACCTACAGAATGCTGGGTTACTCTGTATGTACGTGCGCATGCATGCATGCGTGCGATCTCACCCACATGAAAGCTGGGCTTCAGTTTCACCCACCTTTCCGTTCAGATGCATCCTAGATACTAAAAAGTTTCTGAGCAGTTGAATTAACTGTCACAAATCTCACTTAATTTTATTCTCAGCTCATTTGCCGTGTACTCATCTTACTCTAAGCCCTTCTTGTAGTAACTGTCTATTATTTCTTTATCCATAGTTCTGGATGTCATGGTTATCTAGTTTCTTAGCATCGCTTGCTAGGGGTTGACTTGCTAAAGTCAGGTAGACAAAACAAAGAAGAAACTTTTGAGAGACTGTCACTGGGGGAGGAAGGAGAACTCAAAAAGCAGACATAAGAATGGATTAAGTATAGTCGCTGAGTGATGTGATGGATAAAACCTGGGCAAGTATCCTAGATCTCATCAGTCCCTGAGGGTATTACTGAATTAGAGAATATAGTCTTTGACCTCCATAACGCACGGCTTGAGTCATCACAAGATGATTCAATTATATTCATTATAATCTGTGTGGGAAGACAGGTGAGTACTGTGGAGTCCTTTCTAGAAAGATTTCCTTTAAAAATGGTTAAAATTCTTAAAGTTTGTACTTAAGGAATGAGATTTAGTTATAATGAAAATTAACTTCTATGAAATATGTCATTTCCCAATATGTCAGATAAATGAGATATTATGCACATAATCCTAGCATAAAAGAAATTCTCTGTTCCCCAATTATGTAAGAAAACGGAAATATTGATTTGGGTACTTCCTATGTCATTGTTGAAAAGCAGGTCAAGTAGATAGCATTTTGAGGGTCTTACAATTTCTTTAAGAGCTTCTCCAACACATTATTTGCACATAAGATTTTTTTTTTTTTTTTTGGTGAGGATTACATGATTGCTTAGTAGAGTGCCTGGCACATCACGATTTTTTATCATGATTATGACTGTGATTTTATCCTTTTTCGTCTCTTAAATTTCCTGTGACTATTTAGTTTTACACTATATATCTTTCATTTCTTAGTTTTAATTCATCTGTGCTTTTGTGTGTTGAGTATTAAATGGCATTAAACTGAATACTTACTATAAGTATTCTCAGAGCTATCAGAGATGGTCTTACTAGAATAAAGGAGAAAGTTGGCAGCTGTACTTTTTTTGTGTAGCCAAAGGGCTATATGACAGTAAAATACTCTTACCCCCAAATTTGGAAATGTGGGAAATAGACCTGCTCTTAAAAGATAAGCTATACAAAGTTATCCTCATCAAGGAAAATAAGATAGAGCAGTAGCTTTATTTAAAAAGTATTAGTTCAAAAATAAATAAATAAAAAGTATTAGCTCGGGAAGCCTGAGTGGCTCAGTCGTTAAGCGTCTGCCTTTGGCTCAGGTCATGATCCCAGGGTCCATGGATCGAGCCCTGCATTGGGCTCCCTGCTCAGCGGGAAGCCTGCTTCTCCCTCTCTCCCCCTGCTTGTGTTCCCTCTCTCGCTGTCTCTCTTTCTGTCAAATAAATAAATAAAATCTTATAAAAAAATATTAGCTCATTCAAATATAAACAGCTTTTTTTACTTTTATTTTTTGTATTATGTTATTTTAATCACCATACATTACATCATTAGTTTTTGATGTAGTGTTCCATGATTCATTGTTTGCATATAACACCCAGTGCTCTATTCAATACCCGCCCTCTTTAATACCCATCACCAGGCTAACCCCTCCCCCACCCCCTCCCCTCTAGAACCCTCAGTTTGTTTCTCAGAGTCCATAGTCTCTCATGGTTCCTCTCCCCCTCTGATTTCCTCCCCTTCATTTTTCCCTTCCTACTATCTTCTTTTTTTTTTTTTTTTAACATATAATGTATTATTTGTTTCAGAGGTACAGGTCTGTGATTCAACAGTCTTACACAATTCACAGCGCTCACCATAGCACATACCCTCCCCAATGTCTATTACCCAGCCACCCCATCCCTCCCACCCCCCACCACTCCAGCAACCCTCAGTTTGTTTCCTGAGATTAAGAACAGCTTTAATCCTAAAGGATGCACTGACCAGGATCTAACTAATGAAACAGAAAATGTGCTAGGAATATAGGACAGACTATATTTAATATAAGGGGTTGGTTACAAATGTGTTGGAAGGGCTGCAGAAACAAAAAAGGTGATTGTCAGAGAGCTGCTAACTTCCCTGGTCTTTGGCTTCTGAGTCGGCCTCGGCTGCTGCTAGCTGCCGGATTTGCTGATGTAATGCTTCAACCATCAAGAAGCAGTGCCCCAGACCGTGCTAACGGGCCACCCA
Source organism: Mirounga leonina (assembly GCF_011800145.1). Taxonomy (NCBI): domain Eukaryota; kingdom Metazoa; phylum Chordata; class Mammalia; order Carnivora; family Phocidae; genus Mirounga; species Mirounga leonina. The sequence continues at coordinate 15,377,078 of NW_023270389.1, forward strand.
GAGTCCAGTACTGAAGAGGCTGGAAACGCAGAAGAGGCATTTCTGCTGCTGGGACTGCTTGAGGCCACAGCTGCTTTGTCCCTCTGCTGACCTCAACAGTCAGCAAAAGCCTCGGCTTCTGGAGCTAAAAATTGGACATTTTCTGTCTTCCTGTTTCTGCCCACCTTGCAGTGTTTCCTATTGGTGAAATCCAAGAGGGAGCCATCAAGCCAGAGGGCTGCAAATATAGAGGATGGGCTTTTAAGCCCAGCGCACAGACCAGACTATAGACGTGTGGATGTGGGGCTGTGGGTAGATGAATTGGATGAATAACCAGATTATTCAGCACCCATGCCCATGCTTCTTCCTTCCATTACTTTCCATGACCAGCAATAATCACTGCACGCTTCCACCTAACATCCTACTGTGCTTTGTACAATGAAACTCTTACCCTCTGTCATTGTATTCACATCTGGGTTCATTCCCCTTGAGTTTAGACACAACCTACTTAGATATCCTGTAACTTAAAAGCTAAGATAAAATTAATACCCACTAACTTTCTTTATATAAATCAGTAGGGAAAAGGAGGAGAGAAAATTAGTTATTATAAACAAATCTTTATGTAATATGAAAGAAATAAAGCATGAAATAACACCTATAATTCTCATTTCCATAACTAGTTTAAGGCCACAGTCAGTATTTATTTGCCCTCAGCCAGTAGCTCATCTATTTGGGATTTTTGACCTAGTAAGGTAACCCAAACCTTCATTACTGAAGGGTGTATGTGCTTACTGTCAGCATGCAGGAGGAAGCCAATTTCTCTTCCAAACAGTAACCTTTCTCTTACCTGTTGATATAGTTGCATGAGGATCCCAAATTGCCAGGTAATATTGTTTCTAATTTAGTGGTACCTTGCTTGCAGCCCACAACATAAGTATTCCTCTTTGTGGCTAGAGAAAGCAAAAATATTTTATGTAGGTTATTAAGTGTAATAGTAAGAGGAAACACTCTGACTACCTTCTCTTGATTCCCATTTCCACATTTCTCACTACAGAAAAGCCAGCATCAAATACTGACCCCTAGCTCAAATCAGGGGAAGCATCCTGTAGGAACCCCTAAATCCACAGGTGTTATCACCCAGCCTGGGCCATAATGGGAGCTTCAGGAGGCTGTTCCAGCAGTCTCTTAGGCTATGGGTTGATGAGGTATATCATAAAATGAGTAACTCTTATGGCGGTAACTCACACCCTACTTGTTTTGCTATAAACTGGTTTTTAAATCCAAAGCAGTGTTGTAAAGGATATCCTGACAATGAGTGCAGCATTCTATAAGTTTGCAGATGATGGTGCTGCCAAACATTGTGAGCAGGTTCTGGAACTGAGCAATTTCCTCCTAGGAGGAAGGGACACTCCTGATGTCATGGTCCTATCAGGAATGTTATCCCTAATGCAATGATGGGTGAGGGTTTGACCTTCCTTCAGGACACTAATGAGACCAAATTTTGAGTTCCCAGGCTAAGAGTCAGGCCTCTTGGAAGCCAGCTGAATTCCTTGACAACCTTGACTTTGCTAGAGTCTGTTTCAAAACTCATTCCTTCTCCAAATCTCTCTCTGAGCTATTTTTTAATATCTTTTTACCAAGTCTCTTTTCATATTTCAGGTAGCAAGTTATCTCTTTTTCCTGTAGCCTTACATTTTCCCTCTAGTTTGGATGCTGATATTTTTACTCTGCTGTGTGTTCATTAATTTATTCATTCAATCAATATATATTAAGTACCTACTATGTTTTAGGCATGGTGCTAAGCTCTAGAAATACACAAGTGAGGAAGAGTCATGATTGCCTTGGGGATCCTACAGAGAGGCAATTAAACAGCCACTGTGAAATTAATTTTACTTTGAAAGAAGTTCCAATTTAGCATATAGGCAAAGTTTTATTTCTCAATGCTTGATCAGTTTAGGTATTCTGTAATTCCAGAGAACATAGATCCCTAACTTCCTTTTAATGAAAATATTTTGATTGCAAATTCAAATGATCATATTCAACAACTATTTAATTTCTCATATCTCTCCTAGTTGATTTCATAAAAAGACACATAACCTTCCTTCTGAAATAAATTTTAGTTGATCATTAAAACTAGTAAATCATAGTTTCTCTAACGCATTCATGAGTGTCTCATGAATGTACTTTGTGCAATTTGTGCAAGGTGTTTATGGTTAGGTTATATAATATTGCAGTTGAGAAAATGGGTTCTGGACCCGGACCTCCTAGGTTCAAATCCTGACTCCAGCACTGGCCAGCTATGTGATTTCAAGCAAGTTACCTACCTGTCTTGCCTGAATTTCCTCATCTATAAAATAATGATAATAATACTGCCTCTATTCTGGTGGTGCTGCTAGGAGAGGGTTAAAAAGGAGTTCACACACAACAGGTACTTAGAACAGTGTCTGACACATCCTGAGTAACGTATAATGCACTAACAAATAAGATCATTTGACTTCTAGAGCACATCTATCAAGGATATCATTTTAGAATGCAATACAAATTATAAATATACTTAATTTATTCATGTTTGATCTGGAACACAAATGATAGTAGTTAACATGATGTAACAGGAAGAGTCCCATAATGGGACTCTTGGGTTCTATTTCTGCCTCTATACTAATTAGCTTAACAGTTTGATATTTAAGAGTTTAATGCCTGTTTTATCCTTTGGAAAGAGACAGGGTTTAGACCAGGGAAAATACCAGATACTGTGATTCAGTAATTCCATGAAATTAGAAATCACATCAAGAAGTGTTTGCTTTCTTAAGACATTCTTTGCTGTTGTCTGGTTGTCATGCTAAAGGTCCACTATTATCTTCCTAGGTGTTATCACAAGCTATGGACTATATCTGGATGGTATATTAATTCACAATTCCTCAGAACTCAGCTGTCATGCTTATGGATTTGCTCCTTGGAGCTTACATTCCTTCAGAGTCCAAGCATGCACGGCCAAAGGTTGTGCTCTGGGCCCACTGGTGAGTATGTGCATTTACATTCTGGGAATGTATTTGATGTCAGATGACAGTGAATATCAAGGAAGAAGTAAATGGTGGTGACTCACTCTCTGCACAGCTAGGCTTTCAAGCAGGATGGGAGATTTTCTTTTTATAAAATTTTATTTAAAACTTAGTAAGAGTTTATGTTCAACATAAATTTCAAGATTGTACATAGATCTAGTAAAGGACAGAATTTATATTTCACTGAAATTTTTCAAGGTAATTTGGCTGGTTGAGCAGAAGTACATACGATTTTGTTTAGTTTAGTTACATATTTATTTAAAGTGGATGTTTTTGTTTCTAATAATGGGCTCAACAACTGAGTAAGTTTATGATTAAAAAGTGAAAACAATTGAAAGTCCATGACTGCCACAGTATAGCAACCCAGCTGCCCAGCAAGAAGATCGGTCAATTAGAAGGTTAAGCTTGCCTCATCTAACAGAACAAAATAGATTTATATCATCAGGGTGATACAGTTTCACAAGAACAGTATTTAAAATTGCACAGATATTAGCTTTTGATATCCACATTTCAGAAATCTATAGGTATATCTGTATTTCATTAGCTGTTAAAAGATTGACAAATCATGCTTTTTATTCTTTAATATAATTTTTCAGACTCAATAGTGCATAATTGTCATAGACCAGCATGGCATTCTTTAGTTTCAAAACATCAGATTTTATTTTTCTGCATCTTTCTTAATTAGATTTCGCTTCTTTTAAGGGAAATGCTCATTACTCTTAGATATTTTTGGCAATGTTTGCTAATGCTCTATCATTTTAATGCACTCTGTCTTCATTGGAGAGTGTATCATATAAATATTACCTTGGAAAACAGCTCTACAGTTTCATTTTTGCTTCCTTATTTTTGATCACACCTTCCATTTCATTTCAGAGGTTGGTTGCTTTCCAAGCTGCTAACATCATCTATTGGTGGGGCTGATCTGTAGTCTTTACTGCCATTAAGTATTTTATAGCTCAGACCTTCTGATGGTTACTTACTCTTAAAAGCAGGAATGGCAACAGCCCAGCTTTTCTTCTCCATTCAAAAGAAGAGAGAAAGAAACCCGAGAACACTTCACATGAGCTTGAAACCTAGACTCTTTCAAAAATATAAACTGCACATTGTGGTTCTGGCTACTAAATTGGCTCCCACACCATCTCTTGATGTTCTGGCAACTTTAAACAAGGGGGACACGGTTATTGATCTGTGTACTGTGTAGATAAGATAGTCGGCGATGTTAACCTTAAGAAATCAAATGCCACGGTGCCCTGACGGGAAGAGAGAAAACAGAATTGGATTGTAAAACCTGCTCTGCCATGGCCTCGTACATTCTAGACTTGGTCCCGACGTAAAGCACGGTTATTTTCTCCCCTTGGTACTTTTCTTTATCCTGTGCTCAGAATGCAAATGCTTTTCCCAAGTCAATGACCCATCTTTAATCACTGGGATTGAACAACAATGTCTTTATTTAGAACAAGTCAAGTATATGCTGCCAAGAAGTTAAAACCTACGGTCTTCAATTGGTTTCTAAAATATTTTTGTGCCAATTAGAGTACACATTGTGCCCTTAAGAGATTACATATCTGAATATTCTAAACCTCCCTGGATATCTATCACAATCATGAAGGATAGTCCAGATTCAGACACACACATCACTTAAGGGTATTCTTCATCTAAAGCCAATGTTACAAAAAGAGTTTGAAGCAAAAAATTCATGATTTCGGTTTTAAATCTTTTGCTGGCAGAAATTGAAAAATAAATTTTTTGTGAGTCGATTTTTTTGTTCACCTAACAACATTTTTGGATGATAATTCTTGGTTTTGGGAAAGAGAAACCTGTTTATTTTACATCTTTCACATATTTGGTATCATTCTTTTACATGCATGCAGGGAAATACTATTCTATGATTTTTTGTGATAAATATGCTCTGTTCCTGAATGTGGTTTTGGTTCGCCCTCAAAATTGGCAAGCTCAAATAATAAAGGGGATAAAACAGTAAAAAGGACAAATTTGATAAAACAGAATATTTTAAAAATAAAAATGCATACATATATTCCACATTTTTGCCATTTTAATGTAGTGTTAGCTCAGTATGTTTTGTTTTTAGCCTGACCAAGTTTATTACCTGTTACTTGTGATTCGGAAAGAATTACTCTGTACCCATCTGAAAAAAAGATTTTTTTGTAGTTTGTTTAGTTCTCATCCAATTACACAACGTATTTGGCTTTTAAAGAAATTTCAACATTGAAAACAATTTATAATGTCTTTGATCCTAATTTTAAGAAGCTAATATGCATTGTCAAATTTAATCCAGTAATTGAAGTTTTATAAATGTTGGAAATAATGAAAAATTAACAGAAAATGCAACAGAGAATAACTTTTTAAAAGCTATTCTTGCTTTCAATTATATTGTTGAATTATACTAGAGAGAAACCCTTCACATTTTGTCTTGCTATAATAAGAAGCATTGAATTTATCCATAGGATAATCACTTTGCTTTCGTTTGTTTTTTTTCCACTTAGCTAATGTTAGATAATACTGGTGGAGTCTAAGATTGGGAATTTTATGACTGTGTCTGGCCTTTGAACATTCATTGGATTCAATTCTCCAAGGACCCTCTTAAGGATGAAATGTGAAACTATATGTCACTGCCATGGGATATGGTTAAAAGCTGCTTTGGTTTCTTAGTGATGGCATGTTCATACACATAATCACACCTAAACACACATATACACATACTCACCTTTTCACATTTGTTTTTTACAAAGAAGCAAATTTGTTATTTAAGACATCTAAATCTCCATGCCCATATGCAACTGTCAAGAAAATCCTAAATGGGAAATCTACTCTAAGCCTGCTATTATTCCTTGTGCCTCATTGGCAAACATATTTACCCTACTAAACCTCAGATTTTTCAACTCTTAACAAAAGGAAAATAATGGGGGCGCCTGTGTGGCTCAGTTGGTTAAACGACTGCCTTCGGCTCAGGTCATGATCCTGGAGTCCCGGGATCGAGCCCCACATCAGGCTCCCTGCTCCGCGGGAAGCCTGCTTCTCCCTCTCCCACTCCCCCTGCTTGTGTTCCCTCTCTCGCTGTGTCTCTCTCTGTCAAATAAATAAATAAAATCTTTAAAAAAAAAAAAAAAGAACATAATGCTCACTTTAAACAGGATTGATGTAAAATTTTCAGTGAAATATTCACAAAAGGATTTCTGGTACATGATAAGAGTTTTATTAAGGATAAAAATTTTATTAAAATGTTTATATTTTCATGGCTCATTTATTCTCAAGAAATTTTTTTCTGTGTCAGGAGAGGTTTCCAGGTAAAAGCCAGCCTTCCAGAATGCCTATTCCCTAACATTCTTCTTAAGGCAAGATAGATAAACAAAGAGGTAATTTTTTTTTTAAAGACTGAGTTGAAGCAAAATAGTACAGTTGCCAAATTTCATGTAGAGTAAAAACTGAGGTATTTTATCCAGATACGGATGGAAATTTTTAAAATATATCACTTTGAATTAACCAGATATTTGAGGATATTAATATAATTATCTGGAATTGCCCTTAATTCTTCAACTTTTTGAATCTCATTTTATTTGGTACGCTTCAAAATCATTTTCTTTACAATAGTTTGAATTATATACATAGACATAATGAAACCAATTGCATTGTTATGAAATATTAAAATGAATTGATATTTTTTCTAGTCAAGTTTCTTTATCATTTTTTGGTACATAGTTATTAGACTAAAAAAAATGAGTAGGAGTTACAGATCTACAGAACCCCATAGCCTTTCTCAGATGAAAATAAAACATGTCGTGACCCCATACTTATTAAAAATTAACACTCTGTCTTTTTCACATTTATTTTCGTAATTGGGAAAGTGCATTTGCCCTAAGAAATGAAGGTTTCATAATTGAGAATATTTGCCTGCCTAAGGATTTCATGTTTGATCACCTTCTGGTAAGGCATGAGCCTGTGCTTTAAGAAGAAGGTCAAAATTATCAACATATTCCATACATCTTAAAAGGTCGAACATTCGGGGCGCCTGGGTGGCTCAGTCGTTAAGCGTCTGCCTTCGGCTCAGGTCATGATCCCAGGGTCCTGGGATCGAGCCCCGTGTTGGGCTCCCTGCTCCATGGGAAGCCTGCTTCTCCCTCTCCCAGTCCCCCTGCTTGTGTTCCTGCTCTCACTATCTCTGTCTCTTTCAAATAAATAAATAAAATCTTTAAAAAATAAAAATAAAAAAAATAAAAAATAAAAAAAAGGTCGAACATTTACGAGGATGCTTATGAGTATGTGGTGACTAGTTAACAAATTTAAGCCAGTTATGAGAAGATGCTAAATATCCTGAGCCCCATTCTACTTTCTTGCCACTCGTACCATCCTCTGGTCATCTAGTCATTTTATATATTTAGCCACTAAAATCTTCCTGGCCCCTGTGCAGTTAGGGATTACATTTTCCTTCCGAGTCCTTCTCTTTAACTAGTTCATCTTTCGCTCTTTTCTGCATAGGTTCATCTATACTCTATTAATGAAATTTTCAACGTTTTTGTGATTGTTCCTTAGGGATGGAGTCACTCAGGTACATTTATTTCTTGATGTCTGTCTGGCAGGATACCGTCTTTATGTACCTGGTAGCAACGCAGTTCGGCGAAGTCTGTGTGAGTGAGTGAGTGAGCGAGAGAGGGCGAGAGAGAGTGAGTGAGTGCGCACGCGCGCATGCGTAAGTGCACATGCGTAAGTGCACATGCGTAAGTGCACGCACGCGCATGCCCACCGGCAGGCAGGCGGACCAAGAGCCTTTGACGAAGCCCAAGAGCCGACCGCTGCAGTCGGCAACTTACGAAAACAGAACTTACGCCTTTCCTTCTCTTTTGCAATCACCTAAAAATTGTTTCTAAGCAGTCCTAGAAAGAGTCTGTGGACGTGCACAGCCGTAGGGGCTATCACAGTGTGAGCTGATCCACGTACTCTGAAAACATTCACCAACAACCGCCTCGGTCAGGAGCTCAAATTCTGAGCTTGAACAGCAGGAGGAAGAGCACATGAGGTATGCTTTGATCCTGCTGACAAAATGAGGTATTCATACAAGATGCTACTGTCAAAATAGTTTACTTCACAGCAAAAGAGATTCTTTGAAGAAATATGCTCCAAGTGAAGCATGCGCTTATTCTGTTTGCAAACAGAAAATAAATCCTTTTACGCTCATAGGTAGAAAATCGAACTCGAGAAGCTCCTCCTGAAGGAACAGTAAACGTGCTTGTCAAAACAGAGGGATCCCGGGAAGCGCACGTGAGGTGGGACGCGCCTTTTCACCCTAATGGACGCTTAACGTACTCAGTCCTTTTCACTGGGATTTTCTATGCCGATCAAGGTAACTCGTTTATGATTTTTAAACTTCTGTAACGTCACAAAACAGTTTGTTTCTTTTTGAAATCTTTCTTTGAGCGACAGATTTTGATGTCTTTATTTTCCCTAAAAGTAGCCTCTATTGATGAGTTAGAGCCGCAGTTCTCATTGTGTGGCCCCCAGGGCAGCGGCAACAGTTGCATCTGGTACACTGTAGGGTGGGGCACTCTCAACTCTCAGCTCTCCCCGACCTGACCTACTGATGCAGAAACCCTGGAGGTGGGGCCCAGCACTCTGTTTCCACACACGCTTCAGGTGGTTCTGATGCATGCTTAGCTTTGAGAAAGACCAGTGTCCTGTATGTTGTATATTCTTTCCCCTTGCTTAATAAATGGTGGAAACCTAACACATTATTTATGCACAGAGTTGAGCTTTAATTCTGTGCTCTATCTTAAGTAAGTGATTTTTGTGATTGTTTTACCATTTCTAACCTACGTTGGTGTGTGTTCCAGTATATTAATTAGACTTAAATGGGACTGCAGTGGGTTCCTTGAAAGTACTCTCAGAACCCACCTGATTATTAATAGTTATTAAAGGTTAAGTGTGGTTAGCTATGATGTTTAAGTAACCCCTTATCATAGAAAAATGTAGCTATATATCTTACTGGAAACTTAAATTTTTTATTTTATTAAGTGCTTACTTTTATAAGTTTCAAAAGTGGCCCTACTATTTTTTTAAAGGAGATATTATTTTAAAGGAGATATTTTTTTAAAGGAGATAAAGAGTGTTTCTTTTTAAATTAGTAACAGATATGCAATAATGTGGATATAATCACCTACATCATTAACAAAATGATGTTCCCCAGGCTTTAAGACGTTTATTTCTGAACTTATTTGTTAACTATTTGCAGGACGTAATAACACCCTCAAAGTGTAAAACAGGTAAGGAAAGATGGGAACAGACTTTTTTGAATTTGACAACTTATTTTTGTAGTGTGTTACCAAGCAAATGCACAGCGAGTTGAGTGAAAGAGTTTGAGCTTATTCCCTCAAAGATTGGTGTGTCCCTCTTTTATGCAATCAGGGCTTTGATGTATTCTGCTGTGAAGCACTTGTAAGATTATGAGGTGAAGGAGTGATGATCGATTTGAAAAAAAGAAGCAACATTTAGGCCGGACCCGTGACAGCCCAGCTATTTTCGCCAAGGCAGCTGGGTGAATAATGCAAGAGCCATATTCCCCCTTGTGTTTAATCTTGCATTGTTTTTGCAGAGAAAATTTCTGCTTGCCTTCTAAGTCATGTCATCTTCGGTTGTCACCCCGTCTCTCAAACCATCAAAACGGTATTAAATGTTGCAAAGCTGCGCAGCAAGAGAACTTTCAAAAGTCAGAACCCATTTGCAGAGCAGCCCTTGTAGAAAATGTATTCTGTTCTCGGCAGAATTTTCCTTCAGTTCTTTCCACTGAGAAGTTTACTGATTTCTCCCAGTGGAATCTGCTGGAATTTATCGGTTCATGGTTGGCAGTCACAGATTAAGGTAAATGTCGATCCGTAATGACCCTCTACATGTTAGTATTGCAGTAAAGCTGGGCTTTTATGTCAAAGATATCGGAGAGGGAGCTATTACACATGACAGGGGTGATCAAGGGACTCCAGACCAAGGCAAGCATTATTAAATATTGACTAGTTCTGTGATTTATGTAGAGCTGGAGGAAAAAAGTGACTTTTTAACCATTATATATTCTTCAGCAACGAAAACCAGCCATTTATCTCCTGCTGGTAATAAAGAACAGAGTGCCTGCATATTTTAGTGGAGGGAAAACCTGGTCTTATAAATGAGATGAACTCCTTCATGATAACATTTCAGTTTGTTAATTGCCAAAAGCAAAACAGACAAATTGGAAGCAATTACAAGATTTGACTTAAGGAGTTTGGCAGTATGCGTTCAACTCCAGGGTTAGAAGGGGGTGATGTTGGAAGCAAAAGGATCATCTTGGGAGAGACCCCAGGAAATTCATCTCATTGGTTCACATCACTCGAACTGTGATGTCCAGTGTTAAGTAAAGGATTTCAAATATTGTCTTGTCCTGACGCCCATCAGCAGCTAGGTGACATTTACACTGAGGAATGGGGGGGGAGGGGGCGGTCCACATGGCTCTACAAGAAACGAATTAAACATTAATTCATCAAACTTACTTAAGATATCATCTGTTCACTAGATTTATACAAAGCTTATTGAATTATCTAATGGCTAATTGGTTATTTCCTTGACATAATGAACAACTGTATTTCATCTTTTTCTGTGATGGTTGCTAAAAAGGTAGTGGTTAGAATGAATAAGATAGGAAAACTCAGCTGGTAGGAAGCAAGCCTAGCTTCAAAATAAACATGCATGTAGCCAGGTTACTATTTTGTAGGGCAGGATATTGGGCTGTCTCTGTAAGATTCTCACACAGGATTCTATTGTACGTGTTAACTTAGATCCCAAACTACAAACTTCACAAAGTCAGCGTTGGATTTTGAAACAACAAAATAGGCAGCACATATCAATGTGTGATTACTTAAAAAGTATTTACTTCTGACCAAGAATTACATTCTCATGAATTAATATTTAAAACATAGAAAAACAATAAGCAGTTAAAAGAGTCCAAACTATTCTGTATCTTAAAGGAAACCAATGAGCTGTGTTTCCTATATCCTTCTTGAAATATTTTATGTATATACAAACAAATATATCCTCACTTGAAAACATATATATAGTCTTCCTCCCATACATACAATCTTTTATACAAATGATACTAAATTGTACACACTATTTTACAAGGTATTATTTTTTCCATGTAATCATTTCAGAGACCTTGTCACATCAGTACCTAAAGAACGTCCTCATTCTTCATACATGGTATCAATTGTAGAGATTATATCCTCATTGGTTTATTTATTTATTTTTAAAGATTTTATTTATTTGACAGAGAGAGAACATAAGCAGGGGGAGTGGGAGAGGGAGAAGCAGGCTTCCCAGGAGCAGGGAGCCTGATGTGGGGCTGGAGCCTGATGCGGGGCTGGAGCCTAATGCGGGGCTGGATCTCAGGACCCGGGGATCATGACCTGAGCCGAAGGCAGATGCTTAACGACTGAGCCACCCAGGTGCCCCATATCCTCATTGGTTTAACCAGTTCCCTATATATGGGCATTTCAGTGGTTTCCAATCTTTTGCAATTTCAAAGAATGCCTTAATGAATATAGATATAGGTATGCCATTTCACACGTGTGCAGGTATATTAGAATGATAAATTCCTTGAAATGATCTGTCAGGTCCAGGGAAATGTGAGTTTGTAACTTTGTAAGATATCATCAACCTTCATTCCGTAGAGGGCGTACAATTTCTGCTCTTGTGGGAAATGAATGAGTACCTGCATCTCGGCAGCCACATCATCTGAGCATGTTGCCAGTCTGATTGTATTAAAACCGGTATCTAATAGTATCTACAGTATGCATTTCTCTTATTGGAAGTTAGTCTGAACTCATCTGCATGTTTAAAAACCTTTCGTATTTCTTTTTTGACGATTCACCATTTGTATCATTTGCCCATTTCTTTATTGAGCTTTAGGAGCTCTTTATGTATTAACAAAATGTGTTATGTGAGCAGCAGTTTGTCCCTTTTGCATTGTTTTTTCCAGCACTTTAATGCTTTCTTTTTATATACATTTATAGTCAGTCTACTTGGAATTTATACAGATATAATATGTAATGTACAGATCAAAACATTTCCCCTCCCAAAGTATCCCACTGTCTCAAAACCATTTATTAAATAATCCAAATTCCCCACTGGTTTGAGTTGCCATCTTTAAAAAGTCCTAAATTTCCATATTTATCTATAAATATATCTGCACAGATCTGCACCTTTATTTACATTATTGTAGTATTTTATTTATTAACACTCTAGAACGTATTTAATGTCTGGTAGGCCTAGTCTCCCTCATTATTTTTATTTTAAAGAAATTTTCTACCTATTTTCCTTATTTATTTTCTTTCAAGCAATATTGTTAAGTTGCTACTTCCCTCCAGAAGTCCTGATGCTATTTTTATAAAGACAAGATTGAATTTACAGGTTAACTTAGGTAGAATCAATATTTCTATAATGTTGGGCTTTTCTAATCAATAATATGTTTATACTTTCTATTTGTCTTCTGTGTCTCTCACTGAAGCTTAAAGTTTTCTTCATATAGATCTTGTACATATTTGTTACATCTGTTTACTAATATTTTATAATTATATATAACTTATTTTTTATAAATTATAATATATGTTAATATATACATATATGAATAATTAATTAATTTAAAAGACCTGTTTTTCAAAATGATACCTGGAGTTTACTCTGAGATACCTGTTTTCAGAAAGCCACACTTTCAAATATTTATATCTATTAGGTGATCTTTCATCTAACTTGCAACAAGCATCTGTGCCTTTTTTGTTACTAGGATTTATTGTCATTTTCCCTAAAGCACAGAAATTTTACTGGGTGGAAAATGGTAACCTGATCAATTAGGCTGTCAACTAGTTTTTAATAAATCAAATCTGAAGTGTGTAAAATGGCACCAAAGGTAGACATAAAGGATCTCTGTCCCCATAGAATTTGCAAACAAGTAAAGAAGACAGACAAATTAGCCAAATCGTTCTCAAGTGCATGAGGCAAGAGAAAAGCCAGGTGTTGATGTAACAAGTGGAATAAAGCTAACTGGGGGGAAATTTTGGAAACACTGGGCCTTACCCTTTGCTTCCATGATGGATTAGAACAACTTGAGTTTGAGGAGTTAATGAAAGAATGACAGAACCAGCACAAACAAATGTGAATGGAAAAAATTAACGGATTGCCAACCCACACAGGGATATATTAGAACATATTTTCTGCCTTTTCTTAATGTCGACCATAAAAGTGAGGATTAGCACTTAGGTCTCTGGGATTCTAACTGATCTGAAACATCCATTCAATTATGAGAAACGTATGATGCAAGTTAGATTATTCTAGGGTCTATAAGTGCCATTTACTGACCTTGAATAAGTACTTTGCCCAGTGGCTCTCAAGAGTGACTCATTCAGCTTGAATAGGTGAAGAGGAAACGCCCACACATCAGTTTACAACATCTTAAGGACTTTTTTCTCTTCACATATATAAAGTAACTAAAAATTTCATTCATAAGTAACAGGTTATAAAAGTTCCTTATGAGGGGTGCCTGGGTGGCTCAGTCGTTAAGCGTCTGCCTTCGGCTCAGGTCAGGGTCCCAGGGTCCTGGGATCGAGTCCCACATCGGGCTCCCTCCTCCTCCGGAAGCCTGCTTCTCCCTCTCCCACTCCCCCTGCTTGTGTTCCCTCTCTCGCTGTGTCTCTCTCTGTCAAATAAATAAATAAAATCTTAAAAAAAAAAAAAGTTCCTTATGAAACATACTGAGTGTGGGATTCTTTTAAAATAAAAGAAGTGTGTAAATTTAGGAAGAAAAACAAAAATGACTGACAGCACAGTAGTAGAAATATAGCTTATGTGACATTGTTTATAAAATTATAAATTTTTTGATCTGGTAGGTGAAAATAATGTGCAATGAGAATTTATGTTTATATAATTATTTTATGAAGTTTCAAAAAGATTTTCAACTACAAATATTGTAAAACTATCTAATGGTCCAGAAGGAAAAGAGAAAACAGTGTTATTAAGAGAAAAAGAAAATCTGAGGTCCTATAGAATACATCCCCAAACGCCAGCCTCTTTACTACTAAACTAGATTCTTTAGATTCGTTACCCTTTTCCTATTCTTAATAGACAATACCATGTCCTGCTCTTTTTCTTAAGCAGTTATTGCAGAGTCCTCTGTGAATAGTTTAATTCTTCATTATCCTCCCTTTTGAATGACTTGGGAAGTGATCTTCCTTGCTTGATAACCTGACAGATTGTTTTTTGTCTCAGTTTCTAAGGCAAAGCACTAGGGTGTGCTAATTGCTGAGTCCTTTGTGCACTGTTAACTTTCACCTGCCCTGAAAACCTGAATGGCGGCTTAGTTTTTGTCTCTAAGTGCCTCCTTCTCCTAATCCTCTACTTTGGGTTGTGGCATGGAATGAAAGTATTTGAGAAAGAGAGAACGTGGATTACGGGGGGTGGGGGGTGGGGGTGGTGGTAATGAAAATTACCCTTCAGCGTTAGCAAAGGGAAATATCATTTTAGTAATAATAAATAAATAAATAAATAAATAAATAAATAAATAAATAAATAAATAAA